>NC_137005.1:38845541-38858041 GCF_032717465.1 Coenobita brevimanus | reverse complement strand
GTTAAGCACCACACAAAAATAAATAAATAAATAAATAAATAAAAATACAGAAAACGTACCCTCTAACCAACACCAGGAGTCCATTTTTAGCACAAACCTGTTCCCCCCTCAAAAAAAAAAAAAAAAAACGGGAAAATACCAGATGACAGTGAATTGACCTCTTCTGCACGATGACGCATTCTTCTTCTTCTTCTTCTTATTATTATTATTATTATTATTATTATTATTATTATTGTTGTTGTTACCGGTACTATTATTATTATTGTTATTATTGTTACTGTTATTGTTATTATTATTATTATTATTATTATTATTATTATTTATGGTGCTGGAGAGACGCCTTCACGTGGTGGCACCGATATGGCCCGGCGGTGGAGCTGCCTGGTTATACAAACGCCCCCCTATTCCCTCCCTATCCCCCGAAAGGTGAATGGTGGACTGCAGAAAAAAAGAACTTTGGCCTCTAGTCCACCGGGTTCACATTTAGATGGGCCTGGGGTTACGAGAGAGAGAAGAGAGAGAGAAACATAACAACTCATAGCGACAGTTAACTTCTTCCCTAACACTGACCCTCCATCTTCCTTTTTTGAGGGTAAAACCAGACGATTTTTTTCAGCTGGGAACCAAACAGGTGTCGGAAAACGGATGGCTGAATTTCATGGTGGTGTAACCAAAGAAAAAAAAAATCCTGAGGAAAATGAAGTAAGAACATGATGAGCAACTTTTTTTGGTGACCAAGTTATCTAATTTTTTTCCTTTCATGTTTCCACTTTTTTTTCCTTCTGCGCACACAGCCTCTCTCTCTCTCTCTCTCTCTCTCTCTAAATTTATCCTCGCTACATCTAGACGCTATTTCAACATATAACATGACCTAACGTCCTCAAGAGGTTAATGAACGCTGCAGCAAACCCTTCCAATTAAAAAAAAAAAAAACCCTATGCTGAATAAAATCGCTTAGAGGCAGCTAGAATCAAACGCAGCACAGCCCAGTTTTACGATCGCTTGGTGTGCAGTCCTTTGCCTATATAGTCAACAAGAATTTAACACCCAAATTCGTTTTACCATCAATTTTCGCTGATACGATGAGTGTGATGTCTGACTTTTCGTTATGCGATAGTCTTCTCGTTTACATGCCTGCTTCGTCACAGTTTGGTATATGAGCAGCAAGTATACGCAATAATTTTACAGTTGGATTTCGCTTATACGATCACGATGATGTCTGGTTTCTCGTTATCCGATCATTTTATCATTTAAAAGCTTGCTGATTCACAATTCGTTACATGGTTAATTCTTATCGGTTTTCAAAAACGCATCCACATTGTGAAAACGAAGATATGCTATTTAGTCGTCTGTCTGAGGCAATCCGATGAGGCTCCTAATTTCATGGGTCCTACCGCTGGATTATTTTACTCAACTTCGGAGTTTTTAGTACTGAAGGGAGTTCATGAAAACTATCTAACCTTCCCAGTGAAAAAAAAAAAAAAATTCCCCTGAATTGAAAAAAAATGGTCTATGCATAAAAGAGATAACATACAGCCATGAGCACATTTTCTGACAATTTTTCTGTGACAATGTAAAGTGTTATGAACTATTTTTATGTGATAGCAATTTTAGGCACTCAGAAAAAAAGATATGAGAAGGATAGTCTTTTGTCGATTGGACACACACACCACAAACCCAGCCAGGAGACAGGATG
Source organism: Coenobita brevimanus (assembly GCF_032717465.1). Classification (NCBI taxonomy): domain Eukaryota; kingdom Metazoa; phylum Arthropoda; class Malacostraca; order Decapoda; family Coenobitidae; genus Coenobita; species Coenobita brevimanus. Next base: position 38,856,345 of record NC_137005.1, on the reverse strand, counting down.
TGTGTGCTGGGCAATCCCCAGGTCCTGTCCTCCCCCATTACTGTTTTTTAACCAGCCCATACCCCACTGACCGGGCTAATGTGTGGCCCGGCCTGCACTATAGGCGCAGGAAATCTTTGAACGAACGAACGTCGATTGGAAGGGAGCTGAAAATATGAAAGGCGGGACACGATGCTGATAGAGGCCTGGCTGCGAACTTTTGCTTGTAGCTGTACGATATAGTGAGGAAGAGAACAAAAGTAAAATTAAAATGAATTATGGAAAGTCAATGGGCTCCGGGATGGGTGTGTGGGGGTATGGAGGGTGTAGAAATGAATGTATGGGTTGCGGTTGGCTGACTGGGAGGAGGTGGTTGGGACAAGAAGAGGTAGCCTGAGAACTTGATGTTAAGACAAGGTGGTGGGCCATATGGGGGAGGGTTGTGCTGTGGGAGGAGGAGGGGGTCGATGATGAGAGAGAGAGAGAGAGATAAAGCTGGTGGAGTACAGTTTGTGTCATAGGAGGAAAAGGGTCGTTGTTGAGTAGGGGCGGAAAGGCCTTGAAATTAGCTTTCTTGTGGTTGGGAAAGAAGAAGAAGAAGGAGAAGAGGTGGAAGAAGAAGAGGTAGACTCAGAGCTAGATGGAAAAACAAGATGGTGGATCCAGTATGAAAAAGAATAATTTGTCTCTGAATAGGGAGGTCGTTTAGTGCCAAGTTAGTAGTAGTTATATTACAGTGATTTGGAGAAGGTTGTTAGGTAGCTGGGTAGTTAGATAGGTAGATTGTGTGGTAAGGTAGGTGTGTGTATAATGGGAGGTGTGGTTGTTGCTGAGTAGGGATGGAATTGCCTGGATATTGAGAGGTGGCTGGGGAAAGAAGAGGTAGACCGAGAAGCAGGTGGAAAGACAGGGTGGTGGAGTGTATGGTTGGAAAGTGAGGGTCGTGGGGGAAAGACGCTGTTACTTAGTAGGGACAGAAGTGGAAGGTCTGAAGGAGGAGACCGAGAATGAGAGGAAAGGTTGGAGGAGTACGTTGGAGGGGGTGATGTGTTACGTAAAGATGGGATCGTTGATGAGTAGGAACAAAAGTGACAGTGATTTGGAGAGGAAAAAGTAAATAACCCAAGTAGACGAGAAAGATGAGAATATATATGAGGGAGGGTGGTGTGTCGTGGAGGGAAAGGGTCGTTATTGAGTTGCGACGAGGCCACCTGAAGATCCCTTTTGACTTAGAGGGACAGACAGACCATCCGTTACAACACTCAAGAATATACATAAAGAGAGAGAGAGAGAGAGAGAGAGAGAGAGAGAGAGAGAGAGAGAAGACGACGAAGAAGATCTAGCTGATGTAATGAGTGAGAGGAGGATGACCGGGAGCAGACAGTGATCTTGAATTATAACCGCAAAGCATCTGTGTGGTACTCGAACCCACCGCGCCACTGCAGGGCTAAAAGCTGTATGACTGTCACGTAACTATTCCTTTTGTCCCCCTCAGATCCACACACTTGTCAACCATCGCTACAGGAAAAGCTAAAATTCACTACCACCTCAAACTACAATAGGTCGGGGTGTGTGGATCTGATAGGAAAAAGTTTCACAGTTACGAGACGGCCACATATCTTCAAGACCTGCAGTGGAGAGGTGGGTTCCAGCTCCACACAGGCGAGGGTGCTTGACGGTACGATGTTATTCAAACAGATAACTTCTTGAGCTGATATATCAAGATTGAAATTTTAGGTGGAATTTTAGAGATAAAGCAAAAAGTTTAAATCATCATCATCATCATCATCATCATCATCTGCACCATCATCACCATTCTCATCATCATCATCATCATCATCATCCGCACCATCATCATCATCATCATCATCATCATCATCATCATCTGCACCATCATCATCATCATCATCATTACATCACCATCCTCATCCTCATCATCATCACCATCATCATCATCATCATCATTTGAACCATCATCATCATCATTGCATCATCATCATCATTATCATCATCTGCATCATCATCATCATCATTATCATCATCTGCACCATCATCACTATCACCATCATCATCATCATCATCTGCACCATCATCATCATCATCATCATCATCATCATCATCTGCATCTGCATCTTTACGACTCTTTCTTTCTCTCTTCTTCATCTACTTTTTAGTTTACATTTTTTTTTCTTCTTTGCCATCTAAGGTTGTGCAGTGACCGGGAGAGGAAAAATTAGATTGAGAAACCAGAAGGAAGGACAAGCTGGCGAAGTATAAGAGGGAGGGCGATGGCTTGTGAGGGAATGGAGTCGGTGATGAGTAGGGACAGAGAGGGCGAATTTGGAGATGTGGAAGGAGAACTGAATCCTGAAAAAGAAGAAGGGAATGGAGTGTTATAAGGAGTGTGGAGTTTGTTAGGGGGATAGGGTCGTTACTGAGTAGGGATAGGAACACCTGAAGAGGGATAGGAACACCTGAAGAGGGATAGGAACACCTGAAGAGGGATAGGAACACCTGAAGAAGGATTGGATCACCTGGGGCAGCACCTGAAGAGGGATAGGAACACCTGAAGATATATTTTTCCTGAAGAATAGAAGATAATAATTTCTTTCTCCTAACAGCACCCCTGACTGCTCTAAATCAGTGAAAGGAGAGTGACAGGACTAGATAGCCAAACTCCTTGACCTGATACAATAGGAATGAAGTTTATGCAAATGTGACTCTCGGTGGCGCCTATCGGGGGAAAGGAGGGAGAAAGGGGAGGGGGAGAGGAGAGGGGGAAGCGTGGAGAGGAAGGGGGAGAGGGGGAATGAGGGAGAGAGGAGGAGAGGGGAGAGGGGGAAGGAGGAATGGAGAGAGGGAGAAGGAGGAATGGGAGAGGGAATGAGAAGGGAGGAGAGAGTAAAGGGGGCAGCGGGACTGAGGGAAGGGAGGAGAGGAGAAAGAGGAAAAGGGGGAGGAAGTGGGAGGCAGGGAGGAGTCGTGACCTTTGGAGGAAAAAAAAGAGACGAAAGGCCAAGGAGAAAAACCCCGGCCTAGCTTGAGGGCGTATGGCGGGGCGAGGAGGTCAATAACTCTTAATTTTCCTTTTTCCTCACAATCTTACCTTTTCCTTCACCACCATTATACTTTTTTATCATGAATTCTTCTTATAGTCTGTCTCTGCTGCTGCCAGGCTAATTTATGCAGCTCAGGGGAGACTTTTTCAAAACGTAGGATATATTAGGAGTCTTTCACTGCCACTTTCACCGCCATAATCTTCTCTGAACTGAAAAAAAAAAAAAAAACTACTGCATGATTAGCATAAACAGTAATCCTAGGGCTGAACGGATTATTATTATTATTATTATTATTATTATTATTATTATTATTATCATTATCATCATTATTATTATTATCATTATTATTATTATTATTATTTGAAACTATATGAAAACTTAAGAGGACTCCAAAAAAAAATTTACCCTCTGAAAATCGAAATTCGTTTATGTCAGAGGAATCGGAAATTTACACACGAAATCGGAGTTTGCCTCTCCCAGCGATTTTTGTTCCCCATCACATAGGCAGACGATGAACTGAAATAATCTCTCTCTCTCTCTCTCTCTCTCTCTCTCTCTCTCTCTCTCTCTCTCTCTCTCTCTCTCTCTCTTTAATTCTGATCAGTTTTTGGTTAATTCTCCTCAAATGCCAGTTCAATCCAACAAAAGTCTGGTTCATAGGGAAAAAAAGGTTCACTTGACACGCAAAGCCATCGAAATAAACTAGGAAATTGTCGATTCGTAATGGAAAACTGCGCAAAGAAAAAATATAAGTTAATCTGAATGGAATTTGGCTTCATAACATCCCAGTCTCAGATACGGTATATATAAATGATTTGAACACGAAAGCTGAACTTGTTGAACTTTTGAACACTCTCAGACTCCTGTAATTCAAATTCAAAGTTAAATTATCTGGGCTCGTATTCCCGTCGGTTGTGGAAGCTCCCTGGCACCTTTTCCTAAGCGATTTAGTTTGTTATACCTCACTGTCCTCTTCGGTGTTACATAAATCCTTCCAATATCGCCATGCATAAATAACGTACGTAAGGATATTAACCAGACGTATCCAAGAATGAATTGCTAAGGAAGAGGTGCTGAGAGAGAGAAAGAGAGAGAGAGAGTTATCCCAATCATGCAAAGGTCAATGAACAGGCCTGGAATCTCCCTTAATTAATTCGTATCACCAGCCACGTAAAGGATGGCAAAGGTACACAGATTCGCTAAAACACCTGACACCTGCAACTCGATGACATACTAATTAACTCACCTGTCTTCTCACGGACTCTCAAGGTGACATCGATTCGGTTTCTGTGTATTATATCTATGTTTTTTTTTTCTTTTTCTTTGTTAATACTGAAGTCTGGTGGAGAGAGAGCGGGTGTTCTATTTCTTGAGGTGTGTGTGTGTGTGTGTGTGTACAAAATATACAGGTCTGAACCGATTTTAACCAAACTTGGTGGAAGGGTGGAGGGGTAATGCATATAGAAATCGTTTATTTTTTTTAGTGTAATTGATCAAAGGTAAAGGTCACAGGATTAGGTCAAACGATGACCTACAAAAAATAACTTTTGACATTTTCATCCAATCCCACCATAATTTGGAAAAGGGTAAAGGGTAAGGCAAGAATAAAGTGATTCAGTTTTGAGAACAGTCACTCAAAGGTAAAGGGCACTGGACAAGGTCAATGTTCTGCCAGTATGTTTGTTGAAAGGATAACTCATACAGTTTTTATCCGATTTTTGCCAAACGTGGTGGAATGATTGAGGGTCTGCAAATGAGTAGACCTATGGTTTTTGAAAGCAACAGGTCAAAGATGAAGGTCAACGTCACGGAAATCTTAGGGAATTTTCAGCCTATTTACACTAAATTTTGGCAAAGGCTTCAGGGTCAGGGAAGAACGAGGGAAGTCAGTTTTGAGAACAGTCATTTAAAAGTCAAGGCCAAAAGGCAAGGTCAAAGTTCGACGCATATGCCAGTGGGTGAACAAAATAAAAAATAATTTCAATCAGATTTGAATCAAGCTTGGTGGATGAGTTGAGAATTACCCAAGAGTGCCACCTATTGTTCTTGAGAGGGTTGGGTCAAAGGTCAAAGACCTACGGCAAGGTCAGCTTAAACAGCCTTTATCTGATGTAGACTAAGCTTTTTAATTCTAGTTAAAATAAGCAAAAAGAAATACAGAGTTGAGAAGGATCAATAAACAAGAGCGTTCCGAGACTGCAAACCTCCGTCAAGGCTGAACAATCCCCCATTTGTCAACACCCTTGCAAAAGATTACCCCCATTTGTTGTTCTTTTTTATGTGGCTGGAGCCATATAAATCACGTAATCACATTTTATAATTTGTGTGCCCACATTGTAGGCATTATTTATTGGGTCAGAAGCAAAAATGTTGAAATTGCCACTATCCCGCAATGGTAAAGAATCCGTCAAAAAATTTCTGACTCAGGATGATGATTCGGATGACCACCAAACTCAAATGGATTGTTCCTTGGGCCATATTCTACTCCTCGGAGGAAAAAAAAAAAAAAAAAGCGAAATCTGTTCATAACTTTTTGAGTAATCTATGTAACAGACAAACAAAACAACGCCGGGGGAAAAAAAAAAAAAAACTTGGCAGAGGTAAAAATGAAGGTCACAGGGAAAAATCAAATTTCAAGTCACAAACTAAACTAATATCTGTTCTGGACCAACTTAGTGGAAGGGTGAAAGGTTAGCCAAGAATGAAGCACTTTGATTTTGAGAATAATCTGTCAAAGGGCAGGTCACATAGCAAAGTCAAATATTTGGCCTTTAGATCACTTGATGGACGATGCTGCTGCTCTTTGTGACTAATAATAATAATAATAATTATTATTATTATTATTATCAGTCGTCTTCTTTTGCTTCTCATGTTACTGACTTCAGGTATAGGCTTGACAATCCGTTCCCTGAGGGCCAGAAGTCCTCCTACATGCACCCCCACATGTCAAATTTTCGACGCTATTACCCACCGCCCATACTGGGTACATGCTAGGACCGTCTCATACAGGACTCGTGTATTGGTATTAGCGGCGGTGTTTTTACCACATGTCGGCGGGTTAGTAAAGTCTGCTACAACGAAATTCAGATTCTTAAACTGTTCCCTGCCCCAGCCGGGATTCGAACCTGGGTCCACTGGGAATGCACGCCACATCTCTACCGACTCGGCCACCGCCTACCTAACACCTCCAGTTCGATATCTCTACTAAGCTGAGGAAACGAAAGTAGCGAGAAAATATGTAAAAAAAAAAAAAAAAAAAAAAAAAAAGACGTTCTCTGGGTGAAGTGGTTAATAACAGAGGTGCATGAAGTCGCAGTTAATTTAAAAACCAAAATTGCCCAGAGATTTTTGAACTTGTGTGGACAGTCGGGGAAAAAAACTGGCCTAGTAATTTTACCTGCTCTACCTGCCAAATTCCTCCGCTGGTTAATATCCCTAAACTCAAAAGGCTAATTATTCTTCTTGTACTTATAAATGACCCTCTTTTATAAATACACCTGGTCTAAATATTGATACACCTGGTCTGAATATTGATACACCTGGTCTGAATATTGATACACCTGGTCTGAATATTGATACACCTGGTCTGAATATTGATACACCTGGTCTAGATATTGATATACCTGGTCTAGATATTTCAGTGAGAGAGGCTTGGTATGATTTTTTTTCTTTCTTTCCTCTTTTTCTGGCTATGATTTTTTTTTTTTTTTTTTTTTTTGATTCGGTGCATCAGGGAGGAAGGTGACGGACATGCCCTAGGTGTGACGTGGGAGCAGTGTGACGGTGGGCTTACTTTTGCGTCACACTGCTTCTCAAGGCCAATTAGTGTGATTGATGATGATGGAGTGACCAAGGGAAAATAACCATGATAAACAAAAACAGATAAATAAAAATAGATAAATAAATGAACAGATAGATAGATAGGTAAGTATGCAGACAGGTAGATAAATTGACATAGACAATAGTGATATATAGATAGCTGGATGGATAGATAAATAGATAGAGAGATAGATAGACAGAGACATGGATGGATGGATGGGTAGATAGATAAGTGGAAAGACAGATAAATGGACAGACAGACAGACAGATAGATAGAAAGATAGATAAAGAGAAGCCATGACATACGAACATAGGTAAATATATTAGACTTAATCCACACTCAAACTACCATGACTCACTCTCAGCTGAATAAAATCGTCTGGAATAGAGCACTAGAGTTATCCCCACCATGCGAGGGTTACGAACACGGCTGGTATAGATGAACAACTTACTGCAGAACTTTTAAGAACGTTATTGACTACGGATGAACAAAAGAACAGAAAAAAGGAGACAATTAACATCTTTATGGTCATCATGTTCTTCTCAGCTGAATAAAATCGTCTGTTTGGCTCATGATATGTTGTTGTACCAAGGGATTTAACCCCTTTTATCCCGCAGCGTATTCTTCCTAGCGATTTTATTTCAGACTTTTCGATCTGGAGGGGTTAGACGCAAACTTCATTAACTTTTCTACTACGGTGCTCTCCTAAGTTAGTAGTAGTAGTAGTGGTGGTGGTGGTGGTAGTGGTGGCAGTAGTAGTAGTAGTAGCAGCAGCAATATTAGTATAAGAAGTTTTAGTAGTAGTAGTAGTAGTAATAGTAGTGATGATGATCGTGGTGGTTGTGGTGGTGGTGGTGATGGATAGTAGTCGTAGTAGTAGCAGTAGTAGTAGTAGTAGTAGTCGTAGTAGTAGCAGTAGTAGTAGTAGTAGTAGTAGTAGTAGTAGTAGTAGCAGCAGTAGAAGTGGTAGTAACAGTAGTGGTAGTACCGGCAGTAGTAGTAGCAATAGTAGTAGTAGTAGTAGAAGTGGTAGTAACAGTAGTAGTAGTACCTGTAGTTGTAATAGTACTAGTAGTAGTGGCAGTAGTAAAAAAAAAGTAGTAGTAGTAGTAGCAGTAGCAGTAGTAACAATAGTAGTAGTAGAAGTGGTAGTAGCAGTAGTAATAATAGTCGCAACCTCAGGCTCATCCACACAAACCCGATAGTTGCCACCCTCCTGCAGTCCACCATTCTCCTTTCGGGGAATAGGGAGAGTGGGAGGGAGGGAGATGAGGGATATATGGATAGCTGGGCAGTTGAGCACCTCGTTTACATCAGTGCCACCACATGAAGGCGTCCCTCACCAACACCGATAGCAAGAATAAATCGACAAGCACGTCACTGTAGGGAAGAGGTTAATTCAGTGGTTGCCAGCCCCGTGGTCGCCATCCAAATGAGCAGGCTCTGAGGGTTGCGGGATGGTTTGAGAGAGAGAATATATTACAGTGGCATCACCAGGGGTCAGATTTTGGGGGGGCTGTGGCCTTAGTGTAGGTAGAAGGGGAGGGGGGGCGAGCGAAGCGAGCCTATGCAGCTGGGGGGTACGGGGGGGGCGCTGTAAGCCCCCCCGGAAAATTTTTCGGAAATTGAGCAGTTTTAGGGGAATTTTTGAGGCCTATAGATGAAGAAAAAGTAAAATAAGGTCTCACAGGCTATTAATAAGAAACTTATAGGACACATGAATATTGATGGGCCTAATACCAGGTATCAGTAAACCTTATGATATAATGTGTACAAGGTAATTGTATAAAGCTTTTTTGCAGATAAGTTTTTCTTAAACTGCTAGTATTATGTGGTATCATAACGGTTTCTTAGACTTACCATATTAAATTTGATAATTCAAAGAAGCTCAATGTATATAGATATAATTGCCAAGATTTATCTTCCATTACCGGTACTGTGATAGGAAAACAAAGCCATTCACTTTCCCACTCTGTACGTTTAGGACAATATATTTGCAACAATGAGAAATAGCCTAGGCCTAGCCAATTTAAAAATAAATCAATTAAAAAAATCCTGGCCTAAGCTTCATAAAATGACTACTGAAATAGTTTGATATAGGGCTACTTACACATGTCTGAATGGGTTCAGCTTTGGGGTTATCTGGGGTTGCTTCTGGCACCTCATTCCCAATAACAGCCACTTTTTCTTGGCACTCATCTGAGTCATCTTTGGAGGTGCGGGTGCGAAAGAATTTCCTTATGTCACCCTGTCCCTGAGGATTTTTAGATGACCTTTTCATCACCTGAGTGGCTGCTGGCTGATATCCGCAAATGAATTATTGTAGGATAGCCTATAAAAGGGAAATGACATTCAGTTCCGACAGTCGAGTGTCGACTGAACCAACTAAGTACTGCCGACTCTTTGTATAAAGTGTAGGCTAGATCTCATATCCGTAAAAACAAAAATGAACATGTAAAGTGAGGTGGCTAGCAATATACCGGAACTTAGTAACGTCTATACAGCCACTGAAACCAATACATTCAAATAAAACCGAAAACAACACAGGATTTAGCCGCAGTTCACAGACACTTCTCAATGTAAACAAACATTCCGAGTTCCGATACTCTGAACATTCGAATTTGTGAAAAATTGCATAGATCAGATATTTTAGACTGCATAATCCAATTTTAAAGCTCCGTGATTAATATATACCATATTATATATTGTAAATATATAATAAGTCTGATAAATGTAATACATTCTTGCATTCTTTGTGCAATAAATATATTTCAAAGAAAACCAAGCTTGGAAAAAGTATATGGGAAACTAATATATTATAACTATTATGATTTGAGTCATAGGTTTACGTAAATTGTGAATAACTAATCACATTATATAGCTATAAATAATATTGTATTAAACTAATATGGATGCACGAATAAAAGTGGATTGGCTTTAGGGGGTTGGGGGAAAGCTAGGTGGGTCAATGCCGAGCTGCAAGCATACTATGTAAGCTGCTGATTTTTTTATTATTATTATTTTGGAGGGCTGCAATTTTGGGGGGGCTGAGTCCTTGATTTGGGGGGCTAAGCCCCCCCTAGCCCCCCCTGGTGACGCCACTGAATATATATATATATATATATATATATATAGATATATATATATATATATATATATATATATATATATATAATCTCATCGGCCGTTTGAGTGTCCACTGCAGGACCGGCCTATCCCGACCGAAGTTGGGACGATACAGCAAATGTATCTCTACAAAGTGGCTTAGGCTGTCTAGTAGAGATTGTATGTAGGGTGAGAAGTGCTTGTAAATGTGATTGTAGTGTTGGAGTGGCTTTGAATGTGTGTGTAGTCTGTGAACCAAGTGTAATCGGCCCGCTCATGCCGACTGGATGCAAACATACTTTATTGTACAGTATGTGACACTGGTTCATATCTATCTATCTATCTATATAGATAGATAGATAGATATAGATAGTTGTGAATAATAAAGCACCGATAAATGTATGAAAACTCCTGAAGTACTCGAATCTGTTCACGTCCAGTACTTGTACACCGGGGAGGCTGGAGCCTGACGCAGTCGTAGTATCGTTTCGTATTCACTGTCGGAGTTGCTGTGTTGGACGAGTGACGTGCTATGATGCGCAGTTATCGTAAGTTTTATTTGCCTCTTACTTTTTTTTTTTTTTTTAATTACTGTGATTGCCAAGCTAATTCATGAGTAGAATAGCCGTTTAATTGTCTAATGGAGGAAACAGCTTAAGCCTGGGAATTTACACTCAAGGAAGAAAATTTGTTAAATAGAATCTTTCTTGGTATGACTGGTGTGATAAGGTTGGTAATTTGTACAGGAGTGTGATTTACGATTAGAGTTACTATCGTTCAGTATAGTCAATGCGGGCGAGCCTTTGTGAATAAGTGAGACAAGTATGTGATATAACAGTGT
>NC_137005.1:38838041-38840541 GCF_032717465.1 Coenobita brevimanus | reverse complement strand
TAATTTTTGACGGTCATTTGTGGAACGCCTGTGGTTATTACGGTGGGTTAGCCTGCATCCCATATCACAGAATGCAGTCAGCAGCCATATAGGAAGACCAAATATTCTCCATCTTCGGCACATACTTCAGAAATTATCACACACACACACACACACACACACACACACACACACACACACACACACACACACACACACACACACACACACACACACACACACACACACACACACACACACACACAAAAGGTGGGAGTGTGCATTCCGCTTTCAGATCCATGCATACGGCCACACTTGCTCCAGATATGTGGTTGCCAAGAGGAAATAGGGCTCAGGGGTCCGTCTAACCATGAGACTCGGACACTTCAGTACCTCTAACCCGGTGCATCGTTTCATCCCGTCGATCACATGTTTCGGGCAAATAGCGTACGATCTTTAATTTCGAAATCATGAGCGCAAATCAAGGTCATAGAGGAAGCAAGATTGTATTTATTTTGGCCCTTTTTGTGTAAATTTTTCCTCATATTTTGGAAAATGATTTTTACTCTCGGAAGGTAATTTTCATGACAGCTTCAGAAAGGTAGAACATGGCATAACTGGTCTATTAGCCGAGGAAAAAAAAAATGCTTTGTTCTTGCATGCATGATTTTTTTCCTTGCATTTTTTGGTTATATTTGGCTGTAGGGAAAGATCTGATACCACCGAAAGGAAATTTTCATGATTTAAAAACGGTATGACAGTCCCGATAAATTCAACAGCTGAGACGAAGGAAAAGCTTTGGTGCACCTCAATTAGGGACATTTTATAGCGCCATATGGAGGAAGAATTACAAGCATCAAATTTCGGCTGAAGTGTTGTGTTTTCAGTAAATCCATTCACACCCTCCCCTCTAAAAAAAAAAAGCATAAAAAAAGTAACACTGGTCCTTTCATGGGAGGGACAACTCTAGTAATAACACCAAGTAATTATAATCAGGCAAGTGTGAGTCATAAGCCTGGGTGTATTGCCCTCTCGATATAATACACTAAAGGTTAAAGGAGAAAAGTATGCTCTCATAAGACCAGCTTTCTAAATACAACTACTGTCTGTCTGTCTGTCTGTCTGTCTGTCTGTCTCTCTCTCTCTGTCAGTCAGTCTGTCTATCTATCTATCCATCTCTCTATCTATCTGTATGTGTGTCTGTCCATCCATCCATCCATCCATCTATCTCTCAGTCAGTCAATCTATCTATCTGTCTATCTATGTATCTACCTATCCGTCTGTCTATCTATCCATCTATCTATCTAAACATGAATCAGTATCTTCCCCACGTATATTCTCACTGTGCACCTGTAATCAATTTAATTTGACATTTCACCTGGTTTTTGCATATTAGCCACACCTGAAGGAAAAAAATAAAAAAAAATAAAATAAAAATAAAAATCACATAGTTAGGTGATTCAAAAAAGGCCCTGAAGTTGAGAAAGGTTATCGCCTGTCGGGGGAGACGCAAGATCGAGCCCAATTTGGAAGAAGGTGAAAATAAATTTAAAAAAATGTATGTTTATTGCAGGATGAAGGTTTCTATAAGGGATGTGTGGTGTTTGGGATAAGAAAAAAAACTCTCGTCTTTGTCTGTCTGTCTGTCTACTTGTTTATCTATCTGTCTATCTATCTATCTGTCTGTCTGTCTGTCTGTCCCTCCGTTCATCTATCTATCCATCTATTTTATCTATCTATCTCTCCACCCATCCATCTATCAGTCTATCTGTCCATCCATCTATCTATCTATCCATCTATTTTATCTATCTATCTTTCCACCCATCCATCTATCAGTCTATCTGTCCATCCATCCATTTATCTATCACTCTACCTATCTATCTATCTATCTATCTATCTGTTATCATGTGGCCGCTGTGATAGAAAAAATATCTCTTGTAATTGCTAATTCTTGTCCGTCTATCTATCTTTCTATCTATCTATAAATATATATCTATCCACTTATTTATCTATCGGGGTGGTTGCGACAAAAATACTTCTCCATTTATCCTTCTATCTATCTATCTATCTATCTATCAGTAAATGTCTATCTATCTGTCTATCTGTCTATCTATCTATCTATCAGTCAATGTCTATCTATCTATCTATCTATCTATCTATTCGTATCACAACCTATATATCTATCCATTTATCTACCAATATTGATCCCACTCTTCACTCATGCCAGCCTGAATACACAGATAGATAAAAGAACTCTATCGTATATCTATTATATGCTTGACACTGAGGCTCCTATGACCCAATCTCAGCTGAATAAAATCGTCTGAGGATAGATAGATGGATAGATAGATAAATTTATAGGTAGATATAGACAGATAGATAGACAGATCTAGATAGATAGATAGATAGATAGATTGATTGATTGACATAGATAAATTGATACGTAGACAGAAATAGACAGATAGATAGATTATATAGAAAGAAAGATATACTGTAGATAGATAGATAAATAGATAGATAT
>NC_137005.1:38810541-38833041 GCF_032717465.1 Coenobita brevimanus | reverse complement strand
AGAAAATAATATAGGGCTAAGAATAGAACCCAGGGGAACTCCACTTTGTCCTCCTGTTCTAGTTCTTTCTTTTTTATGCAAGGAAGAAGGAACCAAAGGCCAGGAGCTCAAAAAACCGTTCCTTCCAAGAAAAAAACAAAATACAACTGAGGCTAAATTCAAGGTCCGTTCATTTCGAGTTGATAAGACATCGTTAATACGGACTGACTGGGTCCTGTTTAATTAGTGGATCTCTAACCAAAATGTATCTACTTGCAATCTGGAATATCTGTGAATTAAGATTGAATAAGACACGCTGTCAAATCTTTCGACGAATCACATAGAGTCAGTCAACAGTGATACCTTCTTATGATCCACATTACTGTAAAAATGATTAGTGATAACTGTTAAAGCGGATTCTGTTGATAATTTCGTTCTGACGCCAAGTTAAATGAAGGAAATGAATGTGTTGTTGGCTGAATGGCAACAATTTTTCCATGAGTTTAGATATATACGGTAGAGAGAAATAGGTCTGTAATTGTTGATATCGTTGGAATCCCCATTTTCATTGATAGGTACAACTATTATATGTTTCCATGATGTTGAGAATTTACCAGAGATAAAAGAAGTGTTAATTATACAGGTTAAGTATGTTCAGTAACAGCATCGTTAATAAAGCACAACGCAATGCCATCCCCACCACAGCATTAGTATCTTTAATACGCTGAATAGTTAAAAAAATGACTTTATTAACATCAACTGGCTGGGGTCAACGAAGATCAGTTCCATTCACATTTCAATTTCCTACAATTATTTCTGTATTTTTCTTATGCATTTTTACCGACGTTTGAAATCCTCAGCAGTTTCTACTCTATTCTGAAAGTTATAAGAATGTGTCTGCTTCCTATCAGGCATAATTTTCTGTACGACTCTCCATGTTGTAGTAGTCTTCCCTCTACAACGTTCAGTTAATCATGATAATACGAGTTTTTAGATTTATATACAAGAGATTTCACTCGCTTCTTTTCTGCCTTGTACTGATTCTGTCTTATGATGTTGCTCCTGTCAGATTTTTAACCGGGATTGTAAGTCATTCCTCCTCTTCATTGTTTTACGAATTTCAGGCGCTGGAGATTTTGTTATTGTCCTAGATCTCATTGAGGCACATTTATCGAGACTGGCATTAAAGATAAAGTTAGTTATATAAAACAACTTTTCCCCTCCTCCACTTTTCAGAACGTGATATCTTTTAACATATTCTACATTTAATTCACTGCTAACCTTCATACCTTTGCAGCATCTAACTTAAAGAAATAACTCTGACCTAACCTAACCTTGCCTACCCCAGCCTAACCCACTCTGTCTCAGTCTACCTCTGGCTTCCTCATGTATACACGTAGATACAACAGATGACATTTTTTTGCACTGCGACACATTTTGTATTATTTCCGTACCGGCATGGAGTAGGTTAGTAATGCCAAGGTGTTTGACTGTCACACCTTTACACGACACACGCGATCATGGAGACACGCCAAGGACTTGCGATCAATTAAGGTGGTATATAAATGCAGGTGAGATGGTACGTCCTAAGAGAGAGAGAGAGAGAGAGAGAGAGAGAGAGTCAGTACTGTTATGACCTTCCTTTTTAACAATCAAGGAAAGGGGGGGAGGAGGCTCAGGAACAAAGCAACTCCACTGGGTGCACCACTATAACCTACCCTACCCTAATCTACCCTACCCTATCCCAACCAACCCTACCTTATCCTGTGCTAACCTAACCTGCTCTACCCTACCCTAACCTACCCTACTCTACCCTATCCTAACCTAACCTACCCTAACATAACCTAACCTAATCAAACCAAGTCAAATCCATCCCAGTCTAAGCTACCCTATCCTACGTAACGCATTTATCATCTCACCCCAGCACACGACACCACGACGGGTATGGATAAAATGTAAGGATTTTGAGGATCTGAAATTACCTAACCCAACCCAATCTAACCCAGCTTAACCTAACCCTAGTATAATCCAGCCAAACCCAACCCCAGTCAACCCAGCCCAATCTGACCAAACCCAACCCACTCTGATCTAGCCCAACCTATCTAAATTACCCTCACCTAACCTAACCCAGTCTAATCAAGGTTAACCCTATCTCACTCCCTTCCTAGTACACAGCACCACTAGGGATAAGAGTTTGTTGTTAGGATGCTGGACGGTAAATATAACCTAACCAAACCTAACCTGGCCTAACCTAACCTAAAGTAACTTACCTTAGCCTAACCAAACCTAACTTAACCTACCCTAACCCAACCTGACCCAACCTAACCTACCTTAACTCCACCCCATCTCACCTTCAGCACAGCGCATCCCTACGTGTAAGAGTGCGCCGTCAGGATGTTGGTGTTGGTGGTGGTGCGGCGTCCACGCAAGGTGCCAGGGTGCCAGACACAGGGCAAGGAGTGGCCCTACCTGTCCCCGTGACCCCTGACCCGATGTTGGTGGCGCGGCTGAATGACCTCGCCCTCATCCCTATACCTAACGCATTACCTTTCTATAATGGTAAGGGTTTGTTATTGTATCTATATTTTATCTGATTTAGCTCTCCTTATCTCCATCTTCTCTTCTTTTCTTTCCCTTCCCCTTTCTGTTTCTCCTCTCCCCCCTCTCATTTCTCCTCCTCTTTTCCTCCTCCTCTCTTCCTCTTCCTTCTCCTCCTCCTCCTCCTCCTTTACTTTCTCCTTTCCCTACTCATTCACTCTCGCCTCCTCCTCCTCTTCCTTCTAAGCCATTCCAAACAGCATTTCATTTTTGGCCAGACACAACATTACTCAGTTATCTAAGTGTCTGATATCATTTTCCACCAGGCTGTGCAGTAATATCCCCAGTAGCAATCATGAAATTATTTGACTTTGGACTTTGAAATCGCAGGTCAGTTAGAAAATCAAAATAATGACAAATTAAAGGATCAGCAGAGACGATAAATCAGTAAGGAAATATTGCAGATGCCAAAATGGAAACTGTTTTAGTCTGTACTGAAAAAGGGACCTGACTTACTGTATGAACGTAAAAAGCCGACGAATCTCATCTTTATTTCGGTTGATGGGGCCTATCCACTCACTCGATGTAGTGCTGCCTACTGGTGACTTTATAATAGCTGACAAGGCAAATGGTTTCTTGTGTTCCAGGTAGCCATTTATTACGCTGGGTGGTAACCATATACCCAAATGACCCCAGGTGGTCTAGTGGGTTGCGGCACTCCAACCGGATGGGGATGGAAAGGTTTACATGGAGGAATGGTTAGGATTTACAGCTCATACAGTGCGACTCATGGAAGAGCGACGCTGGTTACCCTTACCTTAAATGCACAGGCTGAGTAGTTTATCCCCGACCTCTATGCACCTTCTGAAAAAAAAAAAAAAAAAAAAAAAGATATATATAGTAAATAATTCGCCACCTAACACACGTCACGAGGAAGACTACACAATACTGTATGTAGAATGGAAATGATGTGGTAATTAGCATAACTTTTGATCTGGTAGTGCGTCCTGGAAGAAGTAATTGAGACGAGGACAAAGGCACTGAATGACCTGGGATAAGAAGAGCTTTATGGCCCAGACACAGAGCTCTTTTGAAACGAAGGTGATGCATGAGAGTCTGTAGGTTGGGAAGAGGGATTTTAATCGAATCTAAGCGCCTTTCAAACTCTCAGAAGAGAATTAAGAGAAGCCCAGACAAGACTCTAGAAGTACAAGGGAATTTAAGGTAACATCATCTGCACAAACAATGACCTTAGTATCCAAACCTTTCCACAAATCTGTCTATCAATCTGGCTATCTATCTATCTCCAGCCAGACTCCTTAATCCCTCAAGGGGTGGCCATAGACGAATCGCCTCCGTGTCACCCTGTCCCCCATTTGGCTGCCTTCTCTCCAACTCCCACAGTCCCTCTCTCACGCGTCTCTCCACCCGATCCCTCCACTGGATATAGATTCAGTAATAAATAACAGCGGGCCCAAAAAACCACCCCAGGGAACACCGTAAATAACCAGTGAAATCACAATAACGACCATCAATGACTACCCGGCGTGTGTGAGTGTATGAAAGCTTGGTAATTGTCAGAAAATGACCCCCAGCTCCCGTCACGTGTAATTAACGAAAAAAGACCGTTATCTATCCATCCCCTCACAGGATGCGGCGTCATACAAGATAGATAACTATAGGTAGACACAGAGGTAGCACGAGATACATAGATAAAGTGACATATTTTGATTGATGGACACAGATAGATAGAACGATAGATACATAGACAAATGTATATAGATAGATAGATGGATAGACAGGTGGAGATAGATGGATATATAGATGTATAGATAGACAGATACACAGACGAGTAAGCACAGATAGATACATAGATAGATAGAACGACAGATACAGAAAATAGACATAGGTAGATAGATTGATAGACAGATAGACAAACAGACAGACAGGTAGACAGATAGACAGAGAGACAGACAGACAGACAAAAACAAGGTCTTATGGCTGACACAAGCAACGGCAGATCTAAATATAAAGAGGGCAGCATCTAGGAGGTGAGAGAAGACGGTGAGGTGGAGGGGAGGGAGGGAGAGAGAGGGATGGAGAAAAGGAGGGAGAGGGGCTAGTGGGGTGAGGTGGAGGTGGCGGGAAGGATGGAGGGGTGGGGTAGGGTAGGATAGTGGGGTGAAGTGGAGGGAGGGTCCAATGGGGTAGGGTGTGGGGTGGGGACGTGGGAGAGAGATAAAGAGGAGGGAGGGATTGGGGTCGGGTGGGATGGGGAGGTGAGAGTGATATGGAGAGGAGGGAGGCAGAAGGGGAGGTGGGGAAGGGGGAGATGAGAGGGGATAGTGGAGTGATGAGTGAGTGTGGTAGGATGAGTGACAGGAGAGGGAGGGGGAAGTATGGTGGGGTTAAGAAAGGGTTGGACATAGAGATGGAGGGGGTCTGAAAGTAGAGGTGGGAGAGGGGTGAATGGGGAGGTAGCAGTGAGAGGGGATGAAGGGGTGAGCTGGGGGAGAGAAACGCGAGAGGGAGAGAGAAGTGACTGGGAGATATGCAGAGGGGGAGGGGAGAGACTGAGGGTGAGGGGTGTGATGGGGAGGTAGGGGTGAGAGTAGATGCTTGGGTGTGAGGGGTGAGGCTGGAGGAAGGAGGGGGGGGGCACTGTGGGGGTGAAGGTGGGGTGAGGGGTGCAAGGTAAGAGAGGTACGAAGAAACTCAGTGTGACCGTTTTCTCTCTATGTAGTGTGTGTGTGTGTGTGTGTGTGTGTGTGTGTGTGTGTGTGTGTGTGTCAAAGGTCAAACTCATGTAATCTAGTCCAACACCCTGACCTATCACACCTTAACCTTGCCTAATTAGATTTATTGAATGACCCGAAAAGCAATGCAGAAAAGAAAGTTAACTCACTCCGCCTGCCATTACTCCCTCTCAGCTGAATAAAATCGTTTGGCGTTAGCTGGAATAAATCACCCGAATCGTCCCCGACCATACAGGCTTCAGACCTTTTAAAATTGCCTGGGGATAAGGGATGGGGAGCACTATCCACGTATTCCCCGCGTGTTGTAAAGAGAAACTAAAAATGTGCTGGAACAGAGGGCATTATTTTGCAAACAGCCTCGTAGCTCTTGTGACTCAGGAAGGGAAATTAAATGGGCTTTCTTTTCATTTCTGAACTATGTCTAATAAAAGATCGAAAATGCCCTCCCCCCAAAAAAAAATAATAATAATAATAATAATAATGAATAAATAACATTCGTGATTCCCAGCTACATCTTCCTTTGCAGAAGCACAGAAAGCAACTTAGATCGAATGTTCGTTTGTGTGTATGATATGACGTTTGAACAAGTCTGGTAATAAAAATGAGAGAGAGAGAGAGAGAGAGAGAGAGAGAGATGATATATGCACGTAATCAACACTCAGAAACTTAAACAAAACAGGTACGATTGATACAACACTTTTCGTACTAACAGAGGTGTCAGTGGTTGAGTCACAGTAAGCGCACAGGGCAGGCCATCTACGTCGATTACGCTTTTCCATTTAGTAATCAACAGCCTGGAAATCTTTACATTGAGGAGATGGGTAAACGAGACAGATAGACACTTTTCCACACGGCCAAACCGCTGATGATATGCCAACGCCCACGCCTCGTCCAAAACTCCGCCGGTGGCAAAAAGAGGTGTTTCAAAGTCAAAGGAAATCATCTTGCACTGGCTCCGGGTGTGCTGTGAACAAGCTGATTGACAGAAAATGAATTCCTAGCAAATTTTGACTTAGGAAAAAGTCATGAAATCTGTCACCAATAACTTCCGGGCACCTGTCCTTTGGTTCCTCCTTCCTTACATAAAAATATAAAAATATATATTACCCGATGCTCCCCTCTGAGAAACACATCATGGCTCTCACGATGGGAATCAGTGTTTTAGGTCTTTCTATACTTCTTTCACATTAACTTGGTCCAGACACCTTTTGCAGCTTATTTCACGTAGCTGATTGGTAGAAAAAGGTAATACTGTGACTCTACATCCGTTCCATAGCACTTCTTCGTGACTAGCAGTAGTTTCTAGCGTTAATCTACTCGACCCTGAAGATGGAGGGAGGGAAGTTATAGGCCAGGTTAGAGCAAAATGATTATACTGTATACGTAGACGCAAGAAACAAGGTTATTGTGATGATAACTATGATACTGCTTTTCATGCCAATTAGAGTGATCAGATGGAGGGGTAACTAAGCAATTTCATAGTGTAAGTAGTGTTCTTAGTCCAGGTTAAGGTCAGCTCTACGTAGAAATCTGTCTGAAAAAGGAAGCCATTAATATTTTGCGCTGTGTGGGAGAATGAGAGGGAGGCGGAGGATGGGAGGGGCGTGGAAGGAGGGTATAGAGTGTAATGGGGGAAGAGACAGCTGGCGAGAGGAGGAAGGGGGGAAAAGGGGAGGGGGAGGAGGGAAGGAGGAGAGGAGGGAGAGGAGCTAGGAGAGGCTGGAGAGGAGGGAGGAGATAGGATGGAAGAGGGATAGAGGGAGGAGAGGGGAGGGAAGAGGGAGAAAGGCGAGAGGGGAGAAATAGAGGGGTGGAGACGGAAGGGGAGGAGGGTTGGAGAGGAGGTGATAGTGACGAGGAGAAGAAGAAGTTGGTGGAGGACTGGAGGTGGAGAGGGGGGAGGGGAGAGGTAGCATTATTAGGTCAGGTCCCGCTCAACAGTTCCCTTATTGAGTCTAGTAACGGTGTCAACGGATAACGAGGCATTGAAGAATTAACGAGCAATAATAATCCAATGAACTGACATCTCCTTTATTACCCAGGGATCTCAGACGTGTAGGGGGATTAACGACAAGAACTCTACCTCAATTATCCATTGTTTGACTTATACAGTTTTGTTTTTTTGGTTAATCTTAGTTTGTTTGGCCAAGCAGACCCATCGACCACATGTAAGCAACGACTGCTGTGAGGCTGCCCTATATACACGATTCAGCACATGCTCGGTGTTGAGATCCATCGTCCCCTTGTGGTAGACAGTGCCTCACCACCAGGGTCGGACCAAGATCCTTCCCCACGGCGAGGTGAAGGGCAATATGAGGAGGTTTGGCTCCCGGGTGGACGACGCAGTTGCTCCACCTAGGGTACACAGCGCCACCACGTGTAGGCACCTCGTCAACGCCTGGATTTTAGAGCTTGGTGCAGAAGCGATACATTTTTCTTTTACCTCTCTCATGGGCTGGACAGCTCTAGCTTTCGATTCTAGCAAAAGCCAAAGAATCTCATTCAACAAAGAGTGAGTCACAAGCCAAAATGTGTTAAGAAAGACCGCCAGTTTCTTCTTAGCATAATTGCAGACGTGTTTTTTCACTAACTCATGAATAATACTTCAGTACAAGTTCAAGTGACACGTAAAATCATCATCATCATCATCATCATCATCATCATCATTATCACCTTCACCCTCATCATCACCATCATCATCATCACCCTCACCATCATCATACCAGAAATTTCTTGAGTTCAAAGAGTTGGCCGGATCCAGAAATGCTAAAAGTTTACCTCCGAGACCTGCCCCGGCACCACACCTGCTTCAACATACCGGCCACACCCACCTGAAATTGCAACTCATTCCACCCACCAGTGTGACCTGTAGAGGGTGCACGGTGTATGGCGAAAAACCGGGCACAATAGTGGGCTTGTTTCGCACGCAACTGACCGCACGCAATTGTAGTTCACACCATCGTTGTCTCTCTCTCTCTCTCTCTCTCACACACACACACACACACACACACACACACACACACTACTATTGATACGAAGAAGAAATTATGTCCTGCGCGATGAACCATACACCGAATCTAATCCCTTGTCAGTAGAATACCCGCTCAACCATATTTTTCCTGGCCTTTCCTGACACCTTTTCAGAGGACATCAATCCGGACCCCACGCGTAATACCAGCTAATGGATCCTTGATAGTTAGGAGTGGATGGTTTCCCTAAAAATGATAGTCCGGGTGGGAGTTTAGTCACATACACACATACATAGATGCATACATACATACATACATACCGTACATACATAGAAGCATACATACATGCATACACACTCGTCGTCAAGAATATTGTTGACAACGGTGTATGTAGGCAGTGGATACGGATATTTTTGTCTATCTGCGAGCGACGCTGATAACGATGATAATGACTGATGATGATGATGATAATGATGATATAAATACAACTACTTATAATAATGATGGATGATGACTATAACGATGACGAAAATTCAAATGATAACTTTCTTTTTTCATTTACCCTTTTTTTTTTTTTCTTTTCAGGTACCGACAATGTACTTGACAACTGCCCGCGAGATCAGGTGTCAGTGTCAGGTGTGTGTCACCAGGTACTGACCCAGGGCCCGTGTGACCTCGAGGAGTTGGTGCTACTTGACCCCCTGAGTCAGGAGGGATACTGCGCCCCTAGACTGTGCCCGCCGGATCGCATTTTTGTATTTAGTGATCAATTGTGTCATGACCCCAGAGGCTCAGGCTTGTGTCAGGGTAGGTCGTGGTGTTATTATTATTATTATTATTTTGTTATTATTATTATTTTTATTATTATTATTATTGTTGTTGCTTTGTTGTCGTTGTTGCTGCTGCTACTGATGTAATTGCTATTGCTATTGTTACTACTACCACCACCACCACCACCACCACTACTACTACTACTACCAACACAACCACCATCACCACCACCGCTTCTGCCACCACTATTATACAATTACTTCTACCACCACCACCACCACCACCACCACCAGTACTGCTACTACTACTACTACTACTACTACTACTCTTTCTCAGGTGGTCGTGAGTTGTTCCAGACCGCCTATGGGACCCCCGTTTGTCAGTGTCCGGATGGCACCTACGAGACGGCGTCAAATGGGGAGTGCCAGCCCCTCTTGGCACCCTCACTTGCATGCACGCCATCACAGGTAGGCCACAGGCACAAGAAATATACTCCTTTCACCTTAACTTGGCCCTGATTTTCTTCATCTGACCTGTTTCTCAAAGCTGACTGGCAGGAAAAGTTGGTGTCACGGCTCTACTTCCTCTCCTCAGCACTTCTCCGTGACTAGCATCCTATTCTAGGCTTAATGTTTTGTTGCAACTAAGGATTAAGGATGCAGAGTTGGCAGTGTTAGGCCAAGTTAGAGTGAAGAGGGTATAGGTCGACAGAAAGGCGTGCAGAGGAGAGACAGACAGAAAGGTATGGAGGAATACTGGATGGAGTGTAGGCAGGGAGAGAGGGGGAGAGAGTGAGGGAAGGAAGGAAGGAAGGGAGACAAGTAGATAGAACAGGAGATAGGAAGAAATAGAAGGAAAAAAGGAAGACAGAAGGAAGGAAGGAAGGATGGGAGACAGGTAGGCAGGATGGCAAATAGGAAGAAATGGAAGGAAGGAAGGAAGGAAAATAAAGGAAAGAATGGAGGAAGGAAGGCATGCAGGAAAGAAGGGAATGGAATGCAGGAAGAAAGGGAGGAAGGAAGGAAGGATGGAAGGAAGGAGAGTAGACCGACAGGCAGGCAGACAAGAAGAAAGAAAGAAAGAAACCAAAAGGAAGGGAGACAGAAAGAGGGAAGGAAAGAAGGAATGCAGATGAGCAAGATGACAGTGACAGAAGTAAATTGCTATAGAGAAAAGGGAAAATAACCTCAAAAGACTGCTAGGTATCAGGCATTACACAGATTAGCTTATACCTTTAGAGACAGATTAACAGAATTATAAACGTGAGGACAAAATGAAAATAGCGAGATTGGTTAAAATGAAATAAAAAAAATAATTCCTCACTCTTTTCCCTGCAGGAGTGGGGAACAAAATAATGATCTCCACGTTTTTCTCCCCCACTACGTTACCCACCCCACCACCTCAACCCCCCGTCTTGCTCTTCCCCAGGTACTGTTCTTCCGTAACTTCAGCACGCCTCAGCAGTGTATGCCTGACCCCTGCGGCGGCCTTAACTTACAGCGGCTGCCCTCTGACCTGCCCTACCTCCCATCGACCACAAACGGAGCCTGCCATCAACTCGGAGAGGTAGGTCAACCAAAAAGGATTTAAACACCTTTTCTAGGTTAGGTTAACCTGGATGAACTAACCTTTATCTATGTGTACTGAGCCAAGGATCGAACCACGGACCATCTAATGACAGCCAAAGAGCGTTCTACTGTGAGACAAAAGCCTCCTTAACTTTCAGCCTGCATTCCCCTCGTCCCCACTCTTGGCGTAAAGGGGTGGAGGCAGCCCCCTGACGCCCGGCCACATTAAGGGGAGAATAAGACGAATGGAGGTCCGAGGTTCGATCCCTGGCAATCTGGGGAAAAATGTTTGTTAATATTCCGAGCAGCACTACAGGTTTCTAACATCATTAAATTGTTAGTCTGTTAGGATGAGGTTAGATTAGGTTTCATTAGGTTCGGTTTGCTTAGGAAGTGGTTCTCATGCTAGGGGACCATAGTGCATTCTGAGGGGGGCCATGAGTAAGCTTAAATATCTGAAGTCATTGGTAATAGAATTTTTATAATCATTTTTCAAGATAGTTTTTGTGCGGTAAGATTTTTGTCATCCAACTTGTGTACAGTATACCTGAAGACAGTGCAAGAGGTGATCAGTTTCCCACAGACACATTCATAAAGATGAGTCTGACAAGTCTGGAGAAAGAATGGGGCACCATATCTGGGATCAGAAAATTGCTGTCTGGGTGTTTCTGTCCGTCTGGTCTACCTTTCTCTGCAAAAATGTTTTTTTTTCCAGCCTACTGAGCATCAAACTGAAAAAAGTATAATCGATCTGGCATGGAAAATAGTCTTTTCTTTACTATTTTCTGTGTTTCAAACACTGACACGCTACCTGGCATCAAATATGCAATTTTAACCCTATCACTGACTTTTCAGCTCACATGATGAGTGTTCTTTTCAGTGCATGCACCACGTCTTTATTTGTAAGCATTCGAGTTGTCATAATCTCATACCCAGCATGTTCATCTGAGTGTTTTTGGTTTGTTTGCTTCTTTGTACGAATATATAGGTAGGACCACAGATGCTATAGAGTTTAGTCAGAGGGGGACGGCAGAGTGAAAAAAAAAATCGAGAACCATTTGTTTTGGGTTACTGGTAGTGAGGGCAAGTAGTTATTAAATAACCTACAGAGTGGATCCATGGGGACTGGTAAGAGTGGATCCTGGCATCAACTAGGACAATGCAAGCTGTTTTGATACCGAAATGATATAAACATCATACAAAAGAAAATTAACACGTAGCATATAGCTTAACTGTGAAAAAAGATGTGTTACAAGGCCTCTTAAACCAACTAGAATAATCCAGAGCATTAACGAAGCCATTTGTTTTTTTTTTTTCAGGGAAGTGGTGCGTGTATGCCAGGCACTTATTTCTCCTTGTCGCTCGAGACACTGGGTGGCGTCTGCTCTGGCTTGCAAGATGCTGGGTACTTGGTGCTCGACAACCAGACGCTGTCCACGTATGAGTCGCTGTACGGGCCCTTCATACCCAAGGACGTAACGCCAACCCTCACCAGCAACGCCCTGGATATGCTTTTGCAGACCCCAGGCACTGCTGTTGATATGGCCACTGCTCTTATGGACATGCTGCACTCAGGTCTTGGCTCCTCAAACGTCCTGGATGTTGGAGGATCAAGAGTGCAAGATCATCTAAGTCTGGGTCGGCTTTCTGGACTGGGGAGTGGAAGCAGGACTACTGTGGGGCAAGAGGGCACCCAGATGGCGGGGACGACTGCTGTAGATCGACAGAATCTGGGAAAAAGCACAGGGCAAGAAAGAGGACAGGCTACCGCGGATTCCCAGCTGGTGGAAATGAAAACCAGTGCAGTTGTATCAGGTAATGCGGGGTTAGTACATAGTATCCAGGATGGCAGCGGAGGTCAGCTATCTAAAGGTCATTTGACTCCTGCTGTTGGAAGTTCAGCTGCTGGAAGTCCGGGTGCTGGAGTCCTTGCTACTGAAACTCCAGCTGTTGGAACTCCAGCTGTTGGAACTCCAGCTGCTGGAACTCCAGCTGCTGAAACTCCGGCTGCTGAAACTCCGGCTGCTGAAACTCCGGCTGCTGAAACTCCGGCTGCTGAAACTCCGGCTGCTGAAACTCCGGCTGCTGAAACTCCAGCTGATAGAACTCCGGCTGATAGAACTCCGGCTGATAGAACTCCGGCTGATAGAACTCCAACTGTTGGAACTCCAGCTGTTGGAACTCCAGCTGCTGGAACTCCAGCTGCTGGAACTCCAGCTGCTAGAACCCCAACTGCTGGAACTCCAACTGCTGGAACTCCAGCTGCTGGAACTCCAGCTGCTGGAACTCCAGCTGCTGGAACTCCAGCTGCTGGAACTCCAACTGCTGGAACTCCAACTGTTGGAACTCCAACTGTTGGAACTCCAACTGTTGGAACTCCAGCTACTGGAACTCCAACTGTTGGAACTCCAACTGTTGGAACTCCAGCTACTGGAACTCCAGCTACTGGAATTCCAGCTGCTGGACCTCCAGCTGCTGGAACTATGGGTAGAGTAACACCAGTGGTGGGAGAAGGCCATGGAGCAGAGACGGGTACTGGCTTAGGACTATCAGGTCCGATGGTGCCACACACAAGGGCCCCAAGTGGAAGGACTTTGGGATCTCCTAGCCACGTGACATTAGGCTCTCCTGAAGCCTCTCAGCAACCAGGTGGAGACAGCCTTGCGGCTGGAGGCTCTGAAGTGAAAGGGGTCTCTGGTAGTCAAGGTATATCAGTGCCATCACATCAAAGCACCCAAAGCAGAGGAGAGATTCAGACGCCCCAGGGCCAACTAACTGGTTCTCATCTTTCTCTAACACAACCAGTTCAGTCTTCTCAAGATCATCCAGCATCAGCATCTCATCCCTCAGGATCAGAACTAGTTCAGGAATCCCAAGGTCAAGTGATGCCTGGACCTCATCCACTGGGAACACAAGTATCTCACGGCCAGCTGACACCAGGACATCATCCCAAAGGAACACCAGTACTGACATCGAGTCAGCCAACATCAGGTATTCCTCCACCTGGAATCAAACCTGTTCAAACATCTCAGGTTCAACCAACATCAGGCGCCACTTCTTTGAGATCAGAACCAGCTCAGGTTACTCATGATCCGGTAGTATCAGGATCTCTACCTTCAGGGCCAAGTTCCGTTCAAACAGCTACAGGTCAGCTGACATCAGGGTCTTTCTTGGAACAAAGCCCAGTTCAAACATCTGAAGGTCAGGTGACGTCAGGGCCGCATCCAACGGGTGTGACACATGGAGGTGCAACCAGCTTAGGTGTAGAAATGTCCCAATCAGTGGGAGTGTCTGCTGGTCAAGACACACCAGAGCAAGTTACTCTACATCAAAGTATGCTGAGTAGAGAAGAGGTTCATGTACCTGAGAGCCAGTTGCCATCAAGTTCTCTCCCCTCTGGATCGAGGCCTCTAGATGGAAGTAGCCCAGGGCTGGGAGAACCCCAGCTGTCAGGACCATCGCCAAGTCCGGGTACATCAGGACAGGGGGCATCTCAGCACACCAGCCACAGCAGAGGGGAGAGTCACTTGCTGCAGAGTCAGGACAGAGCTGATGTCCTTTCCTCACATAGAGAGGCCGATGATAGGAGGAGGCCAGGCTCAGTTGGTACTCATCCAGTGGAAGTGATCAGTGAAGATGTATTAAGACAAAGACCACAGCACCAACAAGCTCCTCACCCAACAAAAAGCTCCACCCCAGGAGAGTCGCAAACAAGGCATCCATCACCAAGAGTGGATGACAGACTGCACCTGACTACAAAGCACCACGCTAGGGGTCAAATAACATTCCACCCATCGTTCTTCAGCAGCACTGAATCAGACTTGAGCGGCTCCCTTGAAGACGTGAGTGAGGCGTTGGCAAGGAGTTATCTCAGATCCAAGGGTCCAGGGTTCATCAAAAACGCTGTACCGGGACGACTGGTGGCCAAGGTTACGTTCCGGGGAGATGCACATGACCTGCAAGACCCACGCTTCCAGGAGTACCTCAGAGCCGCTCATGAAGCCGACGACCGACACGACACAGAATTTTATCAGAGGTGGGTTTGGATGCTGCTGGCCAACAGTTTAGAGACTTCTTAAGATTTCCTTGTTCATAAAAGTACTACTTGTCATTGCTTAAGGCTATGGTTTCGAATTCTCCATAATAACATTCATATTTTTAAAAGAAATACTGTACCGCACATTTTGAGGCCTTAGTCATTCATTTTCTTGACCTTAAACTGCATAAAAAAAACTTGGTCATACCTTTTCTTCACTCATACACGTCATAATCATCTTACAGCCTAACTAGAGTGAATAATAAAGCTAAAGTATTTGGCCAAACAAAATCATTTCAATAATATTCAGTTGTTATGCGGGACTTATTCGTCGTAAATATTTGTCTGGCAGGAAATAGGATGGAGTGGAGAGCGGGAGCCAACAGAAATGCATAAGTACTTTGATCTAATATCGCACATTATCCTGGGGCTTTTACATTTTTTCTTTTCATTTTTTTTTCTCTGTCGCCTGTAACCCGCTCTTTTCTCCACCTCAGTCTGTACAGCATACAACTAATAGCCTATAAAATATAATTCGAGTTTTTGACAGACTATTTTTAAAAAGTGTCCCCGCAAAATCGCACTACTATATTTTTCCTAATTTTTGGCCGCTTCCCCATTCCCTTCCTCTCAACAACGACTTCAGGGTCTCTTGATTACCCCTCCCTCTCCTCTTCAGTCCTGGACGCGCCCTTGTTTTATTGACTCGCCGCGTAACATATGGTGACCCATAAATAGCGTTCCACTAGAATAACTCACACGGCCATATCGTATGTGTTGCAAGGACGGCTCAGTTGGCTTGTGTGGGCGTGGCTGGGGCTGCTGGAGTAGGAAATGCATAAATGATGCTGGGTAGATACTGGCAACACTGCTGAGCCATCCCCACAACACACGGGAACTCGCATGGTGGAGTGGAGGTGCAACGTTAGGCTATATATGGAAAAGCATGTTACTCTGCATCACACCCAGCCCATCTCTTGTCGGAGTAACATCTCCACCATTGTTCCCGGCGGGACCAGCTCTCCACAGCAGCCGTACTAGCCGAGGGGGTTGGGCCTGTCCTCTCCGTCCTGAGGAAATGCCCTGGTCTGCCCACCAGGAGGTCCAGGTTCCTCCGCCCTCTCTACCACGGCCGACGACTCTCCCTCCGCAACCACCTGGTTCCGGGTTGTGCCCTCGTGACCACCGGGACTGGGCCTCCCCTCCTTGCTTCCACCTGCTGCTGTCGGGGAGCTGGACAAGTTTACCCCCGCCCTATTCTACCACAGGCAAGGGGATCTGAGGGCAGCTTCATAGCGGTCTCCACCTGCAGCACTTCGTCGGCGTCCCCTCTATTCGGTGCCGTGTATTCCAC
This sequence comes from Coenobita brevimanus, assembly GCF_032717465.1. NCBI lineage: Eukaryota > Metazoa > Arthropoda > Malacostraca > Decapoda > Coenobitidae > Coenobita > Coenobita brevimanus. Next base: position 38,817,070 of record NC_137005.1, on the reverse strand, counting down.
CCTGCTATAGCCGTCCCTCCCTGCCCTCCTCGACCATCGATTGTGTGCTTGTTTGCCCAAACCATTGCGCCTCCCCCTGCCTTTGTTGCCTGCTCGTCAGCCATTCGCCGCCCCCGCTACGCTCTCCTTGGAGAGCTTTTATTGCTGCAGCTTCCCTGACAGGCTCGTCTGTTTGCCCGTGCCCCAACAAGTGTGGGGCGAATATCACACAGTAACAACAACTACTCTGCATTTCCAAACCTAAGTAACTGTCATTGCCGCGTGTGAGGCTAAACGATCAAAAGAATGGCGAATGTAGAAAATATTAGGTCTTCTCAACGCCACCACTGCTTCCTAGGCAGTAATACACACTGCTGGCATAGAAATTACGTAGTAGCGGTCAGAGAGGTGACGGGGGGATACAGTAACACCATATTGTCCTAGGTAACGTAATTACCTCCGCCAACGAAGTTGGAGGAGGTTATGTATTCACCTATTTTGTCCGTTTGTTTGTTTGTTTGTCCACACGATATCTCCAAAAGTTCTCAAGGAATTTAAATGAAATTTTGTGGAAGAGTGGGCCATGGGCCAAGAAAGAATTGATTAAATTTGGGGACGAATCCGGATCCTGCGATGGCATTAGCGGAGGTATGCGCTCTCTTAGTGCTTTCTAGGTGAGATCTGGATTCACATTCTGTAAACCTCTCGGTGGATTTTGAGAGTAACTCAGACTCTTTACACTGGCTGGTCTGTTGGCTGATTAGTTTGGTGGATCTAGCCAAGGATCCGTTATGTATGTTGTACAGCTTTGTAGGTACTGGTGTTTCGTAAGAGTAAACAAAATGAACACTTAATTTACTAATAATGATTCTAAATGAGACAGAGAGTACGGCGTCATAAGTAATTGTGAAGTTTACCCCCTCATGCCATTCTCTTTCAAAACAACTCAAAGAAAATGGAATGTTGAAGCGAAAACTGTAATATCGATGACCGCCACAAAACTAATTACAATTGAACGAAGAATCAACGCAAGCTATTCTACAACGTTAGAGATGAAGAAACAATTAATTTTGAGAAACAAGCTAATTACGAGTTATATATGGTTTCCCTGCTAACTACTTTCAGTGCTGTCTAATTTAACCTAATGTTCTAATCCATAATGAAGTTGGTATAGTTTTGTTTAACTCTCTCTCTCTCTCTCTCTCCCTCTCACTTGGCCTAAATCTGCCATCATCCCCTCTTGAATGCTGAGTTAGAAGAAATTAACAGATATAACTGTAGTCACGAAGAAGTGCCGGATGAAGGACGTAAAACAGTAGCCTGGTATTACAGAAGCACGAGTATTATATTGTTCGGTAAATTTTTGCAAGTAGCCAATACTCCCACCAGGTTGTGCGGTATAATTTTCTGGACCTAACTTGACCTAACCTGCTGCAGCGGAATTTTTACCTTAGAGATATGATACTATGCGATTATGGTGATAATATCCCTGAACCGCATATTGGCATCTTGTAAAATAATACCTATTGCTCCACCCCAGATGAAACTTCCTGCAAAAAGACGGAAATCTGGGCCAGGATATGATGAAAAGAGTATAGTCAGTCTGATTCGTATTGTCATTTGCTGCCTCCATTAACTGATTTCATTTTTGCCAAACTAAAAGCCTCAATTTATTACTCATGACCAGGAGCGATTTGTTTGTGGCCACCCCTTATGGGATTAGGGCGTCTGGCTGTCGTGATACCCATGACCAATCAGTTCTGGACGAAGCTTTAAACTGAGCAATGTTATATACACCTCACGAGAATATTCGCGTTACTGTGGATATTCATAAACCAGAGATAACTTCGCGAATAATACTATATCAATATCGGTAATAAGGTAACTGACCCATTATATTGCTGGTTACTGATGACGTTAAGGGTGAATTATGAGGAAGCTCATTTTCGACTATGAGGTCATCAGTAACCGTAGCTCCGCAACGATTGAAATTTGGCCCCATGTTGATACAGCACCTTTTAATTACAATGGCCTCATCTATCATATGTGAGGGAGGAGGGTGTGAGTTGGAGGGAGGGCAATAGATAGACAGATAGACATGCAGATGGATTGACAGACACACAGACCAAGTGCCTTTAGACCGACAAAGCTGCAGGTGCCATTGTTATCTCTATTAACCTTCCACTATCCAAGGCCACTTAAATTACAGTATCGTGAAGCTCCTGTCCAGGCACTTCAAGCCTGCCACCCACAGCTATGGGCGCAGGCGAGGCAGCAGACGTGGGCGGCCTGACAGACGCAGCAGGAGCAGGAGCAGAGGCAGAGGCAAGCGGGCGGCGTTAACTCACTTCGAGCCATCCAACATCGTCGACAACCGCTTCATGTCGTGCCGCGCCGGAGCCAAGAACGACATCAATTCCAAGTGTAGACTCAGGTTAGATAATTGCCTTATTTTTTTCACTTTATGCTTCTTGTATCTCATTTCTTCTTCTTCTCACCATTGCATGCGTTTCTTCTCTCGCATCTTCAGCTTCTTCCCCCTCCTCTTCTAACTTTTCCACCTCTTCTACTTCAGTAACACACTTTGTATATCATCATCAGCAGCAGCAGCACCACACCTCCCGTTTACACCATCCTGCCATCACACAAGAAAACCTCAGACTCCGATTAATTCTGCCTGACAATTTTGATACCATCACGGAGAAACACTACGAAAGAAGAGGGCTATTTACGTGGTGAGAAAGATCGTTATAATGATGATGATGATTATGATGATGATGATGATGACGATGATGATGATTGATTGGTTGATGACGACCGGTTGATTAATTAACTGACTGAATGATGATGACGATGATTTATTTCGCTTTCTCTCACGCCCCACAACATCCTAGGAAGAAGTATATGGTCGTGAAGGAGTTAATGGACACTGTTTCAAACCCCTTGTCTAAAAAATCACTCCAGAGCTAAAAATAATAATCACGAAGCAGCAAGAATAAAATAAAGAATGGCTGGACCTCTTAACATCTTCCTTTCCTCCCTCCACAGCATCTTACCCTCACACACCCCTGACTCAGACGACCTGTTTGAGGAGGTCCCCGGCAGCGAGGAAGACAATGGCAGGCGGGGCATTAAGAGGGAAAAGATCAGTGCCAGGACCCGTGGTAGAAATGCTATGGGGACAGGTGTGGGTGGTGCGGGTACTACGGTGGGCACCAGAGTGAGTCCCACCCTACCTGTCGCACCCAGACATAAGTGCCCACAGGTAAGACGCTCGACTGTAATTTTACCTGTTTAGTAGGAGGGAGAGAGCAGGTGTGGGAACAGGTGTGGGTGTCAAGGTGGGCACTAGAGTGAGGCCCACCCTACCTGTCGCACCCAGACATAAGTGCCCACAGGTAAGGAATTAGATTGGTGTTTGATTTTCTTACCTATTGGAGAGCGGAGAGTGTGAGAGGGACAGGTGTGGGTGGTGTGGGTATTAAAATGGCCTATTTCACCTGCTGCACCTACAGGTAAAATGTTCGAAATCATTAACCCTTATTATTATGATTAAAATTATCAATATACTTTGCAACTATTAACGCTCTACAGCATCTAACATTGGCCGACGTTAGATATTTATGTACAGTCGTGATCATAAATAATCACCTATCCTCCTGTACCTCGTGCCTCAGGCTGGCTCCTTTATGCGTGGCAAGTCACAGTGGGGTAAGAGGGGCTGAGAGGAAAGGGCCCGGGAGAGAAGGGAAGGGGGCGAGCGATGGTGAAAGGGGGGGAGTGAGGGAGGGGAGATTGAGGAGGGAGAATGCAAAGCGAAGTGGTGGTCACATTATTTATTTTCCTTTATTAAGTGCATGATATAAAGGAGTTAATATTTGGTAGATGATGCTGCATTACACCTTGCACAGCGGCGTCAGCTAACAAGCATTAGATAGGTAGTGATATCAAGTGCTGGCTCGTGAGATAAACATGCTGACGTGACAGATCAAACATCAGTGCGGAACTAGATATTTGTGTTTATCCGTGTACCTTGCCTTCAGACGCAGAAGGGAATCTAAATGGCTTAGACTTCCGTAATGTTGATGTAAGGGACGTTCTCTACACTTATATGGAATTAATTTTTAGAGGTAAATATCATATGCAACTTTGACATGGCTGTGTCCACAGTAAATATGTTCATCTTCCCGGTATACACTCCCTCTATACAGTCTCAATCACGTCGACTGCCTTATGGCATCGCAATATGAAAAGGCTATATAAAATAACTGAGCATAGAAGGTAAATAAATCTGTTGGTTGTGCACATAGGTGGATATATTAGCGATCTCATTAATCTGTTGCTTGGACTGCATACCGATGTAGGTTCGAATGGCCGTCCTACAATCTCAACACGCTCTCATCACGGAATGATATTTTCCTCCGACAAAAAATAGCTGGTTACAAATTGGTGGACAAGGCAATAGTGCGTTGTGCTGAGAACTTCTGGCTCCGCACTAATGTTTGATCTGTCACGTCTGTATATTTCATGAGCCAGCCCTTGATATCACCAACTATCTAATGCTTGTTATCTGAAGCCGCTATATAAGGTGTAATGCTGCATAATCTACCAAATATTAACTCCTTTTTATCAATCCCCGAATGAAAGAAAATAGACAAATAATATGACCACCACTTCGCATTTCATTCTCACTCCCCTTCCCTCACTCCACCCCCGCACCATCGCTCGTCCCCCCACCCAGCTTCCCTTCTCTTCCTGGCCCCTCCCTCTCAGCCCCTTATACTCCACTGTGATTTGCCGCGCATAAAGGAGCCGGCTTGAGTCACGGGGTACCGGAGGATAGGTGATTGTTTATGGCCACGACTGTACAACTCGCACTCAGATTTGGTGTCCGTAAGTATGGGTTTTAACTTCAATTTATCCTACTTATTTTCTTCTTAATTACTGGAGGAAGAGGAGTTCCAGGAGGACAGGTATACTTAGGGACGAGTTGATTTTTTATTCCACTACGTTTCGTTCACACCTGAGGCATATACACCTAACTTCCTTGCGCGTCATATCAGAGAGAATCATCCCTGGGCCGAGGAACACACCAAGCGTCTCTCAGCTTAGGATTAGTAGCCAGGAGGGAAGGGTGATGAGTAGCAGTGAAATATTAGGCAAACCTTTGTCCTCGACGGTGCAGGAGTAGGTGGTGCAGGTATAAAGGTGGGCATGAGTCTTGCCTCGTCCATCCAAAAATATAAGGGTTTGGAATCTGATTTTAGTTTATTATTATTATTATTATTATTATTATTATTATTATATTTTCATTATTCTATTTTCTAATTATTATTGTGTTATGCACACACTTAGGTATTTTAGGTTAACATCAGACGCTATTGTTCAGCTCTCACCCATAGGTAATGTTATGGACTCTCATTTGAACTTTATTTTTGTATCAATTATTTTATTTTCCCTGGTAACCCCTCCTCATAGTATGGACGGCCTAGAGGGCTTACTTGGAACCAACTTCAGACGATTATTTTCAACCCACACCCAAACACAAGTGCCCACAGGTGAAACAGTCGACTTTCATTTTTTTTTTTTAATTCGTCCATCATCCATACCTCCTTTCCCGCTTAAGAACGGTATTTAACTCTAATTATCAAACGAACCTCAGATGATTTTATTTCTTTCATGTCTAAAAGAACCCATAGGTAAGGCGTTCGATTCTCAGTTGGTCTCTTCTGTATCTTTCCATTTCCTATTATCCTGGTTTTGATGCACAGTACTAGGGTGTTTTTTGTCAAGCTGCCTTTAGACGGTCTTATTTAAGTCCCAGCCAGACGTAGATGCTCACAGGTAAGGGTTCTCCACTCCCAATGAACATCTTTGCTTATCTTCTTCCGTTCTTTCTTAATTCTTTCTTTCTTGCTTGATATTCCTGCCGTTCTTTCTTTCTCCTTTCTTGATATTCCTGCCATTCTTTTTTCCTCCTTTCTTGCTTGCTTTCTTGCTTTTCCTACTATTCTTTCTTTCTTTCATTCTTGTTTTTCCCCTGTGGATGCATCTGGGAGTTTTAGTTATGCTTAGCCGATTTTGTTTAACTTGCACCCACAGGTAATGATTCCCACTAGCAATTGACCTTTTTCATTTTCTATACTATATATATCTTTTTCTCTCTCAATCCTATGCGTATACTATAGACGCACGTGGGTATTTTATTCAGGCGACAGAAGACGATTTTTTTTTTTCAGCTTAGAGAAATCCTAGTAAGAAAATAACTTTGGCTGGGTTGATTACGTGCTTGAGTTTTCTATAGAGATTAATTTGCCTATTTTATTATGGCTCTATATTTTCTCTGAATCTCTGTCGATTTGATTACTTCCAGAGTTACCCAGATTACTTCAGAATTGAGTAACTGTTATAAGAAGCTGCAGCTATCATGACGTTGCATGGTGGCAGGCAGATCAGACAATTACGACTATTTGCAACATGAAAATATGAAGTTAGCGTCATTTAAATTCTTGGCGCACACACACACACACACACACACACACACACACAC
>NC_137005.1:38793041-38800541 GCF_032717465.1 Coenobita brevimanus | reverse complement strand
GGATTATATGATATGGAGGATGAGGTGAGGAAATGTCAGTAAAGGTGAGAGGAGGAAGAAGAAGAGGAGGAGGAGGGAAGAAAAGAGAATATCTTGAGAGGAGGTGGAAAATAGAGGAGAAAATTAATATTGGTGTCAAGTTAGGTAAGAGGAAGAAATGAGAGTAGAAAGGAAGAAGGGAGGGAGGGAGGGAGGGAGGAAAGAAGGAAGGAAGAAAGGGAGGGAGGGAGGAAGAAATGAGAGTAGAATGGTAGGAAGGAAGAAAGGGAGGGAGGGAGGAAGAAATGAGAGTAGAATGGTAGGAAGGAAGAAAGGGAGGGAGGAAGGTGGGAGAGAGGGAGGAAAGAAGGAAGGAAGGAAGGAAGGAAGGAAGGAAGAAAGGGAGGGAGGGAGGGAGGAAGGAAGGAAGGAAGAAAGGGAGGGAGGGAGGAAGAAATGAGAGTAGAGAGGCAGGAAGGAAGAAAGGGAGGGAGGAGGGTGGGAGAGAAGGAGGAAAGAAGGAAGGAAGGAAGGAAGGGAGGGAGGGAAGAAAGGGAGGGAAGGAAGGAAAGAAAGAAGGAAGCAAGCAAGCAAGGAAGTAAAGAAGGAGGGAATGAATGAATGAATGAAGGAAGGAAGGAAGGAAAGGGAGGAGACAGTGTTTAGAAAGAAGCGAAGGAAGGAGAGAGGAAATATAGTGAAGCATGTGTCAGGTAGGCTCAGAAGGCAAAGAAACGTATGAGGAAAGACGGAAGGAAAAGAAACGTATGAGGAAAGACGGAAGAAAAATAACGAAGGAATGAAGGAAGAGAAACGAAGGAAGGAAAGAAGGAACAAAGGAAAGAAGGAAGGCAGGAAAGCAGGAAGGAAAGTAACGAAGGAAAGAAGCAAGAAAAATAACGAAGGAAGGAAGAGAAACGAAGGAAGGGAAGAAGGAAGGAAAAATAACGAAAAAAGGAAGGAAGAAAGAAACGAAGGAAGGAAAGAAGGAAGAAGATAAGGAAGTGAAGAAGGAAGGAAGAAAAACGAAGGAAAGAAGGAAGGAAAAAACTCAAAAATGAAAGGGATGGAGAGAGAGAGAGAGAGAGAGAGAGAGAGAGAGAGAGAGAGAGAGAGAGAGAGAGAGAGAGAGAGAGAGAGAGAGTAAAATAAAAGTAGGCAAGAGCTGGGGTGAGGTGTACAAAGCATGTGAAAGGAAAGGAAAGGAGAGGAGGTGAAAGGAGAGGAGAGGAGAGGAAAGGAGGGCAAGGAGGAGGAGGAGGAGGAGGAAAGAGGGAGGGGCTGGAGAGAGAGAGAGGAGGGAATGAAAAGTGAAAGGAACGGGTGTGAAATGGTGTGTGGGAAGAGAGGATAATGTGGGAAGCAGAGGATGGAATACATAAGTGATTCTCAACTGCACGAAGGCAATGAAGGCAGAATAAAGAGATTAATAAATATTTTGATAAATAAATAATAAAAACTAATACTAATAATGCAGCCACTGCTACTGCTGCTGCTGCTGCTACTACTACTAGTAATACTACTAACTTCTACTGCTACTACTACTACTAACTTCTACTAAAGTACTACTACTACTACTCCTACTACTTCTAGTAGTAGTTACTAGTATAAGTAGTAGTACAGTAGTAATAGTAGTAGTAATTAGTGGTGGTATTAGTAGTAGTAGCAGTAGTAGTAACAGTAGTAGTAGTAGTAGTAGTAGTAGTAGTAATAGTTAGGAGTAGTAGTAGTAGTAATAGTGATAGTAATAATAATAATTATTATTATTACAATCATTATTATAATTATTATTATTATTATTATTATTATTATCATGATAATAATAATAATAACTAGAAGACTGTAACTGTCAGAGATAGATACTGATCACCTACAAGTGTGAGAATAAAATCACAAAATGCAGTCGTTGACCCGCAAAATAAGGTCAGAGGTCAAATTTGACATACTTTCGTGGTGGACTGGGTTCAAGACTGAGGTGGCTTACTATAGCATGTGTGTAACTAGTATGGGTTTGTGTGCGTGAGAATGTTATCAGGTCAAGTTTTAGACACACACAACTTACTTTCGTGTAATAACTCAAAAATCGTTGGACAAACTACCACCAAAGTGTGTCCAGACTTGGCACAGTACCAGACAAAACTCCTAAGGCCAAGAAGTGCCTCTTTTTATTATTATTATTATTATTATTATTATTATTATTGCTTTCAGGAAGAGCAAATGGAAATTCGGGTGTCCAAAAGATCGTAATGTCACGCACGAATGACCTTCAAACTTTTTTTCCATTAAAATGTTTGGAAAATAATTTTATCACGGGACTTCCTTCCATGTTCATGTATCTATAAAATTTCGGGGGAAAAATGAAGTAAAAAAATTCATGATTTTTGAACATTTTTGGACCTGTGACCTTGAAAAATGTGTAAGGGTCACCGAAACTGAGTAGATCTAATAGGGTCACGGTGCTTTACAGCCTCAATAAGCATGATGGAAATCGGAGACAAAAAGTGACCGAATATTACAACTGCCAATAATAAAAATAATGACGGATCCAAAGATTTCCACGTATGGTAATCGGTGGAGATCAATAATAATAATAATGAGCATTCGAAGGTCATTAAGACAGAAAAACATACTATAGCCAATTCTCACCCACAGCACGACCCACAGAGGCCAGTGATGCAGTCCTTACCTGGCTGAAGAGGGGCAGTGGGGGGAACTAATTTTGTCCACGAGTCTGACCGGTCCGAAAATCGACCTAGGGTTCTTCCAGTTTCGAATTAGGTCTGCTAACCACAGGCGTCCCCTTATAAGGTGGGGATTGGAGTGAGGGGAGGGAGAGGCGAGGGATGGGAGAGGCGAGGGAAGGGAAACGATAGGGAGGCCAGGGAGGGGGAAGGAAGGGGAGGCGAGGGAAGGGTGAGGAAGGGGAAGCGGGGGAAGGGGAAGGAAGGGGAGACGAAGGAAGGGGAAGGAAGGGGAGACGAAGGAAGGGGAAGGCTAGGGAGGCGAGGGAAGGGGAGGGATGGGGAGGCGAGGGAAGAGAAGAGATAGGAATTCCAGTGAGGTATGGAAGAGGAATGCGAAAGGGTGAGGAGGGTGGAAGGAGAGGAGAGGAAAGGTGAGGGGAAGAGGGATGTGGAGGGATAAAGGTGGGGAATGGAGTGGGGTGGGATGAGGGGAAGAAGGAGGAGGAGGAGGGCAGGTAAGGGGAAAGGTGGACAGCTAAGTAAGGTGAAGTGAGGGGTGGGGTGTGAGAAGCTGAAGACGGGGAGTGGGATGGGGTGAGGTGGGGGAAAGGAAGGGGAGGAAATGAAAAAGAGGGAGGGCAGGGGAGGTAAAGGGAAAGACAGAGACTCCAGGAAGGTAAGGGAGAAGAGGAGGAAGAAGGGAGATGAGATGAGGGGAGGGAAAATGTAATGCTTGACGAGGGGAGAGGTAAGGATTCTAGTATCGTGAGGGGAGGAGAGGGTGAGAGGAAAGGGGGAAATGAGAGAGATTGCTAGACTCTGGAGAAGCTAGAGTGAGGGGAGTGAGAAGAGAGGGAAGGAAATAGCAGGAGAAAGGAAAGGCACGAAGAAGTAAGAGGAGGAAAATGAGAGTGGAAGAGGAACCAGTGAGAGGGTTAGTGAGAGGAATGAGGAGGCAGGAAGGGGAGAGGAATGAGCACTGGGAAGAGGAAGAGGAGAGGAATGAAGAGGGAGGAGGGGAGAGGAATGACAACTGGGAAGAGGAAGGAAGGGGAAGGGGAGGGGGGAATGATAGGAAAGTGGGGTGTTAATGTGGGGCGTGGTGAGAGGTGAGGTGTGTGCATGAGAGGAGGGAGAAAGTGCTGAGTCAGGGATGTGCTGCTTCACATGTACTGCATCGCTGTCGTCTTGGGGAGGACCCGTCTGGTTACACCTGGTTGTACAGACGTCCCTCACTGCCCTCCCTGTCCCCCGAATGGAGGATGTTGGAATGCAGAAGGTCAACTTCGGGCTGGGACTGCAACCACTACTACTACTACTACAATTACTGTTGCTGCTGTTGCTGCTGCTGCTGCTGCTACTGCTACCGCTACTGCTGCTGCAGCAGCTACTACTACTGCTGTGTGCTGCTACTACTACTACTACCATTACTAATACTACTACTACTACTACCACTACTACTTCTACCTGTCACTTGACACCTCGCTCAATGCTCCCTTAGTAAAATTAAGTGAAAAAAGGAAGTCAGCTCTCACCTGATTTGTCATGCAGCTTTAATGCCATCTCCTAAACCCTTCCTCCCTCTCCAACAATCTCATTTTTAAAACTGAGTGCACGATAGTCTAAACATTATTATATTCCTGCCAGTTCACTCCTTTCACTTTGGCTTGTCACGTTACTCCATAACAGGTAAATCCTATGTCAATATTTTTGTCTGGTAAGAAGACTATCACCACTTCCTTAGCGATTTATTCTTTGGATATGGCTGATTCATATCCTTTTGTACGTTATGTATGGTTAGTATGGCGATGTTTGAAAGATTTATATAACAGAATAGGACAGTAGTAATAAGCAAAATACATCGCTTAGGAGAGGGTGTTAGGGAGCTCTCTAAATGCTGTTCGGAGGCAGGTAAGTTGGAGTCCTCACTGGATTGGAGGTAGTCTGTTGGTTTGAAGTGGTTAAAACAGACTTCATACTGGTCGTCCACAAGAGTCATCAACACAGCGACATCAACACGGTGACATCAACACGGTGACATCAATACAGTGACATCAACACGGTGACATCAACACGGTGACATCAACACAGTGACATCAACACAGTGACATCAACACAGCGACATCAACACAGCGACATCAACACAGTGACATCAACACAGCGACATCAACACAGCGACATCAACACGGTGACATCAACACGGTGACATCAATACAGTGACATCAACACGGTGACATCAATACAGTGACATCAACACGGTGACATCAACACAGTGACATCAACACAGTGACATCAACACAGTGACATCAACACAGTGACATCAACACGGTGACATCAACACGGTGACATCAATACAGCGACATCAACACAGTGACATCAACACAGTGACATCAACACAGTGACATCAACACGGTGACATCACCACTGTGACATCAACACTGTGACATCAACACGGTGACATCACCACTGTGACATCACCACTGTGACATCAACACGGTGACATCAACACGGTGACATCAATACAGTGACATCACCACTGTGACATCACCACTGTGACATCACCACTGTGACATCAACACTGTGACATCAACACGGTGACATCAACACAGTGACATCAACACAGTGATATCAACACGGTGACATCAACACAGTGACATCAACACAGTGACATCAACACAGTGACATCAACACAGCGACATCAACACAGTGACATCAACACAGTGACATCAACACAGTGACATCAACACAGTGACATCAACACAGTGACATCAACACAGCGACATCAACGCGGTGACATCAACGCGGTGACATCAACACCCCCGTTAGTACCATCACGCCAGTTCAGAATAACGCAGCCCCGGTACAGCCTCCAGATAGTGGGTATGAGTGCCAAAGTGGTGACATTTGATGGTGTATGGCGCGTAGGGGGACTGTCTGGCTCAGGGAGTGGACCATCTCATCTATTCCCAGAGTCGGATAGATAATAAGAAATCATCACTTTGACTCTCCCTCTCTCTCTCTCTCTCTCTCTCTATCTATCTATCTATCTATCTATCTATCTATCTATCTATCTATTTGGTTCCCCTGACTGGTATAATGAGCACAATCATCATCATCCCGTTGAAGCTCGTTAACCCACTAGACCACCAGGCGTTCATTTGGCACTATGGCTACCACCCAGCGTGTAGATCGTTTTGTGGGCTTCAGTAAATAATATGCCTTGGCACTCATTGTAGAGTCACCTGGAAGTAGCACTACATCCAGTGAGTGGATGGTGAGCACCCCAACCTATCACAGATATGGAGCCGCTGTGAAGATTTGGTTGTGGTGGAATATATCATCATCATCATCATCATCATCATCATCATTGTTATCATCGTCATCTTAATAAATCATGATTATTATTATTTTTTTTTTTAGCAAAGGTTATGGTGGGATAGGGTCAAGAAACAAGGACAGAGAAAGTTCTAAAGCAGAACTAAAAACAGAATGTTCAGAAAAATGGGCCGCATACTCATTTACACACCATTCAAGCCCCTGAAATCCTTACTCTAATTCACAGGTCCAACCATCTCTCTCTCTCTCTCTCTCTCTCTCTCTCTCTCTCTCTCTCTGACGAATCTCAACTTAAAAAGGGGTGCCAGGCCCTTGTCATGCGCTCCTCCATCCATGTTTTGTCCAACCAGCTCGACCCCCTGTCAGTTCCCTACCTTACCCCTTTGAATGTGGTTTATTTGTGTGACCTGAATAAATCGTCCCTTGTAAGTTATATAATATACGAAGTTCTTTATTCTCAGCCAAAACGTTAATTGCTATAATTCCGAACATTTTTGGTGCCTTAAGCTTCCTTCTAGCACATTAAAATCCCCCGTTGTGAGTGAAGATAAATGCAAAGTAAGTAATGTGCAGTCAAAAGATAAAGTCCATCATATCTCTGCCTAATTGCATCAGCACACAGCAACTCCTAAAACTAGTGTATTCTTAGTTCATGTTAACTAAGCATGAAACTGCAGACTCCCCATCTTGAATGCTGACTTGTAGCATTAGATTAACACTAAAAATGGTGCTAATCAACAAGAACAGTCATGGAAAGGATGCAAAAATGCAATGTTGTCTCATTTTGCCATTTAGCTTCGGGAAATAGGATGCAAAAGGGCGAAAATCTACTCTTGGTTAAAGTGAATGAGCTATAGTTACGTGAAAAGACATATCCACGCAAAAAGTTACCCTAGCAACAACATCTACAACAACATTCCACCACACATCTTGAAAGACAAGCCAGAGTGGATCTAACTTACTTATGCTGCGAACACGACTCATCCTACTTTCATTCAGGCAAAAACTAGACCATTCTGTAGACGACACATGCACCTTATCTAGCCCTGTAATCCTCACCATGCAATATGTACTGTCATAATATCCAGCATACACATAACCTTGCCAGCGGGGCGATTGGTTACCTTTGAGATGAAGGTCATTTAACACCCACCGGCATGCACCTTGTTTTTTAAGCCCCGCCCCTCCTCACCCACCGCCAGGAGAGTGGGCGAGAAGAGGCGGGGCCACGATTTCAGGAAGGGGGCGGGGCTTGAGAGACAGGTTGCATGACGACGAGTATAGTAAGACTAGATGAAGTTGTCCATTATGATTAACAGCAACCTGCATCTTCCTCTCTAAACTCAGTGTTCCTCTTGACGGCATCGGTATTCCCATGAGTAAACACCCAATATGCACCTTCCTTCCCCCGCTCAGTCCTCTAAATTTTACCTTATAATCCAGCAAATTCCACAGTTCTCTCTCACCCAATCTTGCCTACATAACCACTCCTTTCTCGTAA
>NC_137005.1:38705541-38788041 GCF_032717465.1 Coenobita brevimanus | reverse complement strand
CCCTCTTCCTCCTCCTCCTCCTCCTCCTGCAAAATGGGTGCTTCCTCCTCTCCAGTCAAGAAGTGGAGTGAGTAAAGTAAGTCCGGATGTGGCAAAAAAAATAGCTAAAATAAAGACAGACTGGTAGTAAGAGGTAAAAACTTAAAGAACAGGTTAACACTGATGATTTCCTGTGAGAGACGGGAGAAAGGTGGAAGAGGACGATTAAGGTGAAAATTGACACGTGGAAGAAGTCAAGGTGTGCCGTGACGAGGTAAGGTGGAGGGAGAGAGAGGGAGAGAGAGGGAGAGAGAGAGAGAGAGGGAGAGAGAGAGAGGGAGGGAGAGAGAGAGAGAGAGAGGAGAATTTTCAGCATGTGGCCATCTAGTTCTTTCTCAACCTCTTCCAATCCCTGGAGTCTCTTTCGTTGTATCTTACCCCTCTATACTCCTGTCACTTTAACTTGGCCTAAAATTGCTATCCTTCCACGCTGAATGCTGCTGCGGTGTAACATCAAATTAACCTACGATGCTAGTCAAGAAGAAGTGCTGGGGAAAGGATGTAGAGCTGTAATACTGTCTTTTTCTGCCGCTAAGCAGGGAAAGGACAAAAATTTGGGCCAAGTTAGAGTAAAAGGAGTATAGGTGGAAATTCTCTTCTGAGCTGAGTGTATGATAAAAAAAAAAATATATCACTGTGGAGAGGTGAGACATATAGCCTATGCAGTGGGACTCTCTCTCTCCCTTTCTCTCTCTCTCTCTCTCTCTCTCTCTCTCTCTCTCTCTCACTTTTTTTTTTTTTTTAGGCCTGCGTAGTAAGGTGGCTATGAGGCTTCCTCCATTAAGATTTTAGTCGCGCTGGTGGTATATTAAAATTGCAATATTTAAGGTTGTCTGTCAGTCCCTTACGACTGAGGATATTCCCGTGGGTAGGCGGAAGTGAGACAGAGGCCAAAGAAATTACAAAGGTAAAGACGAAACTAAAACGAAAAAGGCAAAAAACACAAATATATAAAGAAACAGGAACAGAGAATACAGGAAATGAAAAATGTATTACCCATGCGCAAATCTGAATGGTGAAGCCTGTGGACTGCGGGTGACGCTGCCCCTCTTCTGCGGTCCACCAACCTCCTTTCGGGGGATAGGGAGGGAGTTGAGGGACGTGTGTGTATAGCCACTCCCTCCTCAGCGACGACTATGCGTTGGTATAGCGGTGTGGTTAGATTTAGAGGAGAGACTGATGTTTGAAAAGAAAGGCTGGAACACTGAACACAGCGACATAGGGGGGGCTTGCGAGAGAGAGAGAGAGAGAGAGAGAGAGAGAGAGAGAGAGAGAGAGAGAGAGAGAGAGAGAGAGAATGGCATCAGAGTACATGATGAACAATTTTTTTTTTTTTTCCAGCAATTAGAAATTAGTTACATGAAATGATGGGGAGGGGGGAAACGTACGTGTGTGTGTGTGTGTGTGTGTGTGTGTGTGTGTGTGTGTGTGTGTGTGTGTGTGTGTGTGTGTGTGTGTGTGTGTGTGTGTGTGTGTGTGTGTGTGTGTGTGTGTGTGTGTGTGTGTGTGTGTGTGGGTGTGTGTGTGTGTGTGTGTGTGTGTGTGTGTGTGTGTGTGTGTGTGTGTGTGTGTGTGTGTGTGTGTGTGTGTGTGTGTGTGTGTGTGTGTGTGTGTGTGTGTGTGTGTGTGTGTGTGTGTGTGTGTGTGTGTGTGTGTGTGTGTGTGTGTGTGTGTGTGTGTGTGTGTGTGTGTGTGTGTGTGTGTGTGTGTGTGTGTGTGTGTGTGTGTGTGTGTGTGTGTGTGTGTGTGTATGTGTGTGTGTGTGTGTGTGTGTGTGTGTGTGTGTGTGTGTGTGTGTGTGTGTGTGTGTGTGTGTGTGTGTGTGTGTGTGTGTGTGTGTGTGTGTGTGTGTGTGTGTGTGTGTGTGTGTGTGTGTGTGTGTGTGTGTGTGTGTGTGTGTGTGTGTGTGTGTGTGTGTGTGTGTGTGTGTGTGTGTGTGTGTGTGTGTGTGTGTGTGTGTGTGTGTGTGTGTGTGTGTGTGTGTGTGTGTGTGTGTGTGTGTGTGTGTGTGTGTGTGTGTGTGTGTGAAAAAGTGGCGAGGAAGACGATGAATAAGGATGAGAGGAAAATGGAAAAGGAAACGCAGGTGACTGATGAATAGAAGAAGAAGAAGAAGAAGAAGAAGGAGGAGGAGGAGGAGGAGGAGGAGGAGGAGGAGGAGGAGGAGAAGATGATGGAGAAGAGATGTGAGGAGGAGGATCATAAAAACTACTAAGCCAGTCATCAAGCAGAAGAAGAAGAATGGTAAGAACGAGAGTGGAATGACAGGATGGAAGGCAGGAAAGGAGTGCCAAGTCATGCCAAAAGTCGCGGAGGAAAGTGGAAAGGCAGAGAGGCCTATTGAAAGCTGGCTCTACTAGATTGGGAAGGATGGGGTGGGAGAAGGGAGGGAAGAAAAGAAGACAGGGAGGGTAGCTGTGAGGCAGGAGGGAGAGTGGAAGGGAGGGGAGGGAAGTAAGAAGGGTGGACGGGGAGAAGGAGAGAGGGGGACGAATGGGATGCGGGAGGAAGGGTAGAGAAGTAGGAAAAGTGGAGGGGAGACGGAGAAGTGGGAGGAGGGAGGGACGAGTATGATGGAGGAGGGAATGGAGGGAAGAAGGGCTGGGTTTGTGAGAGAGGAGTGAGGGTAGGAAAGAGAGAAGTTGGATGGGAGGGAGGGATGATGTGGAGTTACCTAAGAAGTGAATGTGGTGATAAGTACTCTAATACAAAAAAAAATGAAAGTTAATGCAATAGACGTCGCTTAGAGGAATGAGGTGACTTGTCAGAGAAGCCGATGGGAGGAGAAGACGACCGAGGATGAGGAGTAGTGATAAAGCAAAGGAGATTATGAGAGATGGGTGACGGGGGGTAACAGAAGGGGGTGACAGTGAGACGTGATAAAGGACTGAAGGATCTTTTTGCTGGATAAACTCAGGGATCAGGCGTCGGGGAATAGAGCGTCGACTAGAATCAGGTTAAGAACGTGTGGATTGGTAATTTTCACACACAACTGAAAAAAATCAAGGTAAAATTAGCACACTGAGGACTTTTGCCTTGAGTCTCGGGGCAAAACAAAGATACTGAATTGGTGACTGTGAGGGAATGTTAAGCCTTGTCTGATTTTCTGCCGTGTTCTCCTTATTCCCTACGGCCGTGCACGACAGACAGACAGACAGGCAGAGAGGCTGGCCAGGTGAACCATGCTAAATACGACAGTGAAGGAAGGAACGAACAGCTAAAGGTTAGAAGTGTTGAGAGGAGTTTGTGCTGGGGGAGTGGTGGAAAGACTATCCCTTTCACTGACATGGACGCGCTTACGCGTCATATCCAGGTTTATCTATCTATCTGGCTATCTGTCTGTCTATCTATTTATTTATGTATCAGATAAATAAATGAAAAAGAAAGAAGGAAAAAGAAATAATGAATTAAACAGATCACTAAAGTTGCATGAGTGATTAATTAACAGCTATACTGTTAGATCTTTTTTCATCTAGTATGCAAACTGGGCAGAAAAAAGAGGAGCAGGTAAATGACACGGCAGGTGGGAGACTAGGAAAGATTAGCTGATTACACTAGCGGGTGTGGGACGGAAAGATATCAGGTGAGCAGACAAGCAGATGACAGGTAAGGTGAGGTATCAGGCAAGCAGGCGGGATAAGGCAGCATGGAGGTAGATAAGTATGTGGGTGGTGTAAGGTATCTGGGAGGTGGACAGGTAGGTAGGTAGGTAAGGTAAGGTAATTAGGAGACAGGCAAGCAGGCAGGCAGGGAAGTAGGTAGGAAAGGTAGATAGGTAGGAAAGCAGGTAAACAGGATGAGGTAAGCTATCAAGGAGGAAGAAAGGCAGGTAATCAAAGCGAGATATCCGGGAGGAAAGGTAAGTTCAGGTGAGGAATGCACAGAGGGGCTTGGCAAGACACGAGACACACGCACATACTCATTTCCACAAACACCCAACACTTACACCCCTTGATTTGAGGTGTTTCTAGTGTAGGTGCTGGAGAGGGACGCCTTCATGTGGTGGCAGTGATATAACCGGGCGACTCAACTGCCATCACAAACATCAACACCGCTGTGAACACTTTCAATACAATTATTCAAACTGCAGACAAAAGACACATCCCCAGAGGCAACAGAAAGAAGCACAGCCCCAACTTCATACCAGAAATTCAAGGCCTCATCGGTCAACGGGACACACTACGACACTCCCCAACACCCCATACACAAGACACCGTACAACAAATACAAGAACTCAACACTCAAATAAATAATAAAATATCAGAAGAGCAAACACTAAATTGAAATAAGTATCTCCAAACACTTGATCACAAAACAAACACCAGTATACTCTACGAAACACTAAACAGCATCACATTCTCCAACAGCAACACTACACAATCACACGCTGCCATCAAAACAACAGACACCATACCCTCAAACAAACAACAAGCAACACTCTCATCAATCACTTTTGACATGTCAGCCATCTAAACCCTCATCGCGACAACCAACGTATCATCCGACGCAAGAGACAGTTCCCCACAGACCCAGACTTTGTACCTTTCACTTACAACCAGACGAAGCAAATCATTAGCACTCTTAAGCACTCATCTGCCTGTGGACCAGACAACATAAGCAACATTCACCTTAAACACCTTGGACCCCAAGGCATACAAGCATTCACCAACATATCAAACTACAGCTACTCACACAACATAATACCCAACATCTGGAAGTATGACATTATCATCACTATCCCTAAACTCAACAAAGACCCCACGTTACCCTCCTCACACCGCCCCATCACACTCCTCTGCACCCCCCTCCAAAGTCACTGAACGTCTGGCACTACAACTAGTTACGCCTCACACACCCCTAGCCCCATCATAACATGGTTTTAGGCCACTACACTCCACAAACACTCTTCTCACAGACCTTACACAGAGAGTCTTTGATGGCATGAATTCCGCCAGGCCACCACACAGAACACTCCTACTAACTATAGACATTAGCAAAGCTTTTGATTCCATCCCCCGCCACAACCTCACAAACAAAATATTCAACACAAACATGCACAATAACACAAAATATTGGCTGGCAAACTACTTAGCAGGCAGATGTACACATGTAATATTTCCCTGTTAGTCATTGAACATCAGAAACTTCACAAATGGCGTCCCTCAAGGATCAGTTTTGTCCCCCTACACTCTTTAACTTATACATGCACGACAAACCCACACCCCACACACCACAGATACACATAGCGTCCTATGCAGATGGCATAACACTTACATGTACACACTAAAACGCAAACACAGCCGAACGCATCCTCCAACTTTATCTCAATACACTACACGAATGGTTCACCACAAACAGGCCTAAAATAGCCCCAGCCAAATCTACAGTGACCCTTCTTACAAACTGGACAGCAGAACACAGTCACATCCCACACCTCACCATAAACAACACTCCCCTACCACACACACACACACACACACCGAAAATCCTCGGTGTAACATACAATACATCAATGTCATTTAAACAACACATCACAAACATTAAAGATAAATTAACACCAAGACTCAACGTGTAAGGTCACTTGCTCATACAACATTTGTACACAACAAAGAAACCACCACCACAGTATACAAACAATATATACGTTCAGTGATGAATTATGCAAGCCCTGCTTGGGCTTCTAACCTCACTAAAACACACTACAACACCCTACAGACCATACAGAACAAGGCCCTAAAAATAATCACAGGCTGCACAGCTACTACACCCACAGACTACCTATGCACCAAGAAACCAAAGTCCTCAAACTCAAGGATCATCTAGACATGAGAGGCACACACATTCTTGCCGCAGCCTCCACAAACCCACACCATCCACTCCACTACATGGCAGCACATCCACACACACCAAGGAACATCAAAACAACACCCAGCACACGTACATGCACAACTGCTGTCATCCCTCACCCCTCTCCCGCCTCAGACCAACTTCCAGAAGCATATCCGTACTCAGATCACTCGCCGCTCCATTCAGTCACTTAAAGACAACACACAGCTGCATGCACGGCCTCCTGATATCCACCCTTCTGAATCCTATCTCCCTTGTGAGGACAGGGTCCACCTGGCCAGGCTGAGATGTGGGCATCATCCAGCCCTCTTGAGTTATCAGAAGAGGCTGGATGACTCCGTCGCTGATGCCTGTCCAGGCTGCAACACAGCATCCAATACTATTAAGCCCATTATGGAAGACTGCATTGCACACAATCACCTACGCCAACAACACAACATACACTCCTTGAGAGCTCTGTGGGAAAGCCCGGTCTCGGCCATGGCCTTCCTTAGGGACTCGGGGCTGTTCGGCCAGACTGCCTAGGGAACAACAGCAAACTACGGTACTGCTACTACTGCAACTACTACTGCTACTACTACTGCCAGGTTAGACACACGTCCCTCAGCTGTTTCCCTATCCCCCGAAAGGAAGAAGGTGAACTGCAGGTGAAGGGGAACTTAAGCCTGAACTGCACTGGGTCTGTTTGAGATGAACCTGAGGCCATAACAACAACAACAACAACACCTACTACTATTACTATTACTACAACTACTACTACTTCTATCCGACTTATTTTACAACACACACACACACACACACACACACACACACACACACACACACACACACACACACGAGAGAGAGAGAGAGAGAGAGAGAGAGAGAACATAACATAAGAACATAAGAAGAACATAAGAACATAAGAGAGAGATTTATTTAATTGTAACACGAGCTGTGGAGAAATATTAACAACAGGAAGCATTGAGAAAGACTAATTAGAGTGAGTCATCAATTTGCAACATTTCTGTCTTTCCCTGCATCACCCCGTCTGTCTTCTAAAAATGCTATCTGTCTATCTATAGCCCGACGCCCTAATCCCGCAAAGGGTGGCCGTAGACAAAACGCCTCCAAGTCGCTCTGACATCCACCAAAAATACAACTTCTTCTTTTCCTTTTTTTTCTTTTTTAAACATCCCCTTCAGTCCGATGACGTCCAATTCTTAATCTTGCCATCTCCAGACAACTTTCTTCATGTTATCAGAGCTCGATAGATAAGAAGGGGTTAACGAAGGCCTTATCTATGCCTTCCTGGGGCGATAGATAAATGGGATAATAGATAACCAATATATGACGAAAAAAAAAGTGACCACAAAATATGACTATTATTACACAGTGTTATTCGTTTCTAGCGCTTAAATATTTTCTCTAATATTGCTGTTATTATTATTACCGATATTGCTCTTACCAAATTATATAGACCTTTATTCTCAGCGGTTTTAAGGAGCCTCCCTAACATCTCTTCCTTAGCGATTTATTTTTGGATATGGCTGGTTAACATCCTTTTGTACGTTATTTGTGTGGAGTGAGGCGACATTAGGAGAATTTACATAACACAGAAGACGACGGTAATGTGGAATAAAGTAAATCGCTAAGGAAAGTGTGTTAGGGAGCTTCCTTACCTGACGAGAAGGGGTTGATCATCTCGCAGCTTCAGGACTATTTCAGCGTTTAATTCAGGCTTACTTCAGACGATTTTCTTCAGCTGAGAGAGAGAGAGAGAGAGAGAGAGAGAGAGATGGCAGGCAAGAGGGTACATATACTAAATTTCCACCTAACCCCTATCTATTTTTATCTATCTATCTATCTGTCTATCTATCCATCTATCTATTTATCCATCCATCCCTCTATCTATCCATCTATCTATCTATCTGTCTGTCTATCTATCCATCTATCTATTTATCCATCCATCCCTCTATCTATCCATCTATCTATCTATCAGTCAATCAATGTCTATTTATCTATCCATCTATCTATCTATGTATTCATCTATTTATCTATTCATCTATCTATCAATCAATAAATCAATCAATCTATTTATCTATCCATCTATCTACCTAACAGTCAATCAATCTATTTATCTATCTACTTATGTATCCTTCTATCTATCTATCCATCAGTCAGTCTATTTATCTATCCATCTATCTATCACCTACGTGTTTACTTGCTTATCCATCCATCCATCCATCCATCCATGCACTCATCCCTCCATCCATCCATCTATCTATCTATCTATCAACCAATCTTTCATCCATCCATCTATCTCTACTTCATGCTTTGATAATGTCCATCTATCTCGCATCATCTACTGACAGAAAAACGTACCAAGCCTCCCTCAGTAACACTAGGCAACAGAAGATAGAAAAACAGAATGATATAGACAGACAGATAGGTGGACAGAGAGGAAAAACAGATAGATAGACAGACAGACAGAGAGAGAGGAAAAAGAGATAGATAGGCAGACAGACAGACAAAAGCAGAGGAAAATAGTTAGACAGACAGACATAAGGAGGCAAAGGAAGGCAGAGACAGACAGACAGAGAAAACGACTTAGTATTAAATCTGTGAGAGTGGCACAGTTCCTCAGGTGCAAACAGACTAATAATAGTTAATTTTTGGCACTCTTAACTCCCCCATATCAGGTAGCGAGGCTTTTATTGTGTCTGTCTGTCTGTCTGTATGTATGTCTCTCTCTCTCTCTCTCTCTCTCTCTCTCTCTCTTCAGACGATTTTACTCAGCTAAAGGAGAGAGACAAAAGGCTATGAAAGGGGTTAATGGATATTTTTACAAACCCTTTTCTATCAAGGATCCCTAATCAGCTTAATAAAATCGTCTGGAGAGAGAAAGAATAGCGAAAAATATACGTCATCGCGCTGAAGGGCTTAAGGGTGCAATCCTGTAGGCTTAGGAGGCTCCCTAGCACCTTTTCCTGGGCGATTTATTTTGCCTGTATGGCCTACCCTTACTGAGGAAAAGGTGTCGTTACCGAGTAGGGATATAAAAGCCTTGAGGTCCTGTTGTCGAGTCCGCTCCTCACAGGATGCGGTGTCAGGCAATAGACAGGTAGACATAGTTTTAATATTTTCATGTATGTGTATTCATTTCGTTATAAAAATACTGTGTGTGTACGTGTGTGTGTGTGTGTGTGTGTGTATGTGTGTGTGTGTGCGTGTGTGTGTGTGTGTGTGTGTGTGTGTGTGTGTGTGTGTGTGTATGTGTGTGTGTATATGTGTGTGTGTGTGTGTGTGTGTGTGGTAATTTACAACCCTTAGAGCTATATGAACTTTGAACCACGAATTTTTGAACACAGAGTTGCATGACCTTTGAACCTTTGAGCTGAATATAGTTAGACAATTTGAACTTTGAAATGCATGCCCTGAAAAATTAGGAACTTAAAAATACATAGACTTAATAATGTATCAACTTTGTCTTGCATGATTATTGAATTGATATGCATGATCGGTGACTTACACGAAAATAGATGTGCATGTTGCTAGAATTGCATGACCTGTGACCTTTGCTGTATGTGGGGAGATGAGGGGAAGAGAATGCTAGCCAGAGAGGTCATGGAGGAACGGGGTCAGGCAGAGAGGAGGTCAGGCGGGAAGGGGGTCATGCAACCTACGCAATTAACGCTGACGCAAAGACAATTATATACTGGTAGAGAGAGAGAGAGAGAGAGAGAGAGAGAAGACTGATAGACTAACATTAAGCAATACTGACAGACAGATAGACAGGAAAAAGGAAACTAGAAGCAGGAAGACAGACAGACAGACAGATGACAGATAAGACGATAACGGAAGGAAGACAGACAGAAAAACAAAGCCTATGAAAGACAGGCTGACAAACAAAGACAGAGACTGGCAGAAGGGATGACACACTGAAACAGGAAGACAGGCAGACAGACAGACAGGTGGATAGACAGACAGGCAAACAGACAGGAGACAGTCATACGGAAATAGGAAGACAAATGGACGAGGGATAGACAATGTTGTATAGGATCTTCGTCATTAACATCACCTTCACCACCACCATCATCATCATCATCACCACCATCACTATCATCATCACCACCATCATCATTTCCATCATCATCATCACCACCACCACACCATTTCCATCACCATCATCATCATCACCACCAGTTTCACCACCACCATCACCACCATCATCACCATCATCACCATCACTATCATCATCATCACCACCACCATTTACATCATCATCACCATTTTCACCCCCACCACCACCATCATCATCACCACCTCCACCACTATCATCATCACCATCATCATCATCATCACCTAAGTCCCTCAGTCTAAACTCTGTCACCACTCCCTCCACTCCTCTCCACTCCACTCCCTCGTGCCACTCTCAGCAGCCTCATGTCTTCCTCCACTTTATCACTCCATTTCACTCTTGAACTCTAAGTGACTGAAGATTCCGTAACATCTTTTACTTGTCGATTTACTCTGATCATTACACATCAATATCATCTTCAACGTTAGTGGTCGAAACTGTGCTAATATTTAAACGATACATTAAGACAAGTTTACGGAACAATAAGCAAAATAAATCGGCTAAGGAAGAGGTGCAACGAAGCCTCCTCTTACAATTTTACTTCAGTTTATATTTCAGTGTGATCATCTCATACTCTTTTCACTTTAACTTGGCCTAAAATTGCCATATCCCTGTCTCGAATGCAGACTTATAATTCCATACTTTCACCTCTTTCCTATACGCAACACACAGACGCCTTCCATGCTTGTCCAATAAAGACGATACAAAGACGATCAGAATAATTATTAAATAAAACATTGTATTTTCTCGTCCAGAAAAAAGTGAAATCAATAAAAGATACCAAATATGACGTAAATAATGTATGAAGACATGAACACTGCGACACATGACGCGACACGACACCGCAGCAAATGGCACGAGACACGACACCGCAGCACATGACACGAGACACGATACCGCAGCACATGACACGAGACACGATACCGCAGCACATGACACGACACGATACCGCAGTACATGACACTTGACACGACAGCACATGACACTACTGCCTGAGCTCCGTCATACCACTCATGCTAAACATAATTCAAAGTACTGAAACACACACCTACCTTATATAAACACCACACCAGCACAGCGAAACTCCCTAGTGAGAGAAACACGAAAGAAACGCCAAATACCAGCTTGCCTTCCATAAGTACACACACACACACACACCCAGTCACAAGCTTGGAATAACATTGCTCTACAACCCAGCCAACCCGGCCCACAGCTTCTCTCACCCTCTCGAAGAGTTATAGATGAGATAATAGGCTTCGAGACGCGGAATTCGAACCTTTATCCCGCGAGTCAGATGGAGTTCACGGGCTATGAGCAGCGCGTCAGAGGAGAGTTGGAAAAAGGGAATGTTAGCCACTTGTGCAGATTTTGGCGCCGTTATGATGATTTTTTTTTTTTCGTACATCGCTTGCATGAAGGTAAAAAAAAAGGTATAAAATTTCATACTATTACTATTTCCACACTCCATTAAAAAAAAAAAAAAATGGACGAAGCTTCTGGGAAATCCAAAACTCCCTGAAAACCATTTAGTTCGAAGCAGCTTCAATGTGTGTTTTGGACTCACAGCTCGAGTCGTTTCCCAAGCAGAACCCCGCGGCATCACCCTACCCCCCCCTGGCAGCCATGATACCGTGGCTTTGGCGACTTAACCTTCAAATGAAACCCTGAAACCATAGTTCTTCAAGAAAATATCAAAGCTTCCAATACTATCCTTGGAGTAATATACATATTCTGTAAATATTAGCTCTTCAGAATTCTGCGTATGTGCTAAAACTGTGAATGAATTGGCCGTGACGATATTTAGAAATCTGTCATATTTTAGACGTTCGTAATATTATACACTGAAGTACGTGTGCATGTAACTGTATGTCATATATTGCATAACCATTAATTTTTAGGAGGTACCCCAGTGGCGAGAAAGAGTGTTTGGCGTTGATTAGAGGGAAAGAGATGTTGTCTTTCGTATTAAAGTCTGTATTTTGTATCTGGGCATTGATAGATTTATTAGTTTGGCTGTTGATAGATAGATAGATAGAAGGATAGACATGGACGAACAGACAGAAATAGCCTGTAGATAGATACATACAGACAGACATTCATACAGGTAGATAGGCACAGATAGATAGACGGACGGACGGAAATAGCCTTCAGGTAGATAAATATATATATAGATAGATAGATAGGTAGGTAGACGGGTAGATAGATACATAGATAAATGGCCTGATAGATACAGATAGACAAACAGATAGACAAATAAAAAGATCTACTGACATCTATTTTACTCTTGCTACATAAAATCGGTAAAATCAGCTTGAAAACAAAAGAGCTAAGGCAGTGAAAATTTTTAGCATCGTGTCTGGTAGCAGTGTGTTAGTCTATCTATCGATCTATTGCCAGACGCCACAATCTCGTAAGGGGTGGCCATTTGACTTTGAGTTATTTGTTTTACTGGGGAGGGGCACTAACCCTCCACCAACCCACTTGTTGACACGTAGGGAGCACGTATGGTTTGGTTATATGGTTACCACCCAGCGTTGTAAATGGTTTCTTGGCTTACAGGAAACCATTTGGCTTGTCACTCAATGTAAAGCCACCTGTAAAGGAAAGAAAAGCAATAAGAAGTGACAGGAAAGATGGGAGAAATGGGAAGAGAGGAGGGCAGGCACAGAAAAAGAATGATAAAGGCTAAGGAAGAAGTAGGCAGCACTACATCAAGTGAGTGGATGATGGTCGCCACCACCTACCACTACGAGGAGTGTAAAGGGTGTGTTTGTGTAAGCTCTGGAAATACTTGATAGTGCTCTGATATTGCTTGCTCTGAGATCGGGTGCAGGAGAGGGACGCCTGCACGTGGTGGCACTGATATGAACGGGCGGTGGAGCTGCCCAATTATGCAAACGTCCTTCTGTTACCTCCCTATCCCCGGTAAGGAAGATGGTGGACTAAGAAAGGAGGGTAACTTGGCCTGCAGTCCACTGGGTTCACGGTCAGAGCCTGGGGTTACAACTGATACTGCTACACTGAAGTACTAAGCGGTTCCTGAGTAGTGTAGGTTGGGTCACGGTATCCTGTTAGTATTTTGTAGTTTGAGGTTCGATATATGATTTTATTTCCACATAGGGTCCAGCAAACAGTCCTCCTCCTCCTCCTCCTCATCATCATCATCATCATCATCATCTCCGTGAACTGCACTGTTAGCCTCGTCTTCAGTCACTAGATCAGCAAGCTTAGAAAGTCATAGCCACTCAGAGTCAATTATCATCATCAGTGTACTCCCCTTCCTTCCCTTCCCTCTCTCCCAACCCACCTCTCCCTCCTACATAATTCTTTACCATCCTTCCTCTTTCATTCGTCTGTCTCCTCTTCCATTAATCTCTCTCCCTCCTCTTTCCCCCCTGTCCTCTCCTCTCTTACTCCTCCTTCCTCCTCTCCTCTCTCCTTTGCTTTTTTACGCATCTCTCTCCTGTCTCCTTTCACCCATCCCTTTTCTATGCCCTCTCACCCTCTTTACCTCCCGTCCCATCTTTCACCCCCCCCCCTCTCTCTCTCTCTCTCTCTCTCTCTCTCCACGTTACACTGCTTCTCGTCCGATCAGCTAGGTTAAGCAACGTCGGGTCTGGCTAGTACTTGGATGGGTGATCGCCTGGGAGCCCGAGAGTCTGTGATAATAGATTGGATGCATGTAGATATGCAGCATGAGCCCTGCATAAACCCTGTATAACAAAACTAGGAAAATACGCACACACACACACACACACACACACACACACACACACACACACACACACACATCGTCATCATCTCCATTGCCCCAGCCGAGAGGGAAATGTCGACGAACTTGTGCTTGTGATTGTACCAAGTCATGGGAGGCCAGGTAGGTCCATTCGCACACCTGTCAGCCCTTAATTTCAGGTGCTTAATATCCTGAAGCTGATGACATTTTTTTTTATTTCAGTCTTCTTTCCTTCAGGTGAGTTTAATTACCTGGGAAGACACCTTTGAATATTTAGGGGGTTAGATGTAATTTTCACTTCACGTTAACAGATCTATATAGTCAGTACGTAATGTCTTTTGATTCAAGGGGTAACTCTTTGATTGTTAGATATTCTCTTGTCTTGATGAAATTCTATGATGTTAACTATCCCACCACTCGATGTAGTGCTGTCTTCAGGCGACCCTCCACTGAGTGACAAGCCAAATTACTACGTTGGATAATGATGCCTGGTGAACTAGTGTGCTGAGGCGCTGCTGATGGATGGGGCTGGTCAGAGTTTTATATCGGAGGGATGGTTAGGGTTTGTTGCTCACGTAATACCGCTCAGGGGCATGTGAGGCTGGTCATCCTCGCCTTCAACGTCGAGATTGAGTAGCCCAGCCTCAGGTCCCTACGCTCCTGATGAGGTAGAACAGAACTCATCGATAAAAGAGTTAAAGGAAATATAATACCTTTTTGTACGTTCATCAAGGTGCACAGGTAAATTGAAACGGTTTTTATTCCAGATAATTTCCAACTTTTTTGCTGCTAAAATTGCCCTCAGATGAAGAGAATGACATGCCCTTAGCCTAAACAAACAACATTTCACGCCATTTACTCTAACTTGGCCTAAACTACCCATCTCTTCTTGAATTCTGACCTGTAACAAGAGATTTGCACTAGAATAGGAGGCAAGTCACGAAGAAGTGCCACGGGAGAGATGTGGAACCGTTGCATTGTCTTTCTCTGCCACTAAACTACGTGCAGTGAGCTACAAAAGGACGAAATTCTGGGCCAAGTTGAGGTGAAAGGAGTATAGCAGAGTCCATAGAAGGGAAGGGGACCTGGGAAATTTTTACTATAATTATATTCCTTCTGACACCAAATTAACAAGAGTCCCCCAAACCCTCTCCAGACGGGGGAAATGCCAGCTCTTAGTTCCGTGTGTTCTCGTCGGCTGAAGCTCCCTAACACCTTTTCCTAAGCGATTTATTTCGCGCTCATTACACCTTACCGTCCTCGTCTTTGTTACATGAATCCTTCCAATATCGCTATCCTCTGCATACATAACGTACAAAAGGACATTAGTCATCCATATCCAAAAATAAATCGCTAAGGGAGAGGTGTTAGGGAGCTTCCTTAACCGGAGTGAGTAGGAGCATTATTCTGATTCAAACCAGACGGTTTTATTCAATTTAGAACATAGATTAGCCTCTTCAGTGCGCGGACGGTTTTTCTATTTTTCTTTTCCTGCCCCGGACGATTTTCTTCATCTTAGAAAGGGTAATTATAGCTACAGGGGTTAGATCTAGCCTTCATTAACCCCGTCATTACTAGGGGATTTCTCTTAAACTTAATGCAATAATAATAATGATGATAATAATAGGTGGGAGCGCTCACCATCCACTCGCTCGATGTAGTGTTGCTTTGGGTGTCTGCCCTTTCCTCTCTTCCTTCCCCCCTCTCCTGTCTTTCTTTTTTTCAATCTTTCCTCTTCCTTCTGCCTGTGGGTGACTCTACACTGAGTGACAAGCTAAATGGTTTCCTGTACACCAGGAAACCATATACTACCCTGGATGGTAACCATATCAGCAAATTATGGCGCCTGGTGGTTTAGTGGGTAATTAAGGAGCAACAGTCGGATTGAGCCGGTGCAGGTTTATATCCAAGAGGTGGTTGGGGTTTATTGCTCACATAATGCCACTCAGGGATGAGTGAGGCTGGTCACTCTCATCTTAAATGTTAAGACCAACTTGCCTTGCCCCGGGCTCCTACGCTTCTCACGGGGCAACCTAGGATTAGATGAAGGATGGATGGATGGTAATCATCATCATCATCATCATCATCATAACAGTAATAACTAATAACAATGATAATAGTGATAATAAAAATATAATAATAATAATAATAATAATAATAATAATATTAATAATAACAATAATAATAATAATAATAATAATAATAGGTTTTGGAGAGCGACGCCTTCACGCGATGACACATGTAGCTAGACGGTCCACTGCCCGGTTATACAAACGTCCCTCGGCTCCACTCCCTATCTCCCAGAAGGATGGTGACTGCAGGATGAGGGCAACTTCATCCTTCAGTCTACCGGGATCACTTTCAGATAAGCCTATGGCAACAAGAAAAACAATAAAAAAAACAACAATAACAATAGCAACAACGAAAAATAATAATACTAAGAATGATAATAATAATAATAATAATAATAATAATAATAATAATAATAATAATAATAATGATAATAATAATAATAATAATAATAATAATAATAATAATAAAAATAAAAATCTATCTATCTATCTATCTATAGCCCGACGCCCTAATCCCGCAAAGGGTGGCCGCAGACAAAACGCCTCCAAGTCACTCTGTCACCCACCATTTGACTCCCCTCCCCCCAACTCACCCCCCCCTCCCTCATATACCTCTCAACTCCATCCCTCCACCTCATCCTCGGTCTACCCCTCCCTCTCCCTCCCTCCACCTCACCTACATACACCCTCTTAGTCAGTCTTTCATTCTCCATCCTCTCCACATGTCCAAACCACCTCAGTGTATTTCTCCTAATCTTTTCAACCACATCCACATCTACCCCACAACGTTCCTTCACTTCTTCATTCGTCAACCTGTCCCTCCATGTCACTCCACATGCTCCTCTCAAGTAACTCATTTCCACTGCTCTCACTCTTGACTTGTTCCCCCTCTTGCAAGGTCCACGCCTCGCTTCCATACGTCAGGGTAGGGATCACAATACCATCATGCAGTGACTTCTTAACTTCCATACTCACCTCCCTATTTCTCATCACTGCTTTCAGTGTGCCAACAACCTTCCTTCCCTGCTGTACCCTTTCACGTACTTCATCCCCCAAAGTTCCATCCTTACTCATCACACTACCCAAGTACTTGAATGCACTCACATTCTCCATATCCTCACCATCCAACCTCACTGCACACTCTGTGACTTCATTCCTCTCAAACACCATAACTTTACTTTTTGTTTACATTAACTTTCAGCTTCCTCCTCCTACACACTGTCCCAAATTCATTCACCAAACCTTGCAACACAAATAATAATAATAATAATAATAATGATAATAATAATAATAATAATAATAATAATAATAGTAATAATAATAATAATGATAATAATAATAATAATAATAATCTTAATACCTTCCACATACCTTTCCTATCTATTCTGTCATAAGCTTTCTCCAAGTCCATGAAGGCAGCGTACACTTTCCTTCCTTCTCTAGATACTTCTCCACTAAACATCTTAGAACAAATATCTGATCTACACACCCTTTTCCCTTCCTAAATCCCCCTTGTTCTTCTCCAACTAGCTCCTCTGTCATATGCCTCACCCTGTCAATGAGTATTCTACCATATATTTTACCAGTCACACTAAGAAGGCAAATACCCCTATGGTTACCACATACTTCTCTCTCCTTTTCCTTTGTACAGAGGAACAATTATACCTGATTTCCAGTCCTCTGGAACCCTTCCTCTTCCCAAGCCAATCTACACAACTTCCATATCCACTCCACAACAATCTCACCCCCATACCTAAGCATTTCACCACACACTCCATCAATTCCTGGGGCCTTTCCCAGCTTAATCTTCTTCATCGCTTCCACTACTTCCGACCTACTGATCTCTTCCTCCTCCATCTCATCTCTTCTTCTCCCAGCCATTCCCCAACCACTTATACTCACACTGCTCTCACTCTCTACCTTCAACAAATCCTCAAAGTGCTCCTTCCATCTCCTCAATTTCTCTCTCTTCTCCACCAACAATCTATTATTCCTATCTTTCACTCCCCTACTATTTCCCCTTTCACACTGCCTTACTTTCTTTACCTCCTTCCAAAACAATTTCTTACTCTCCTCCATTTCACACTCAGATTCCTCCCAAACTCTTCATCCACTTTCTTCTTACTCTCCTTCACCAGTCTCTTAACCTCCCTTCTCCTGCTCACATACCTCTCTCTTCTCTCTCTCATCTTCTCCCTACCTCTACTCGCCAACCATTCACCATATGCCTTCTTCTTTTGTTCCACAGCTCGTTTCACCTCATCATTCCACCATGCTGTCCCTTGCACACCCTTGCATCTCCTCCTCACTCCACAAACCACCTCACACGCTGCGCTTATCTCTTCCGTGAATATCTTACATACGTCTTCCACCCTTCCATCTGCTCTAGCTCATACCTTCCCAATCTTTCTTCCACTATGCTCTTATACTCTGTCCTCTTTCTCACTATTTTGCAATTTCTCCACTCTTCTCACAGGAGCTGCTTCCTCCTGTCTTCCCCTTCGCCTCCTCAACCACTTTCTTTGCAGCTCTATCTTGGCCATCACTAAGTGATGGTCCGAGACTCCATTCCCCCACCCTCTCCACACCCTTGCATCCAACACTTGTCTTCTCATTCGCTCATCCACACACACGTAGTCTATCATTGCCTTTCGTTCAACAAGTTCACCATCCATCCTCCTTATTACTCTCCATGTATACCGGTGGATCATCTTATGACGAAAGTAGGTGTTGGCTATTGCCAACCCCTTACCAGCACAGATGTCCACCAAAGCACTACCATTCCCATCTACTTCCGCTGGCACACCCCACTGACCAACCACTCCATCCACTCGTACATTCCCGACTTTGCCATTCATGTCTCCAATCAACAGCACTCTCTCGCTCCTCTCAAACTTGTCCATACATGCTTCTACTTTCGCCCAAAACTCATCTTTCACTCTTGCCACTCGATCCTCTGTTGGAGCATACACACATACAATCGCCCATGCTTGTATACCTACTTTCATCCTCACCCATACAATCCTTGCACCCACTGTTCCATACTCTCTTATATTCTCCTTCCACTTCTTGCTTATCATCAGACATACTCCCTCTCTTGCCCTCTCATTCTCACTGACTCCCGCACATATACCTACACCGTATTCCCATTCTCTCATCCTTTCACCTTTCCATTTAGTTTCAGTCAATCCACATATATCCACTTTTGCATCCTCAAGCACCTGGACAATCTCTCTCTCTTTCACTTCATCATTCACTCCTCTCACATTCCACGTTCCTACTCTCAGAATGTCCTTTGTCCGTTCCTTAGTCGTCAACGTATGGTCCGTCTGGGTCC
Organism: Coenobita brevimanus; assembly: GCF_032717465.1. Lineage (NCBI taxonomy): Eukaryota > Metazoa > Arthropoda > Malacostraca > Decapoda > Coenobitidae > Coenobita > Coenobita brevimanus. The sequence goes on along the minus strand of NC_137005.1, from coordinate 38,768,893 downwards.
GAGGCGCTTTATTTGCTTTTTTAGTTAGTTCTTTTTACGGGGTGGGGCACTAACCCACCACCAACCCTTTTAGTCGCCTCGTACGACAAGCAGGGATACTGGGGGAGTATTCTTGAAACCCCCCTACCCTAATAACTCGAACACCGTAACATTGACCAAGGATAGTTTTGCTAAAGAAGACCCTCCCACAGTCATTGCCTACTAGAAGCCTAACTATAAAGGGACAGGTCAAGGTCACTGATCATATGCGTATCATCTTAGGTCATCACAGTCTATCAGTCCACCAGCGTCCTCTTTAAGGCTACAGTATATTGCAGGAAGATTTCTGCTTGCGAACTTAAGCTGTTTCTGCTATAGCGTCCCGGAATCGTTTCTTTCTTTCATTTTTTCTTCTTATTTCCTGTTTTTTTTTTCATTTTGGATAATATCAAGTCATCCGCTTGATGAACTGCATCATATTTGGCCAGACGAAGCCGCCAGCGATAAGTCTGAAGGCTCCGGTCCAAAGAGTCTCCAAGTAATGACCATTTACTTTTTAAGAGGAAAGAATAAGACTACTAACTAAAACGATACACCTTCCTGCAGGTACGAGGGAAGCTGTCACAATAACCCAGATGTCACCCCAGCAAAAGGCCTAAGCACTTCACCAAACACACTCATTTTCCTCCTGACAGCCTGCCTCGTCCACCTGCCTCCTCTCTAAGCTGTGGCAGTGGCGGTGAAAGTACCCGTTGTGCTGTGGTGGACGAACCTGCCACCACACCACCCAGGATGTGACTGTGGTAGTGGTGGTAGTTGTGGTGGTGAAAGTACCCATTATGGTGTGGTGGAGAGACAAACCTGCTACTACAACTCCCAGCCTGTGATTGTGGTGGTGGTAGTGGTGGTAGTGGTGGTGATGGTAGGGATAATAATAGCTAAACACCTGTAATCCTGTCTCTGGGGATGGGGGAGAAAGAGTACACCCCACGTATTCCCTGCGCGTTGGAGAGAGAGAGAGAGAGAGAGAGAGAGAGAGAGAGAGAGTAATACTGAACTTTGCAAAACGAAATCAGGTATTACTCTTAATCTGTAATATTACTTTGCAAAGACAGGAATATCTGGCAAAAAAAAAAAACAAAAACAAAAAAAAACTTTCTGACGAACATAAGTACTGTACAATCATTATTAACCCCTTCCGTACGAGGTCACAGGCTATTAAAGCACGTATTATTTTCTCAGCGACAATCTTTCACCTAGAATAAAACCCGCAAATGTTATATCAAGGTCCCTAGGTAGAAGGAGACAAGGGAGGAACATACCTTGCCTCCGACTCTGACCGGCCAGGTGTGTGGGTGGGGGTGGGGTCAGGGAGGTCAGGGGTGAAAGGTGTAAGAGACAGGTAGGTGGTATGAAGTGTGTCTCGTTAACCTGAAGGCGGTTTTAGCTCCTTCCTCTTCTTGATTCTGCTTCCTCTTCATCTTCCTCTTGTTTCTTAGTCTTTCTCTTTATTCTCGTTCCTCCTCATCTTCCTCCATGTTCCTCTTCTTCCTTATTCTTCACCTTAACTCTCTTCCTCTTGATCATCCTTTACTTTGTCTTTATTTCTTCTTTTTCTTTCTTCTGTTGCTCTTCTTTCCTTCATTTTCTCTCCTTTTTTTCAGCATTTTCTTCCTCTTTATCCTCTTGTTTTTTTCTTTCTCATTTTTCTCTTGTTTATCTTGTTTTTTTCATCTTTCTCCTTATCTTTCTTTAATCTGTTTTCCTTTTCTCTCTTCCTTACTGACTCTCTTTTCCTCTCTCACAGGGAGTGGCTCACATTGCTAGTCTATAGTGGGAGAAGGGGTGAGGGGAGGAGGAAAGGGGAGAGAGAGAGAGAGAGAGAGAGAGAGAGAGAGAAAGTGAGGGAGAGGAACTGGGAGGTAGGCAGACAGAATGGAATGTGGAGAGGGAAGCGGGAAGGAGAGAGGTAGGAAAATTGGGGAGGGAGGGGGGGGGACGGGAGGGAATGTGAAGGGAAGGAGGGAGGAAGATGAGAGGGAGTGGAGAGGGAGAAGGGAGGAAGGGAGGGAGTGGGTGACAGTGGGAAGGAAGAAGAGGAATACACAGGATTACACAGGAAAGCAAACAGCAACAGACCTTATGGTCCTTTCGAGGCTGCTTGTTAGAGAAAACTATGACTACAAGATCTAACTCTACATGCTGAAGGATAAGGATAGTAAAGCAAGAAGGCTCCCCCCACCACCAAACCCTCCAGTAAAAAGTGAGAAAAACCACCATGCAGCATGGTAAAACTGACATGGAAATTTTATAGGAAACACTGGAAAGGAAAAGTCACATTCTATAATACTTTATCTATAAGCTACCCGATAGAGTAACCTGAAAGAGAAAGTAAACAAATAAAATAATAGTTACGGCATGACATTATAAACAGGTACATTGAGTTAATGGGAAGTCTGTGGACATAACGTGGAAGCTACACACTGCACAGTGTGGATGTTTAGGGGTGGTGCGGCAGCCTTGCCTGGCGCTTTTAAGGTAGGCAGCAGTCAATCAGGCCCTAGCTCCGTTTGCTCCACTGAGACAAGGAACTCTCTCATGTGGGACAAGTACACAAGTTTCATCCTGAAGCAGTGACCCCTGGTACATTAAAAAAATCCCGATGGTGGTCACTTGACTAACAGGGACCCTCAGTGATCCACAGCCCATCACAGGAGGAGGAGGAGGAGGAAGAGGAGGAGGAAGAGGAGGAGGAGGAGGAGGAAGAAGATGAGAGAAACTGACTCAAGCTCATTAACAATTTTGATTTGGTTTACTTCACAAGATAAAGAGTTCATAGAGTTTGTTTAGAGTCGACAAATACTACTACTACTACTTCTACTACTACTACTACTACTAATAATAATAATAATAATAATAATAATAACAATAATAATAATAATAATAATATCAGACGGAAAATAAAGCATAAAAATAAATAAAACTCGATAAACTGACCTCCTTGAGAAAGCTGGACATTTTAGGGGTAACTAAGGCTTGCTAGAGAGCTTATGCTAATCCGTCTTTAAATACCTGGAGACGAGTTAGCAAGTTTATTTTATGAGGTGAAAGAAGTCCTGCCTGATGTTAAAAGGTCCACACACACACACACACACACACACACACACACACACACACACACACACACACTACTAACAACCACTTCAACTGCGCAGTGAGGTTTGCATCATCTTAGGTCAGATTCTAAGAGGCATAATGAGGCCTGGTTGCATCTCTTCCTAAGCGATTTATTTTCCATATTTCACCCTAAAATTCTCTCCTGTATTCCTATCATTATAATATCTAGTTCCATTATTATCGTACAAGAGGATAAGTCGCTGAACAGAAGGAGTTGCGACATATTCCCAGCCACGTACAGGAAGGCTCCTTTACTCCTTTTACTCTAACTTGGCCTAAAATTGCCAGCCCTCCCTCTTCAATGCCCAGCTGCAACAATGGATTAACACTGGAATATGATGCTGGTCACGAAGAAGTGCTAAGAGAAGGATGTAGAACTGTAGTATTATCTTTTTCTGCCACTGAGATACCTACGTGAAATAATCCGCAAAGGGACGAAAATCCGGGCCAGGTTAAAGTGAAAAGAGTATAGAATTGTTGGAAGTGATCGCGTTTTATCGGCCTCGTCGCAGCGAGATAGAAAACGGACAAATTCTGGTGCAAATTGTCCGATTTTTAAGGAAGGGGTATATGCGCTGTGAGATTAAGCACAATAAACAAATATATAGGTAAATAAATATGTAAATGAAATAAAATGAAATGCAGGCCTAAGAGGTGAAACCAATTTGAAAACGGTGAACCACATCCGTCTTTGGCTACGCACACCGCTACGCTTGTTGGTGCGAATAACTCTCTCCCACTGCACACACCATAGCTTATACTCTCGCTGCTTATTACACCTTGCTGGCCTCTTCTGTGTCGTCTAAATCATTCTAATATAACAACACTCTTCATAAATAACGTGGAAAATTACGCTAACCAGGCCGTATGCAAGAATGAATGGCTATGGAAGAGGTGTTAGGAAACTTTCTTAAGAGTCGACCATAAACAAACCCACGAACAGCATCCACACGCACAAATCAACGTGTCCCATCCACTTCGGCTAAAATTCTGCGTGTGTGTGTGTGTGTGTGTGTGTGTGTGTGTGTGCAAATCCAACCCAGAGACGTGATGAAAGACAAGCAATATTCATCGACTGTTTCAGAATATTCGAATCAGTCACTCTGAAACCGAACCGAACCATCACAAAAATTTCGATGCTTCAGAGAGAGAGAGAGAGGAGGGGGTTGTGAAAGGAGAGGAGGCAGGGAGGCTGTGGTGTGGAGATGAAAGTGAGGGAACTGGGCGTGAAGAAAGGAGAGAGAGAGAGAGAGAGAGAGAGAGAGAGAGAGAGAGAATATTGAGTACAAGAAAAACCGGAGATGAAAGAGAAAGCATGAAAAAAAAAAATATGGTACAGGAAAGAGAGAGAGAGAGAGAGAGAGAGAGAGAGAGGCAGCAGGAAAAATGAAATATCACGCCAGAAAATCGTTAGCATAAGAAAATTCACGGAGGAGGAAGAGGAGGAGGAGGAGGAGGAGTAAGGTAGGGAGGGTATCAACAACCGAGGCAGACATGTGAAGCATCAGTGTGTTGGTGGCAGCGAGAGGGGGTATATGTGTTGCCCTTCACTCCTGCCTTTCCCTCGCTGCCTCTCCGTGCCTCACACCTTACTGCCTAACCCGGTGTGCCTACCCTCTGCCTCTCCACTCAGTGCCTAACCCAGTGCCTCTCTCTCTTCGTCCTGCCAGTCTGAGTAAGTGTATATATTGTTAAGTGTTATCAGTAATAATATATTTCTGAAGACTAATGTAATAGGCCTTTTCTTCATGACGTTCGTTATTTCATTATTTTGTATATTTTATTTCATCTTCTCAGACATTATATTACTTTACTTTTTTATTACTTTATTATATTAACTTACAATTATTTTCCGCATATATCTTTATTTAGTACATAGGTAAGAATTGTTTGTTCATAGCTTACATTCGTGTCTGTGTTTGAAATAGTGCATGATTTCGTAGGCACATTCGTTATATTACATTGTTTAAACATTCAAACGTATTGCATATAATTTAAGACTATAATTATTGGCGTGCGAATTCTTTGTCGTAACTTTTTGTGCACATCATTGATTTGTGAGTGTTCAAGGTTACCGTTTCGTGTAGCCTACCATTTCGTGTCTAGGGATTAATTTCGCCACTAATTATTTGGTTATTTATCGATCTATGAGTGTTTTGCCCTGCACCGTATCATAATTGTTCGTGTTCGTCGTTGGTGTGTGATTTAGTTGGTTTAGGGGTTAAATATATGACTAGATTTGAGCAAGTTGTGGAGGAAAGGTCATTGACTCCGTATAACAAGAGAAATAAGAACAGAAGCTCGCTAACATCACATAATAATTTTCACACAATAAATAAATAAATAAATAAATACACTGTGCACGTTTATTAATATTCCGTTCTGTTGTTAAAGACCCATAAGTTACATGATTTACTAGGCGTGGCTGCGGAGAGTGAGGCTTTCTCGATCAACTACGGTGCTCTCCGGTGCTTCACACTGTTCATTCGGAATTTACATTGTTTTTTTTACTACATCCCACCATTACATACGTTGCAGTGTACATTTCATTACATCCTACGTTGCGCTGTACCCATGCCAGTCACAACAAGGCATAAGCAGCGTCGTGAACAATGGATACGGAATGGATATGGTACTACGGATGCTGTGAGCGTTCGACCCGCGTTTCATAGTTCCACTGAATGCTATCCCACCGCCCTCCCTCCAACCCCACCCCCTGACTTTTACCCCTTTGTGTTGGCCACTCATGGGCGTCCGTTCATTCCCCCCAAATGACTGCGTTAAGTAAATACCCTATAGTTGATAGGTTAGTGTTCATTTTCCTGTCATAACTTTTTGTGCCTTTCGTGTCTTCGTGATTTCGTTGACCAAGAGTTTCAGATTTCATGGATTGTTTTTCATTACCCAATCCCAGTACCATTTCATCGTTTTTTCTGAAGCTGATCATATATTTGTTGCGATCATGACTGTATTATTATCCATCTCTGACGTACAGCAGTGAAACGTGGACCACACTTAAGGGACAAGGATCAAACGTGGAAAATGCTGAAACGAGTTATCTAAGAAGTGCCTGTGGGGTGATATGGAGTGAGAGACTGACTAGGAGAGTGCGTGAGTGAAATAGGGAGGAGCCGTTGCTGAGTAGGGACAGAAACGCCTGGAGGTCCATTTGTCAAGGCCACCCTCACAGGATGCGGCGTCAGCTAGTCAGTAGATAGATAAAGATGATGTTGATGATGATGATGGTGATGATGATGGTGACGATGATGGTGTTAATGATGATGATGATGATGATAATAATAATGATGATGATGATGGTGATGATGATGACCTCGTTAATGACCCTAGATATAATATTAGGAAGTTCATTGACCTTTAACCCCCTCATGGTCAAGGTCTGAATTATACTGAGACCTTTCGCTACCCTAACCCCTTCAGTACGACGATGCCTTTTTCTTTAGTCAGGCTACATCCGGGTTATATTACTGACTAACCCCATTCACCTCAGTTGGTTGTCAGGCGTAGTCAGACAGGAGGGTTAATTTTACTGGTAACCAAGGAGATTCATAAGTACATCATAACTAAGGCTAATTAATTTTCATACAACCATTGCCCTCGTATTCTCGTCGGTTATGGAAGCTCCGTAAATCCTCATTCTTAGCGATTTGTGTGTGTGTGTGTGTGTGTGTGTGTGTGTGTGTGTGTGCCTTTCGTTACTGAGTAGGGACGAAGATAATGTAAGGTCCATTTGTATAGGTGTCAGTAGATATATAAGCAACGATAGATAGATAAATGGATGGATAATGAGGGTGAAAGTTTACCACACTGGGATTGTTGTTGAAGCAGATGGATCAGTTGCTGTTTCTTCTTCTCATAAAATTTCACTCTTATAAAACCTTTGCCTCTAATGCTACTATGGGCGAATCCGTTGCTCCTCTTTCATCTCATCACCCCCTCTGGCTTTCCCATACTCAACATTAAAATTTCTTCAAGAACTGTGCATTCTATCGTCTCTGGTCTTAATGGGTGTTCGTTCCTGATGAGATCTCTGTTATTCTCAAGATCTTTGTATCCATCCTGACACTCTTCCCAGGCAAACTTGGTCGCCTTGTCTGTTAGCTTGCAAATTTCCTTCCTTTTAAAGTTTGCTCTCATTCAGGCCGTTTCAGAGATGGGTGACCGCTCCCTTCCCCCTTACTATCGCCATGTTGCTCTAATCTCTCGTCTCTTATCCTCAGTTGCAAGGTGTTGATGCCTCTTCCTTCTCGTAACCTTCTGTCTTGCAATCACTGTGGGTTCTGTCATGGATGCTCCTTTCGCGAACTTGATACACTCCTTTCAGATTCTTAGCCATTCTTCATCTTCTCTCTCTCTCTCTCTCTCTCTCTCTCTCTCTCTCTCTCTCTCTCTCTCTCTCTCTCTCTCTCTCTCACAATACCTCCGTCTATCGCTTCCTTTCTCGTCTTTCTATCGCTACTGTTTTACGCGGCCATTGTCAACAGTGGTGTTCCTCAGGGTTCCGTCCTTTCACTAACTCTTCCTCCCATTCACCACTGCTCCGAGTCGCGCATCCAGGCCCATCCACTCACACGCTCATAACTCCACCCTTCTCATTTCCGGGCACTTCTCACAGCACCCAACTCAGCAGGTAGGTCAGCAATTACGGAATGAGACAATGGGGCACCTGACTTTTACTTCTGATATGAGGTAAAAGAAATCTTATTTTTAATGCCTTACACTCTTTCTTCTTTTTAACCCCCTACAGTCTACCACAGAACTGTTTATCTAGTGCAATATATAACTCAGTCTTTCATTATTTGTTTTTATCGTTAGGTTCGGATTCTCGTTTGGGTGAGGAAGCTAACTAACACCTCTTCCTTAGCGATTTATTTTTTTGCATGTTTCACCTTACTAGTCTCTTTTACCATATCTGTTCCCTTGTATTATCGCCATAGATTGTATAACAGCAATTATTAAAATGGTAAATGAAAAACTAAATCGGTAAATGAAAGGTGTTAGAGACCCTCCATCTTCGACGAGTACACAGGCCTTATTTTTATTTATTTTTTTTTTTACCTGCTCTGTCATGAAAAGATCGCGATTCGTCTCTTCGCAAAATAAGCATCTCAAAGACTGATTGTGCTTAATTGAGGCCAGTGTTTTCAATACCCACGTAGAGGGACCTCATTCGCCCTTGAGTGGAGTATGACTATCGTGTGTGTGTGGAGGGGGAGGGGGGGAGTCTCACAGCGTACCACACATCTAAACAGGGTGGGGGCAAAGGCATGGTAGTTTCCTAGTGATTTCCTTTAGCCTCTCTCTTCGCCGCAGTGTTACCTCCTCTCTCTTTTCTATCGCCTTTTCACTGATATTGTTACTGCTTTCCTGGATTGTGTTTGCGTTCTTCCCCATCACGTCGGACACGCAGTACCCACCTACCTCCACACTGTTGTATATTCTTCTCCTGGCGAAGCGTGTAATGCAAGAGTCAACCGATATTCCTAGTTCACCATGTAGAAAAGTCAACTCTGGAACTATCATCCTCTGCCGTTCTTTCCCCCTGCCTACGACCTCAAGTTTTTTTTTACGTTCCAGCACAGTGCGTTCAGATGTCTCGAATGGATTTTGAAATTGGCGCTCTCGTTTAATTTTCTGAAGAAAGTACAGTGTTTTGCATGTATTCAGGTTTTTATTCTTTCTCTCTGCAAACAAATGACAGTCGGCCAGAGAGATGGTGCTATTTTTACGTAGCCTATAGTTGACTAGGTGAAAGGAGTAAATTGATAGACAGACAGACAGATCAGCAAGTAAACAGATAGACTGCTAGACAACGCACAGCTAGATAGATTCGGCGCTTGGTTAAATAGTTGACTAAGGGCATGGATAGACAGACGAATAGCTAGATAGATTAACAGATGCCCAGCCAGCCTGTGCAAGGGCATAAAAGATAAGGATTGGTAGTTAAAAGAAAACAAAAAAAAAAACTCTTGTCCTTGCACCCCAGTTTGTGTTGCTGGGTGAGAAGGGGAGACAGTGTTGCCAGGTGGGTGTAGGTGGGTGGTGGTGGTGGGTGTAGGTGGGTGGTGGTGAGTGTAGGTGGGTGGTGGTGGTGAGTGTAGGTGGGTGGTAGTTACATTATACCTCCTCTTCACTCTATGCCTCCCTCTCCCTTCTCTTCCACCTCCCCCCCTCTCTCCCTACCCCTCCCCCTCATCCTCCCATTCATTACCTAACAGCCTCCCCTGCCTCGTGTAACTCCTCCCCTCCCAGGTAAAAGACACACCTGAGTGGAGGTCTGTACTGAATAACACAATTTCTTTCTCTACTTAGCTTTGTCAGTAACTTACAAAAAAACTCGGTAGAGGGTAAAGTTGTTACTGAGAAAAGACCTCTAGTACAGGTGTGCTTTTTACCTGTTCTGTCGGGATTACCTGTCCTCACCCCTTCCCTCTCTCCTTCCCTCCCAGTCATTCCTTACCTATCCCTCTCCATCCCTTCCCTTTCTTCTCCTGTCTTCCCAATCTTTCCTCCTTACCTTTACTTCCCCTCCTACCCACCCCATTCCCCATGCAGCCTGTCATTTCTTCCCCAGCTACCATCATCATCATCATCATCATCATCATCATCTTCATCCCACTTGCTTTTATCACACGAAGATGGGGTGAGGTAGGGTCCAGAAGGCAAGAGGGAAAAAGTTACAATTGGAGAACTACTCTACAGCATGCCAAATGAAATGGGCCATACACTCATTCACTCACCATTCAAGCCCCCGGAATCCTGCTCAACCCTCTCATTTTATCCTACTCCAAACGTTGCCACCCCTTTCCCTCCCCATATATATTTTTTACCTCTTTCCCCTCCCCTTTTCCCACGTAGCCTGCTACCCACTCCCTTCCCAGTCGGGGGAGGGGAGAATATAACAATAGATAGATAGATAAATAGGTAGAGTATTGATATAGATAGATATAATATTGATATGCTAGGAGAAAGAAAAAAGGAGTTGTGTGGAAGTATAAGAGAAAAACAGAAGAAGGAATAAGGTGCACAAGGACAAGGGGGAGAGGAGGGAGATAGGGGAGAGATAGGGAGGGAGGGAGAGAGAAGGAGGGAAGGAGGGAGAGAGAAGGAGGGAAGGAGGGAGGGAAGATGATGTAATGGAAAACGGAGGCAAAGAAAGAGAGCAAAGAAAACGAAGGTCACCAGCACCAATGTCGGAACACTAGCTTGCTTAACAGTAAAGGAAAAACAGACGATGGAGAGGGGAAATACCGGTAATATAAAAAAAGCTGAATAAATAAACAATAAAACAACAGTACAAGGAGAATACAAATACAGGAAAAACAAGAGAAATTGCTGAAATACAGGGGAAATATGGGAACTTTGCTTTGTCTGTATGTGGCGGCTGACGATCTGCGGATGTCGCTTTGATTGACGTCAAATTATTTTTCGTTCATTGGATAATTTCTCGTTGTCCAGGGTGTAGAAAAGCTGGGTTAATACCGTAATAATAATAATAATAATAATAATAATAATAATAATAAAAATCATAATCATCATCATTTACAAACGACTTTCATAAGGTCGTTAGGGAAGAAAGAAGAAAGGTCGACAGTAAAATGTAACTAGCCATGGAGCACCTTCATTCATTCAGTAATTATCATGATCTGTAGCGTAACTCACTTTCCCAGCACATCAACAGGATCGGTAGGGCATTGAAAGAGAAACAGAGACACACAGAAGCAGGATACGTCATGAGTGTCCACAAAATTACAGGGAAGAGAAAAAACACAATATTCGAGGGAAGACTAAGTAGGAGGAGGACAGGGAGTTAAGTACAGGCCTGTGGGAGATCAATGGTAGACCAGTTTTTCTCGTAACGACCGTCAACCAGTTCTTCACTAACTGGTTCACTTTGGAAAACCTCTTCTTTTTCTGACCACTGCCCACTCCCCTTCCCCCAACACCTAATCTCTTGTCTAGGAATGCCCGAGTTTTTGTGCTTCCTCTTGCTTCTGCCCGTGTGTGTGTGTGTGTGTGTGTGTGTGTGTGTGTGTGTGTGTGATTTTTACATGAAATCTATATGACACAAGTTAAGTTACTCCATATTTTCTTGTAATTCCCGTTCTTTGGAAAACTTTGAATGAAGCCTTTACACCGCAAGTACCGCGCAACCCATGACGATCATCGTTACAGGTTATATTAAATTGCTTCCCCTGATAGGCACTGTTGCTGTACCATCCCATCACATGACGCCCTCTTCTGTCCACCTATCCCCTTCCCCCACTCACCCATTCTTCCCGCCATCCCTCCGCTTATGCCTGATTTGTGGAGATTTGAAAAGTGAAGAATATGCATCAACACTAACCCATGGAGACTTGAACGACTGGAAAGAAAATAAACCAAGACTCAATTTTTTCTTGGAGATTTCAATGTCAAGGAGGGAAATGATCCACATGAAGAAATATGACAGTTTGGTTAAAAAGTTTCCTGACGTGCAAAATAGGATGGGCTTAATATCTAGCAAGTCCCACCAGCCACACCCACTCAGCCTAGAGCGACGCAGGTACATGGTCGAGGAAAAGCTTTTGTGTTCATCGAAGACTAGTTCCTGAGCACCAGAAGTTTACGTTCCACACTGTAGTAGAAGGCTGGCTCCGACGGCCCTTACATATCACCATTTGAGCACCAACACCCACTACCCTCGGTTATAGAGGAAATGAATGAATGAAGAGAGGTAGTGTTTCTTTGGCTGGCTGATGGGCGTTGAAGGAGAGCAGTGAATGATTAAGGAAATGTAAATCCTCTGACTCATTCCTTGCCAAAGCCGTGTCTTGAACCCGTGACCCCGCAGCCCGCTACTCTGTCCACTTAACCCTCACCTGACCTTACCCACCACCTCACTCCTCTACATGACCTTGCTTACTATTTTTTTTTTATACCTCTTTCTCTCTCTCTCTCTCTCTCTCTCTCTCTCTCTCTCTCTCTCTCTCACACACACACACACACACACACACACACACACACACGTGCACAAAAGCAGGTGGACAAAAGGTTGGAATAATAATAATAATATTAGTAAAAATAATAATAATAATAATAATAAAAAGCATTTTTAAGAGCGAAAAAATAGAAAATGTAGGGTGAAAGAGAGGCAGAATGATGATGATGATGATGATGATGATGATGATGAGGAGGAGGAGGAGGAGGAGGAGGAGAAGGATGATAATGTTGATGATGATGATGATGATGATGATGAGGAGGAGGAGGAGGAGGAGGAGAAGGATGATGATGATGATGATGATGATGATGATATTAGTACAGCATTTCAAAACTCTTCGTCTTTCGTGTCAGAATTTTAAGAAATAACAAGGCTATACAGACGATTTCTTTTTCCTTTCATTGTACCTATTTCGACATTGGTTTCCCTGCTTTGAATATATGATGATGATGATGATGATGATGATGATGATGATGATGATGACGACGATGATGATGAAAAGGAGGAGGGAAAGGATGATGATGATGATGATGATGATGATGATGAAGATTATTATTATTATTATTATTATTATTATTATTGTTATTATTATTGTTATTATTATTATTATTACCTTCTCTGATGTCATATAATATCAGTTTTCATCATGAGTGAGAAAGTGGCAGTGGGCTGGATATCACGTAACTATGGGCTGAATGTTGCACGTGAACTGTAGTAACTCACGTGCCGGTGCTGTACGTGCATTATATTGCTAAGGACGTGGCATTTGAGTTTTGAGTGTACGTGGCTGAGGTGTGTAGATGCATGAGAGAGAGAGAGAGAGAGAGAGAGAGAGAGAGAGAGAGAGAGAGAGAGGGAATACTTGGCCATGTGATAAAGGCGTGGCTAGGCAGGGGAGGGTAAGGCAGGGTAGGGTAAGGCAGGGTAGGGTTAGGCAGGTTTCCCGGGCTTAGCGGTGTAGGTAGCCTGGCTTTTGACCTTTATGGGGAAGGCTGACTGTCCTTCTAGCAGGCAGGGCAGGAGGGGGGGAGGGGGAGCAAGGCGGGGAGGAGGGGAGGGAAGGAAGGAAGTAGGAGGGGAGAAAGGGAGAGGGAGAGATGGTAGGTGAAAGAAGGGAGGAGATAATTAAGGAATACAAGATGGTCTCCACATAACGACGGGACTCTTACGTCCTTCTGTGCAACTCTGCCTTTATGATTCGACCTTTGACCCCATAAAACTATTAATAATGACCTATATCCAAAAAATGAAAAAAGCTTTGTGAGGTATTTGTCTAAGGAAGAGGTGTGCAAAGTTTGAAGCAAATTGGTGATGAAATGAAGGGATGACACCAAATTAAAACGTGATTTGGAACAGAAAAACAAAGAAAATTGAGGAAATACGGCAGGTCCCTAGCATTGTGTGGGGACCTAAAAAGGGAGAGAAAGACAGGCTGGAGGGAAGGGAGGGAGAGAAGGGAAATGAATGGATGAATGGAAGTGTTGGGCGGGAATGGGGGAGGCATTGGGGATACGAAGGCGTAGGGAGGGGCAAGGGGGAGGAAAGGTAGGGAAGGGAAGGGGGAGGAAGGGCGGGGTTGGGCGGGGTTGCTTGAGACATGTAGGTAAAAAGGAGTTCACGGGAAATCAAACAACAACAAGTCTATTGATCCCTTCAAGGCATTGTTTTTTTTCAGAGTTTATGACTGTGGTATCTGATGTATGAGTCAGAGATAAGAATAGCATAGCAAGAAAGCTGTCCTCACATACCATTTCATTCACCTGAAATTGGCCTAATAATGCAGGTTAACAACATCCAGTATAAGTCAGCTGTCATGGAAACTTCATGGGAAAGGGTCAGTGGTAATCATATATATATACGGTATCTATCTATCTATCTGTTTATCTGTGTGTGTGTGTGTGTGTGTGTGTGTGTGTGTGTGTGTGTGTGTGTATAATAATATTTTCTTTCCCTGTTTGGTGCATTACTCACAGTATAGCTAACTGTTTCATCACCAGTAAATCGAGACTTTATATTTTCCAGTATTCAAATCCGCCTGCTGTGTTTGGACTCAGACATTCCATCAAGATCACTCTGAATTTCTGTTTTTGAAAAAGTGTATCCAGTCTGTTACAAAGACTTATCACCGCAGAAAAGAAACACAACAAAACCGTAAACTACATTGTACTTTTACATTCACCTCACGTGCTAGTTTTCCTGGTGTGTCTGTGACTGATTAACATAATTAAAATCTGGCGAGGCAGCTGCCAGGGTAGTGTGTCTGTGTATAACTCTGAAGGCGGGGGGGAGACGTGGTAGGCTAAGAAGTTGAATGGATATGGTAGACGAGAGTATGAGAAGTCGAGGTATGGATGTCGAGGGAGCTACACTAAATATGCTGTCTGATAGACCTCTTAGCGAACTGATTGGAGGAACTAGGTATAAAAAGGCAGGTGAGGGTGTTCTGGTTCCTTGATTAAGATAGCCTATTGAAAGACTATCCGACAAGTGCATATGACACACACACACACACACACACACACACACACACACACACACACACCAAATAAAATAAAATGTACAGATTGTTTGCATGCGAGATGGGACCAGGACTCTGCAAGGCTATATTTGTGAGTAACTGTGTGCCAAGTTTCGTAAGGCAATCTGTTTGAGAGTTCGTTTGTTTAATAGTTCCTTTATCGTTGTATTGAACCCTACCTTGTTCCTTTTGGACTGAGATGAAATTGAGGTGATAATGACGACTCTTTACTTCCGTCCCGTACGTCACTTAGCAATCCATGAAAGAATATCATTACTGAAATTTTGTGATGATGATGATGATGATGTTGATGATGATGTAATTTTGTGCCTGTATATAGCAACATGGAAGGTGAAGGGGAGGGGAAAGCACAGTACCAGTAGCACACGAAGACTAAGAGTGGAGGGGAGGGAAGTGGAAGGGAGGGAAAGGGAAGGAAGGGGAGGGGAAGGGAAGGTGAAGAAACCATATATACCTTGCACTCATCGGTCACACACACGAGGGCACTCCAGCAAGGTCGTAGTGTGTGTGTTTGTGTGTGTGTGTGTGTGTGTGTGTGTGTGTGTGTGTGTGTGTGTGTGTGGAGGGGTGGGGTCATGAGGGGTCAAGATGTGGGGCTGACGTGGTGAAATATAAAGGCTGACTAGACAGGAGAGTGAAGGTGATGCTGTCAGGTGTGGATGGGGTCATGTGCACGCAACGGGACATGTACAGTGGAAATGTTCACTTGCATACACACACACACACACACACACACACACACACACACACACACACACACACACACACACACACAAAGAAACAAACAAACAAACATGAAGGGCATGGTATTGCAGGGCAGAGTAGGGCAGGACAAGATAGAGCAGAGCAGGGCAGAGCACGGCAGGGCAGGGCAGGGCAAGGCAGGGTAGGGCAGGGCAGAGCAGAGCAGGGCAGGGCAGGACAAGACAAAGCAGGGCAAGGAAGGACAGAGCAGGGCAAGGGCATCTTCAGCAGGCACGACATGGTAAACGGAGAGTGAAAGTTCTGCCGCATTCCCACCTTTCCACTCCCCCTCCTGTCTCCTCCCTCCCTCCCTTCCTCTCTTTCTCTCCTCCCCCTCCTTCCTTCCCTCCCTCCGTCCCTCCCTGTCTCTCTCCCTCCCTCCCTGTCACTTTCCCTCACTCCGGTCTACCTTTCCTCTCAGTCTACTTCCCCCTCCGCTCTCTGTCTGTCTTTCCCTTTCACCTACTTTCCTTTCTTATCTCACTATGTCAACTTTTTTCTGAAGTACAGATGTGATACACTGAAATGGCTCTTTCACTTTCTTCCTCCTTCTCTTCCCTCCTTTCTTCTGTCATTTTCTCTCTCCGCACCATCTCTCCCTCTCTCCTTTCCCTTCTTTCCTCCCTCCCTCCAAAACATACCTACCTGCATGCTTCATTTCTCAGTATCTTTCCTACCTCTCTTCTTCTCTCCCTTCCCTTCCTCACTTCCATTCCCTCCCACCCACGTCTTACCTCTCAGCATCTTTCCTTCTTGCCTCCCTTCCCTCTGTCCCTCCCAGACACACCTCCATTCCTCACCTGTCAGTTTTCCTCCACCCCTCCTTCTCTCCCTTCCTTCCATTCTTTCCTCCCTCCTCCTCTTCCTTTCGTCCCTATTTTCCTCCCTCCTCCCCTCTGTTTCCTCTCCTCCCTTTCTGTTACTCCTTCGCTCCCTCCCTTCCCTTCCCTTCCATCATTCCCTCCCGTCCCGTCCTCTCCCTCCTATCTATTTGCATCCTTTCCTCCCCTCCCCTTCCTTCCCTCCTCCCTCTTTAACTGCTCTCCTCCCTCCCTCCTTCCCTCCCTCCCTCCACACCCTCCCTCCCTCTGACATTCTCTTGCCTTCCTGCTCTTGTAAGAAACAATCTCTTCCTCGCATTCCCAACCTTTCCCCTCCCATTCCCCAGGACCAGTTCCTCTCTCTCTCTCTCTCTCTCTCTCTCTCTCTCTCTCTCTCTCTCTCTCTCTCTCTCTCTCTCTTTTCACTACGATTCCTTTCTTAACCCCTTCTCAATCCCTTTCTCTTCCTAACCCCCTCTCTCCCTTTCTCCCCCTCCTTTCTCTCTTTCCTCCATCCTTCCTCCCCATTTTCCCTCTCCCCTCGCTTCGTCTTCCTCCTCCCTCCTCCTTTCTCCTCCTCTTCTCTCCCTTCCCTCCTCCTCCTCCTCCCTTCCTTTCCCTTCCCTCCCACCGCCTCACAAGCTGATCCATCACTTTCTCTTGCCATTTATCTTATTTATATGTGTCTCGTAATGTCGTCTTCATTTTTCTTCATTTATTTTCCTTTACAGTCTATATTGCTGTCTGTATTCCATTCTCTCTCTCTCTCTCTCTCTCTCTCTCTCTCTCTCTCTCTCTCCTTCCCCCACCTTCTTCTCTTTCATCTATTACACTCATCTTCCATTTCCAATCCCTCCTACCCTTCCCTCCTTCCTTCCCTTTCCCCCCACCGCGTCACAAGCTACTCGCTTACTTTCTCTACCACTCCATCTCTCTCTCTCTCTCTCTCTCTCTCTCTCTCTCTCTCTCTCTCTCTCTCTCTCTCTCTCTCTCTCTCAGCGGCATAATGGCTGCACGATTATGTGAGTTAACACCTCACTCACCTCACGACATACGCTTCCACTCACTTTCCCTGTGTGTGTGTGTGTGTGTGTGTGTGTGTGTGTGTGTGTGTGTGTGTGTTTTGTCCATGTATGTATGTATGTATGTGTGCGGCATCTGTCTCTTCATGTCAACTTCCGTAGTTCATTCTACGTATTAATATATCTATCTATCTGTCTATCTATCCATCCATCTATCTATCTCAGTTGATCAGTCGGAGTGTATCTATCTGTGTCAGGCCATCTATCAGACTCTTTTTATCTATCGGTCTGTCTGTCTATCTATCTGTCGGTCTATCTGTCTATCTACCTGACTATTTACCTGTCGGTGTGGCTGTCTATCGGTCTATCTATCTGTCTATCTATCTATCAGTCTATCAGTCTTTCTCTCTTCCCACGACATTCACCTTCCCTCACACACCTGCCTTCAGCCTTGCACTCTTGGCTATTATTATTATTATTATTATTATTATTATTATTATTATTATTATTATTTGACCGTAATGTCTGTTTTAGGGTTTTAGGATTCATTCAGTCGTTTTCATATAATTTCCTTTTTGACTTGGAGTGAGAGGCCGTGTGTCTGTCTGTCTGTCAGTCTTCATGCTGTCAAAATATTGGTTTGTCTGTCTTCTGGTTACACACACACACACACACACACACACACACACACACACACACACACACACACACACACACACACACGTATGTATGTATGTATGTATTTGTCTATGTAGATCTATCTATCTATGTCTGTATATCTATTTATATCTATCTGTCTATCTATCTGTATATAAATTAGCCAATTCATCACCATCTATCAGTCCATTATATTACCTCTGTCAGTCAGTAACTTCAATTATTTTACTGTGTCTGTCTCTATGCATACCTGTAGAGAATATATGCCATTATTTGTGTGTGTGTGTGTGTGTGTGTGTGTGTGTGTGTGTGTGTGTGTGTGCGTGTGTGTATTACCAGTTGCGTTATTCCAGAGGTCATCCTGGGTGGCCGCAATAACCGGTAAATTACGTAAATAAACAATCTTTCCGTATCGGCGTCATTGATACCTAAATTATGAGAGATCGGTATAGTCTGCCATCTTCCTGTCTCTGATAATGTTGCTTCTATCTCTTGTGTTTGTTGGACTCTCTCTCTCTCTCTCTCTCTCTCTCTCTCTCTTGAAGCCTTCCCCTCCCTCATTCCTCAGTATTGTTTAATTAATTTTTCGTCAAAGCCTTTTCTTCACACTCCCCTCGCCAATTTGTTGCTTAGCGTCGTTTGCCTTGCGACTTATTCCTCTCCCTCTGCCTCGTCTCCTCTCCTCATTAGTATATCTATAATTATTTCCTTAATTTTTGCTTAATTTATCACCCTCTTGCACTCCTTCTTCCCCCCTTTACATGGCCTATCCCCCATCCTTCCTCCCGCCTTTCCCCTTCTCTCTAGTCTTGTCTTTTCTCTGCGATTTTTTTCATTCTTTTTTCCGCAAATTGTTTCATTATTTCGTCTTCATTCTCCTCTTTAATTCCTCCTTCTTGGTGGCTTTCTCTCCGCGCCCTGCCTCCTTTCACCCCCGCCTTCCCTCCTTTCTTCCCCGCCTCTTCTCCTCTCTCTCTCGCCTCTTTTCTCTTCTGCCTCACCTCCTTTCTCTCTCGCCTCGCCTTCTATCTTTTCCGTCTCTTTTTTCTCCTCTCCCTTTCCCTCCTTTCTCTCCCGCCTACCCTCCTTTCTCTCTCCTGTTCTTTCTCTTCCGCCTCCCCTCCTTTCTCTCCCGCCTCGCCTCCTATCTCTCTCGCCTTTCGCTTTCACCTCCTTTCTGTCAAAATCTGCTTTCCTCTTCTCTCTCTCAGGGGTGATGCTTCAGGCCTGGGGGAACGTGTGGGTGAAATCTGGCGTGACTGGGCATCGAGGAAGCTTAACCAGTGGCCAGAATAAACAAGCCTGCCCTTAAATTGTAAAGTCAAGTCTGCCGCGTTGTCGTATTTGTATTTCACTTATATGTATATATTTTTTGAGTTTAGCAGTGTTTACTAATTGTACAAGTGAAGGTAAATTTGTATATAAAGAGTAGTCATTTACGGGAATTACTTTCTTCAATTAAATGTTCATTCTAGCTTGGATGTTAATTAGAGAGTGACTGCGTAAGTGAAAGTTAAGTTTGACAAATTTGTTAATAAGTAGTAATTAAGGGTATATATATATATTTTTTTAATTTGTTTATCCTAGCTTGGGTGTGGAATAGAGAAGGACTTCGAGAGTGAAAGTTAAACAGATGAACTACAAACAAACTAATGAAGCGCAAGGATTTACGTAAATATGAAGCCAGGTTCACTTTCCCGCCTCCCTAACAAGCACGTTAAACATTTAGACTCTCTGGTAAACACGGAAGCTGGAAAGTTACGTGATAGTTCTCGTAAGCTCAGATTACGAGCGTGCAAATAATTACCCGCACCACAAAACACGCAAACAAGAAAACTGCGTGCACCATCAAGACACCTAGCTTTCGTACACGCGAATACCTGCTTGCGTTAGTGAAAAATAAAAGGGAGAAAAAGAAGTAAGAGGAAACGAAATACGATAACTCAGTGCATCGTACGCTTAGGCTTCTTTACGTGCGTGCAATGCTTACGTGCATGCAAACATTTACGTGCACCAGTAAACACGCAAGCAGGTAACTTACGAACGCTGTTAAATCAGGTAAGTTTCGTTGGCGCTTTTGGTGATTGTCTTGCCCAGGTGAAAAGGGTAGGGTTCAAAGTGTCACCTGTCTTTACGTGCGTGAGTAGCTACGGACGCACGGAAACTTACGCACGCCATTGCTAGGTTTCGAAGGCGTCATTGGCGTAATATGCTTAGGAGGGGAAGTGAGAAGGACGCGAAATTAACGCTGGGCGGAGAGGAAGGGAATGTCATTAGATTTTTTTTATTATTATTATTACAAGGACGTGTTTTTGTGTTTTATTTGGGGTGGGGGATTGGTGATTTGAGAGAGAGAGAGAGAGAGGGAAGGATGGAGGGAGAGAGAGAGAGGAATAAATGGATGGAAGGATGCATAGACAGATAGACAGACTGACTGATTGACTGACAGACAGACAGATAGATAGACAGATAAAGACGGACAGACAGAGAGAAAATTAAATAAACAATGAGTGACTAATAAGGAAGCAGGAGAAAGAGAAGACGAAAAAGAAAACAAAAAAGAGGAAGAGGAAAGCGAAGACAGAGAGTAAAAAGAAAGACGCAGAAAGAGGGAGGAGTACTCTGTCCGGGATGCAATCATCGTACAATTACCTCTTGATTATCGTACGTCTGGGAAGTTACGATATCCTTCCTGCCTTTGTTACGGTGACGCAAGCAGAGGCGATGACGCTTTGTGACGCCCCAGGAAAGTTGAAATGACGGGGAGACTGCGCAGAAATTCAAGCAGACTATTATTACGCTGAAAATAATCTAAGGGTGAATTTTGTAACCGGAGACCCGCGTTTCGGAAAAGGCGTGTAGCGGTATGTCAAAGGGAGGCTGCGATGAGCGTACCGCGTGCTTAGTTTCTCCTTGACCCTTTTCCTTTCGTCTGTGTTGTTCTTGAAGGGAAAAAGGTTAATTAAGCCTTCACCACGTCCACCCTATCAGCTTATCATGCCTATCATCACCTTTTTTTCAGTATACCTCCTGTTATCAGTAATTTCTATATACCACCACCACCACCACCACCACTACTACTACTACTACTACAACTACTACTATTACTACTACTGCTACTACTACCAGTTTGAGCTCGCTGCATCTCACCATCTCAACCCGTTCTTACTGCATTATTATTATTATTATTATTATTATTATTATTATTATTATCATTATTATTATTTTGCATGGCTGACAGTGGTTGCAAAAAGTTGGCGGTGGTTTAGTGGTCAGAGAAGTGGTCTTGATGATTTTGTGGTCACGGTTTAAGGATGTCTCAGGGAACACGATTAGGGGTTTGACTTTTGTGTCACCCTGTTTACGGCGCAAAGGTCCCCCAGACACGTCATATTAACACCTGCTTAAACTCCAACACTACTTTTGAACCATGACGTAGGACCGATTCGCCATAAGAGAGAGAGAGAGAGAGAGAGAGAGAGAGAGAGAGAGAGAGAGAGAGAGAGAGAGAGAGAGAGAGAGAGACTAAGTACTCTAATTCTATGATGTAATTTTGAGCCCTTATCTCTTAAAAATAATTAAATAAGTAAATAAATGAATGAATAAATAAACACATACACTAATTTGTGAGTGTGGTATCCTTAGTGTATAATAGTAAAGATAATGGGTATTTTGAGATAGATAGATAGGTAGATAGATATATAGATAGATAGGTAGATAGAGATATGTGTACATTTACATATAACTATGAGTACGTTTACACACACACACACACACACACACACACACACACACACCTTATTCATTCCTCACACATACACCCCACCCCCTCAGAATACCCAAATCATGCACCCAACGTAATCCCACACGCACGCACGCAAACCGCACGCAACGGGGGAGGTCAAAATCGAGTTCTTCGTGCCCTTCACACCATAAATTCGTGATGCGTGAACAGCCAGAGTGAAAGGTCGATTTTTTTTATATTTATATATTAGCGGCGTCATTTTAATTTTCTATTTTTTTACATCCTGTTATTTTCTCGTAATCAGAATGGGTTTGCATCATCTTCCTCCCCTCCCCCTCCCCCTCCCCCTCCCCCTCCCTCCTTTTCCCCTCCCATCTCCCCCCTCCTTTCCTTCCCTCTCCCTCTTCCTCCTTTCCCTCCTTCCCCCTTCCTCTTCTCCCTTTCCCTCCTTCCCCTCCCTCTTCTCCCTTTCCTTCCTTCCCCCTCCCATCTCCCCCTTTCTCCTCTCTCTCTCCTTCTTTCCTCTCCTCCCCCCTCCCACATTCCCTTCCTTCCTCCTTCCTCCTCCTTTCCTCTCCCTTTCCCTTCCCCCTCCCTCCTCCACCTCCCTTTCCCCCACCCCACCTTCCTTTGCTCTCAGTCTCCCTTACTTTTGGGTGCAGTGATTCTTACTTTCTTTCTCCTCTGATTCGTGTCTCTAATTAGGCTTATGATGTGTGGAAATGAGGTTAGGGCAGAGGGAGCCCAAGTTTTTATTCTATTTTATTATTATTTTTTTTTTTAATTGTGGGTTACATGATTGGAAATAAGTTTGCTTAGTCGCACGTTCTCTCTCTCTCTCTCTCTCTCTCTCTCTCTCTCTCTCTCTCTCTCTCTCTCTCTCTCTCTCTAGTAGGTCACATGCTCAGAAATAATTTTGATTAGTCTCTCTCTCTCCGTCTCTCTCTCTCTCTCTCTCTCTCTCTCTCTCTCTCTCTCTGGTGGTGATCTCCTATATAGCCTATTTTCTATATGTTATAAAAAAATGTGTAGCGGCGGGCAGGTAAATAGTAGATAATTACCTTCAAATTTAGGTGTGCTGTCTTGTAAGAAATCAGATTGACGCATTTTGTAATAATAATAATAATAATAATAATAATAATAATAATAATAATAATAATAATGATGGTGATGATGATGCTACCATAACTGCTGCTGCTACTACTACTACTACTACCTCTATTATAATCTCTCGATTCTCATTTCGACGTCTAGGGGTTACGATGATGATGATGATGATAGTGATGATGATGATGATGATAATGACGATGATGGTAATGATGATGATGGTGATAATGACGATAATAACGATGCATTGTCTTCTATCTGATAACACTCTCTTCTATTTAATACTATACTTTCTTCGTTCAGTAATTTTACTAACTTTTACGATAAATTACTATGCTACATTTCCAATCTCTTAAATCTAATATACTTTTCCATCCATATATCGATAAATCTTATCTTTTTTCCGAGCGCTAATTTTTGTTTTTAAATTCAGTGAAACATTTATATATTTTATGCATATCTTCAATCCCTACTCTTTTCCCAGCCTATTAATTTTACTCCAGTGAATTTCGGTATTTTTGCTGACAGTGATCGAGCTGGATGGATGAATTTGTGCTGAGTGTATGGCCAGGTTTTGACTCTCAGATATGCCAGTGCAAAGCTGCGTGCGGGATTTTTTTTTTTTTTCTTTTTATTTATCAGCCAGGATTCCGGGGACTTGAATGGTGAGTGAATGAGAGTGTAGCTCATTCAAGTGGGCAAATTTTGGTTAATATTTCAGTCTGTATATATAATTTTTCTGGCTTACCCCACCTTGGGATGGGAAAGGAGGTCAGGATGATGATGATGACGGTGATGATTATTATTATTATCATTATTATTATTTTTCGTGCTAGAATTTTAGTGCCGTATTCTCGTGACTTTAGGAGACTCCGTAACACCTCTTCTTTTCCACATTATTTTCATCATTTGACATGTTAATAATTTTCCTTTCATGTTACTATTGGAAATAATATGCATGTGAAGAAAGGTGCAAAAAAACTACAAAATAATATAAAGGTGAAAGGCACAGAATAAATCGCTAAGGAAAAGGTGTTAGGAAGCCTCCTTTTAAGACGGGAATACAGACCTTATTAAATCTTACCATCTCTCCAACATTTACTCTAATTTTGCTCTAGTTCATTCGATTAATTTTGCCCTTCTAGCCTTCGTATAAAAGTTTTGGTCATGTATCTCACCAAATTCATACCATTTTGCATCTAGTAATCATACTTTCTCTCTTTCTCTCCCTCTCTCCTCCACCCCATAAATTTTGCTCTCCTTCACTCGGTAAATTTCACTCCACTTCAGCCAAGAACTTTTACTTTCTCAACATGGAAGAATTTTGCTCTAATTTCAAATATTTACTTCCCTTCCATGTAAGTCCGGTGCTCTCTTGCATTCTTATAAACTTTCCCTTACGTAAACATTGCTCCCTCTCACTCCAGAAGAACCAGTTTCAATTCTTCCTCCCAGAGAGAGAGGGAGGGAGGATTCAGTATTACGCAACGCTGGATTGTTTTTTTTTTATATATCTTTGGACAACTGCTACTAAATCCTTATCATCTGTGTCTTCCTCGCCCTTGACCGCCAAAACATCGCCTCTCAGTAAACTAAACCAGGTCGCCGCTCCCACATTCGCTCGGACGGTAATAAGAACTCGTCGCTCGTGTTTTTGTTGATGATGGCGCCAGATCCACAGGCCCCGCCGCAAACAAAGGCGCATCGCTCGGTTGGGCAGACGAGCATAATATTGAGTTTTCTTGCTAGTTTTATTGCGTTTTGGAGGGCTAACCATTCCTATGGCCTCCATGATGATAAAGTTTCTTATGAAACCATGCACCGTTGTTTGAGAAGTGCCGTGGTTGAAGTGTGTCCTGTCGTTATAAGCAGGCGTTACCAATGAGGTGACCTTGTCATAGTAAGAGTTGTTTTTAGAGCAAAGGTAAAATTAAGGATCGTTATCATTGCAAATGTTATTAAACGTAAAAATAAGAATCGGTATTAGTGCAAGCGCTATTAAACCATGCGTTAGCAAATCACGTTATCAATCGCAGGTAATATCAAGGCAAGAATTCATATCAAAGGAAGCGGTATCAGTCAAAGGAATGGGAAACGTTATCAAAGTAAGCCACATAAGCGTTATCAGAGTGTCATCAAAGCAAATTTTATTAAACTATTGAAGTACGAGAGGAGTTGGCCTAGAAGAATGAGAGACTGACTAGGAGATTGAGGGAAGTGGAGAGAGGATGGAGAGGTGTTTGAATGATGGTTGTGTAAGCTGGAGGGACGACAGTGTGATGGTGGGGGATAGGGTGACGTGGAGACGATTTAGTTGTGGACACCGCTTCTGGGATGAGGGCGTCTGGCTGTAAACAGATGGATAACAAACGAAGGGTTATCTTTTTTACGTTTTCCAGGCAGATTTTTTTCGTTTATGTTTGCTTGTGCTTGACTGTATTCGGTATAGGAAGTGCTGATGGTGAAGAGGATGACGAAATCAATATTAGACTCCGCCATCTGTGTGTGTGTGTGTGTGTGTGTGTGTGTGTGTGTGTGTGTGTGTGTGTGTGTGTGTGTGTGTGTGTGTTAGAGGCAGAGTGGTGACATCTTGAATTACTCGTAATTAACACTTACACCATTACAGATATTCCCGGAAGTTTCACAAAATCGCATGGAAAGCAAGAATAGAGTGGAAATAACGCCCAGAGGCTGAGAGAAGTTAAACATTTTTGCGCGGAAGTGTGAGAGAGTGTGTTTTCAATGAGTGTTGAAGGTTACAGGGTAGGTAGCGGGGTGAAGCGGTGGGGTGTGGTGGTGGGGTGTGGTGGTGGTGGTGTGGCTAGTCGCGTCACACCAGATCAGTGTGTGGAGTGCCAGTGTTCCGTCCGGAGTGCAGTGTGTCGCTGGGGTGTCGCAAATGTGGCCTCCATCCCGCCATCTTTAGTGTTACTCGCTGCCACCAGAGGGCCGGAGGCGTCTACGGGTGAGATGCAGTTGTAGCTAATTATTCTTTTCTTTTTTCCGTTTTTTTTTTTTCTTATTTACCGGTACCCTACGATGACTTTTTTTTTTTTTTTATTTTTTACACGAGTGCTGTTTCCAGACAAATATATTCAGCTCCGGGGAGACTATTGAAACCGCTGGGGTTAGATAGCCTTCATTAACAGCTAACTCCACGACGGTTTAATAACACTTCCCACATTACTGCGGGAAGTTTCCTTGGTTCTGTCATTATTATTTTTATTATTATTATTACTTATTTTAAAAATGCAATATTTCAAAGGCTATTTGGCCTAGAACCTTCAAACTCGGGTAACCTCGTCGGCCAGCTGCCTGCTTGTTTTGGCCAAACATGGTGGCTGTCTGTCAACCGGATTTCGGGATATTATCCGGAACGCAGAACTGTGTGTCAGCCACGTTATCTCAAGAACCGCTTTAGTTAGGAAGCTGAAATTTTACCACAATATAGCCTTAAGGTGTATGCAGGCCGGAAGGGAGTATGGTCTCAATCGATCGATTATTCTCTGAGATCGCCTGGGGTAAAAAACTGCGAATATTCCGAATATCGCTTAATTTTCCAAGAAGGATTAAAGCTAGAACCACCAAACTTGTTGGTCATATAGACTGTGATGACCTAAAGTGACTTGCACAGGGTCAGTGACCTTGACCTCAAGGTGCCTTTATTGCTCGGCTTCTGGTAGTCAATGGCTGTGGCAAGGTTTTCTTTAACAAAATTGTCTTTGAACATTTTTTTGGTGTTCTGGTTATTATTATTATTATTATTATTATTATTATTATTATTATTATTATTATTATTATTTATTATCATCATTAGCATCATCTCTGGGCAATTTTATTCTGTTCAGGAGAGACTTTTGCACTGGAAGGGTTAGATACAGCCTTCATTAACCCCTTCACTACAAGAATGACCTATAAAGCTGAGGGTAATCGATGGCAGTTGCAAAAATATAACAAATGGCGTTCTCGGGCTGAAAGGACCCACACTAACGAAACGAAACTCAAAAACTGAACCGTTTCACATTTTTTGGCAAGAATTCATTACGTTCCAACCCCGACTGAACACTGAGTACAGGAATTTTGTGATCAAGTATTTTCCCGGCCAATAATTTCTGTGATTGTGGAATTGCTATAGTATTTTCACCGTCACTTGGTCTAAATTTTCGTCCTCTTGCAACTTATTTCACGGTGCTCGTTGGCAGAAGACAATGCTACGGCTGTACATCCTCTCCACAGCACTTCTTCGTGACTAGGATCATCTGGCAGTCAAGCTTTTGTTATAACTCAGCCTTGAAGGTGGAGAGATGGCAATTTTAGGCCAAGTTAGTGTAAAATAAGTAGTGTTTCTGTGGACTTAAACGCCACTTTCTCGTAATAATCTCGCAAGTTAATGACTCGTATTCGCGTGTGTTAAAGAAGCTCCCTAACACCTTTTCCTAAGCGATTTTGTTTACCCACTGTCCTCTTCAGTTACATAAATTCTTCCAATATCGCCATACTCTGCATAAATAACGTACAAAAGAATATTAACCAGCCTTATCCAAAAATAAATCGCTAAGGAAGATGTGTTAGGGATCTCCCTTAACTAATGAGCGTACGGCACGAGGAAGCCCCGTAACTCCTATTCCTTAGCTGTTTATTTCGGTATCTTGTACAGTCGTGAACAAAAATTCGTGGACAATCCCCTCCAAGCACTGTGTCCCGTTTTCTATATATTTTTTTCGTTCTCCCCCAGACGCCAACAAGATTTGATATTTTGTGATGAGTGTTGATTCTTATTTTAATAGTTGCGTACGAGCCACAGCGTTACACTCATCATCATCATCATCATCATCATCATCATCATCATCTCTGTCCCTCTTATATATTCAGTGTTAAAATGAAGTTGGTAGGTTTCAGGAAAAGAATTAAGAAGTTGTATGCAGGCAGACGACATAAAAGAAAAATAAAATAAAACGGGCCTCACTTCCCTCCTCTCGTCATTCAAGTCGAAGAAGTTCTTGGAGATAATTTTAAAAGATTAACCCTTTCAATCAGAGGACGTGTTTTTATAATATTTTTGCTATTTTCAGACAGTTTTCCTCAGTTCAGGGGTGACTTTTGGAACTGGAGGGGTCTGGTATAGCCTTGATCAACCCCTTCATTGCCAGAGTATTTTCCTAAGCTGCTGAAAATCGTCTGGGAACAGGAGAGGTAAGGGTAAAGGTGGATCCGGACGCCATGAAGCTCTTAGCCGCGGTGCTCATCTCCGTAACTTAAGCCTTTGAGTCCGTGGCGGGTTATTCAGCCACTTGTCCTGGGATACAAGGCCACCGTCACCCAGGTTACCTCAGTTACCTGCCCTAGATGTTACCCTGGAATACTTACGTTACCCACCAACCCACAAAGGGCGGATGGACACCTGAAGCACTTACGGGCCGCCAGTTACGTAGCGGTACTGACCACTCGACTACCGCGGCGGAACCAGGAAGTGGTTGTTCACTGTTATTGTTGTTATTGTTCATGTTATTATTGTTATTATTGTTATTGTAACCCCAGGCTCATCTCTTCCTTATCCCAGTGGACTGCAGGAACCGGCCACTTCAACCGGTCGCTCCCAGAGGTCTTTTGTTGAGGTTATGGTGAAGGGCTGTGTTGTGATAGTGCATGTGGTGGGTGAGTGTGGTGTTGTGGTGCTGTGGGGGGTTGTATTGCAGTGTGGGGGTGTAGTGGATGGCTTGTGAGTTGTGTTTTGTGTAGGTACAGCAGCAGGGATGGGTGCTGGCTTCATAGTAGGAGTTGAGGGGGCTAGGAGATAGACATAAATAGATAAAAAAGCGATAGATAAACGGGTAGATGGATAGGCGGATAGATAAAAAGGAAAAAGCTCAGGTGTCCTTTGCTTTTTATTAGATTATGGACAAAACAGGTGTGACTCGGCAAGTGTGTGTGTGTGTGTGTGTGTGTGTGTGTGTGTGTGTGTGTGTGTGTGTGTGTGTGTGTGTGTGTGTGTGTGTGTGTGTTTTACCTGCGACCGCTCCTCACGTTACCTGGCGGGGCGGTGGTCGGGTGGGTAGCGTCGCGGGATACGGGGCTGGAGGGTCGCGAGTTCGATCCTGGCTGTTGCAGGGAAGCGTTCTGGCGATCTGTGTCCTGTTGATCCTATCACTACGACGGCTTTACGGCCTGGCGATAATATTGGCCTGGGGATTTTATTTGCCTGGGGATTTAATTTGCCTGGGGATTTAATTTGCCTGGGGATTTTATTTGTCTGGGGATTTTATTTGCCTGGCGATTTTATTTAACTGGCGATTTTATTTACCTGGCGATTTTATTTACCTGGCGATTTTATTTACCTGGCGATTGTAATTGTCTGGCGATTGTATTTACCTGGCGATTTTATTTAACTGGCGATTTTATTTACCTGGCGATTTTATTTACCTGGCGATTTTATTTAACTGGCGATTTTATTTACCTGGCGATTTTATTTACCTGGCGATTTTATTTAACTGGCGATTTTATTTACCTGGCGATTTTATTTACCTGGCGATTGTAATTGTCTGGCGATTTTATTTACCTGGCGATTTTTTACTTGGCGATTTTATTCACCTGGCGATTTCATTCACCTGGCGATTTTTTTACCTGGCGATTTTATTTACCTGGCGATTTTATTTACCATAGCGGAAGTCTGTTGTTATGAAAGGGTTAATGAAAACTACATCTATCTCCAGTTTTTAAGTCGCGCCATAAAGAGACCCCTGCAAATACCATCATGTGGCGCACCATCCACTCACCCTATGTAGTGGTAACCGTATAACCACATGACACCTGGTTGTCTAGCGGGTCAAGGCATTCCAGGCGGATGGGATTTGTTAACATTTAAATTATTGGAATGGTTTGGGATTATCCTCACAGTGACACTCAGGGATGAACGAGGCTGGTCATCCTCGCCATCGAATTCGGAACTGAGTAGCCTAAGGTCTTATAGAATCCATGACGTAGCCTAACTCCGGGTCTGTACACTCCTGATGGGACAAAAAAATGATTAGATGATGGTTGGATGGATGGGTGGGTGGATGGATGAATGGAAGGATGGATGGATGATGAGTGAATGCCTGGATGGATGGATGGATGGATGGGTGAATGGATTGATGTATGGATGTATGGGTGAATGACTGGATGGATGGATGATGAGTGAATGCCTGGATGGATGGATGGATGGTTGAATGGATTGATGTATGGATGTATGGGTGAATGACTGGATGGATGGATGATGAGTGAATGCCTGGATGGATGGATGGATGGTTGAATGGATTGATGTATGGATGTATGGGTGAATGACTGGATGGATGGATCGTTGCTTAAGACTCAGGTACTCGCAGTGATAAATATTTACCTTTTCATTATGACCGAATAAAGTATCCTCGATGTATAAAAATAAATTATACATCTTTCACCTTAACTTGGCCCAAATTTTTGTCCTTTTGCAGGTTGATTTATGTAGTGTAATGGCAGAATACGTCAATATTTTACGGCTCTACATCCTTGCCATGGAGTGTCGTGGTAGATAGTTTCATAATATATATACTGCTAGGACGTTCAGGAGAGAAAGGTAGCAATTTTAGACCGAGTTTGAGAAATAAGAGATGATGTTTTTGGTTCTGTTTCTGCTAAGCCCAATTCATGTTAGACCCACCAGACCCATCACCCACAGGTAAACTATTGCTTCCGCTGGGCCGTGTTAAGATCCGGTGTTCCCTTGTGGTAGACAGCGCCTCATTATGGTCAGCCCAGGTCCTTCCATGGCGAGGTGCAGGGAAATATGATGAGGTTTGTCTTATGGGTGGACGCCGCAGCTACACAACCCCGGGTACACGGCATCACCATTTAGGCTTCTCGTCAGTGTCAGTGAAAAAAAAGTTCAGTTAGTAAAAAGACGCCATGATAGTCAAAAAAAGAAAGCATAGTTCACTCATTCATTTCTGATCTTCCACAAAACCAGACGACATATAAACCCCCTCCTTCAGTACAGTCTCGCCTGCCCTGAATGAGATAAACCCTGCCAGTATAGGCGATGGGTATGAGAGCCGAAGTGGTGATGGTAGGCTACTTAGGAGAACTGCTGGACCTCATGGAAGAATGTGAAAAAAAAAACCATTACGAATACATTTTGATTATTTCTGCTGCCAGACGATTTAGTTCAGCTAAGTGTAATTAATCGTCTAGGGGCAAAAAAAATCTACTTACGTGCTTAACCCTTTCATTATGAGTAGGTCTTCTTGAGCTGAGGAAAATCGTCTGAAGGTAGCAGGAATAAACTAACAGAATATACACCGAAGAGGAATGATCTCTTGGGGGATGAGTAAGTTTATCTCTCGCCTTTTTATCCTTATCCTTCCTCTCTCACCCCTCACACACACACACACACACACACACACACACACACACACACACACACACACACACACACACACACACACACACACACACACACACATTTTTTTTATCAATTTGGACTTGAAAAAATGGCTCTAATCTATACCTTATTTTGTACTGTCCTTTCGTAGTGTCTGTATCAAGTCCATTTTATTTATTGGTGCGAAAAATGATGATGATGATGATGATGATGATGATGATGATGGTGGTGGTGGTGGTGGCGTGATGGATGATAATGGTAATAATAATGATGATGATGATGATGGGGGATGGTGATGGTGGTGATGATAATGATTGATGGTGATGGGGTGATGATGACTGATGATGATGGCGCTATTGATGATGATAAGTACATGCGTTTAAATGAACCAGAAAAAATTGCTGCCCCACGTATTCCCTGCGTATCTAAAATGGAATGAGGGTTTAGGTAGAGGGAAGCAAGAAATCCCACTGTTTTTGCGCCGCCCTCTCACGTACCACGGCGCAAAGAGAGAGAGAAAGAGAGAGAGAGAGAGAGAGAGAGAGAATTTCAGGGGTTTCTCTTCTCTTAATCGTCTTCCCAGTAATACGATAGGATTAAATACCATCTCGTTTATTAAGCTTTAACTTCATGGATGTCTACAGTATTTTTACGCGTATTTTCGCCTTGGTGGTATGTTCAGACGATTTTAGTAAGAATTCTCGACCTGGAGGGGTTAAGTAAAGCCTCCATTAACTCCTTCTCTACCATGGGGCTTTCCTAGGCTCACTAAAATCGTCTGGTAGTGCAGGAATTGAATCGAATCGCGGGATTGATATTTTTTGTTTTTTTTTATATTATTCATCTCGCCCCCTGCCACCCCTGGGCGTCAGTTTCCTGGGTCCCGCCCCACATGACGTATTTTCCACCCGTGACTGTGTGTGTGTGTGTGTGTGTGTGTGTGTGTGTGTGTGTGTGTGTTTAGTATTCAGGCGACAACCGTAACGAGAATATTGTATCACTAACGCCGCTGTCACGGTCCCGCCCTCACGCCCACACCCACAGCTACACCCCCCCCCACTTCGCCCACAGCTGCCCCCTACCCCAAACAACCCCCCCCCCTCTCGACCTCTCACCATATCCTCACCTCAACCCACATCCTCACCACCCCTCACCCACACTCTCCTACCCCCCCCTCATTCCAACCCCCTTTTCTCTTACTCCCCTCATCTCCACCTACACCTAACCACCACCCTCACCCCCACTCACAGCCACCCCCACTCCCAACCCCACCCTTATCTGCCCCACACCCACTCTTTCCTACCACCCCACCCATTCGCAGCAACCACCCACCCACACCCACAGCTACCCTCTACCCCCACCCATACCCATGACCATCCCTCACCTCCCCACCTGCGCCTCCACCTTCCCTCACCTCCCCACCCGCACCCCCACCCTCCACCCTCACACCTCCATCCACCCACCCTCTAAAAACAATTGCCTTGAGGAGGGCAGGAAGAAAAAGTTGCAGCGTCATCGTGACTCAGCATAAACGCAAAAAAAGTGTGTGTGTGTGTGTGTGTGTGTGTGTGTGTGTGTGTGTGTGTGTGTGTGTGTGTGTGTGTGTGAGAGAGAGAGAGAGAGAGAGAGAGAGAGAGAGAGAGAGAGGCAAAATAGTTATTCATCATCGCTTTTCGTCTGTTTCAAAAGTATGATAATGGGAAACGCATTTTTTTTTTTCTCGTCCTCTTTCATTCCCTTCAGTATCCTTCATTTTTCATACATTCCCTCATCAGAAAAAAATATCTATATATAAACCGCAGTCTGTGTACAATTTCTCGCTGTTTAGATACTGACTTTGCAGATGGAATGAGAGAAAAGGAATTCAGTCAAGATCCTATTTTCGCCATGACTGTGTTCTTCCCGTTGATCTTGTGGTTTTTTTATGAAGTCTGCGATTTCCACTCTCCAAATCCAAGGCTTCAGTAGGTCACTCTGTACACATTGACCAACTTTGCTTCTACCTGTCTATCTGTCTGTGTCTGTCTATCTATGTATCTATCTGTCTATATCCATCTGTCCATCCATCTATCCATCCATCTATCCCATTCAACTATCTACATTCATCTATCTGTCCATCTGACTATACCCATCCATCCATTCATCTGCTAAAGCAAAAATACAGCAACTATTTTTATACCATAAATATCTATACAAATCAGGATCACAACAGCTTTCAACAACCCTACTATACCTTCTCTGTCTAGTGTCATATCTTTTCCTTTTATTTCAAGCTTCATACAGACGATTTTATTCAGCTGAGGAGAGACATTTCGACCTGAACAAATCAACTTTAGTCTCCCTCAACTCCTTTCCCCTACAGATTTATTTTTTTTACTGTAGGTAAATCGATAGCCAGTAGATTTAAGGCATAAGGAGACTGGATTTATTTTTTTTAATGCAAGAAAGAAGGAACCCAAGGCCTGGTAATGTATTCTTTATGGTTAATTGTTTTTTTTTTCTGCCGTGTTCAGTATTCTGTCTATTTATCTGTCTATCTGTCTGTCTGTCTGTCTGTCTATCTGTCTCTATATGTCTGTCTGTCTGTCTGTGTCTCTTTCCATCTGTATATCTATCTATTTTCTCTCTCTCTCTCTCTCTCTCTCTCTCTCTCTCTCTCTCTCTCTCTCTCTCTCTCTCTCCCCTATCTGTCTATCTATCTCTCTGTTTCCAAAGCTGAACAAAATCGTCTGCAGGTTGCGAGAATAAGTATAGAATGCGTCGAGGGGTTTATGGGATTTAATTCAGCTGATTTTCCCCCCGTACAGATAACACCACATCATTATTATTATTTTTTTTATTTTTTTCATTTTATTTTTGGGAAAGAAAATTTTACTCGATGTAGTGGCACTTTTGTCATGTCTACCCTGAGTGACAAACCTTAGGACCTTTATGCAGCCTTGGTAATCATGTACAACGCTGGGTGGTAACCATATCAGTAAATGAGCGGCTGATGGTTCAGTGTGTTAAGGCGCTCCAGCCACGTGTTCCCATAAAGGATTGACTCTGAAAAAGGATTGACCTATCTCACATAATGCCGCTCAGGGACGAACGACTGGCCACTCCGTAAATGTGTGGCATGAGTAGCCTAGCCTCAGACACTCACGCTCTTGTTGGGGAATTAAAGTACTGAATGATGGATGAATGGATGGATTGAATATATAAACAGCCTCGTAGAGTTTGTGGATAGGGATTGTTGTTGTGGCAGTGTTGCAGCCTCACCTTTTGCAACATGATTTCCCAGGTACCAGGAAACTGTGTGTACGTTGCCGGAAAGTCACGCCCAGCTCTCCTTTGAATAATTATAAGTGGTGGTGTGTATGGAGGAAGTAGGTTGGACACGGAACTAAACGATATACATGAAGGCGAGAGGCTAACAGACACACATATAAACGAACCAACAGGATGCACGGACACTAACGGACATATAAACAGACCAACAGGAAGCCCGGACTCTAACGGACAGACATAAACAGACGAACATGAACGTTAAATTGAAGGTGTTGGTGTCGATAGTGAATAATAATTTTTTGCTCTCCACTCTCTCCAGTGCAAAAAAGTCATTCTGTATTATCTATGCTGCAACAAGACGAATTATTGCAAGCCAGGATTAAAAAAAAATTAAATAAGATAAA
Organism: Coenobita brevimanus; assembly: GCF_032717465.1. Classification (NCBI taxonomy): domain Eukaryota; kingdom Metazoa; phylum Arthropoda; class Malacostraca; order Decapoda; family Coenobitidae; genus Coenobita; species Coenobita brevimanus. The sequence continues at coordinate 38,734,035 of NC_137005.1, read as the reverse complement.
ATAAATTCGAGACCCGTACCTGAGGGAAGCAAGAATACATTTTGAGACAGGTGAGCCACAGACAGACAGACAGACAGGCAGGAAGACAGACACAGACAGCGGACAGGTGAGAGGGAAGAAAGGTATGAAAGCCAATCACTCTCTTTCCTGCGTAATGAGGTGAGAGTGTGTCAGTAATTTTATATATCCTCTCTATTCACTAATCTCAGAGCGACAGGAAGGTAAACAGACAGACAGGTAAAAAGACAGGTAGACGGGTAAACAGACGTGTAAACAAACAGGTGAACAGACAGGTAAACATGCAGGTAAACAGGTAAACAAACAGACAAATAAACAAGCAGGTAAACACAAGTAAACAAGCAAATAAACAGGTAAACAGAAATAAACAAACAGGTGTAAAGGAGGTATGAGAGGAGAGTCAATACCTTCTTGTGTTGCGTAATAAGCTGTGAGTGTAAATGGGCTTGTAATTCTTCCCTTATTATTTAGCGGTATTATTGCCCTCTTTCACCTTATTTCCCGTATTTCAGTAACATTATAAGGCAATAATACGGCTCTACCTCCTTCCCCTAGCCATTCTTCGTGACTAGCATCATAGTGTTAATCGCCTGTTACAGAGCAGTAGTAGAATCAGATAACACAGTGGTTTTACATCCTCTCCCTAGCGATTCTTCGTGACTAGCATCATATTCAAGTGCTATTCTCTTGGTACAGCTTATTCAAGATGGAGAGATGGTAATTTTAGACCAATTTATGATGGACAGACTATAATTAAACTTGGACAAAGATTTTCCCTACGATACAGTCTAACAAAATAGCATATGCATAATCAAGGTGGGGATAAATGTTACGTAACAAATTCTCCATAGCGACTCATTCTGTATATTAAGCCTCAGTATCATTTTTTTTTTTTTTTTTTTTTTACTGTGTTGATGCAAATTATGTCGATGTTGGAAGTGGCCACCAGAGGACGGGAGAGTACAATATGGAAAATAAATCGCAAAGGAAAAGGTGTTAGGAAGTCTTACGCTATCTAGAGTATATCTCACAGAAAAATGGACAGACATACAGAAAGCCAGGTAGGAAAGCCAAAGCCAGTCGTATTGCACACAGGAAAGCCAAAGCCAGTCCGTATTGCACACAGGAAAGCCAAAGCCAGTCCGTATTGCACACAGGAAAGCCAAAGCCAGTCCGTATTGCACACAGGAAAGCCAAAGCCAGTCCGTATTGCACACAGGAAAGCCAAAGCCAGTCCGTATTGCACACAGGAAGTCACACAGGAAAGCCCAAGCCAGTCCGTATTGCACACAGGAAAGCCAGAGCCAGTCCGTATTGCACACAGGAAGTCTCACAGGAAAGCCCAAGCCAGTCCGTATTGCACACAGGAAAGCCAAAGCCAGTCCGTATTGCACACAGGAAAGCCAGAGCCAGTCCGTATTGCACACAGGAAGTCTCACAGGAAAGCCCAAGCCAGTCCGTATTACACACAGGAAAGCCCAAGCCAGTCCGTATTGCACACAGGAAAGCCAGAGCCAGTCCGTATTGCACACAGGAAGTCTCACAGGAAAGCCCAAGCCAGTCCGTATTACACACAGGAAAGCCCAAGCCAGTCCTTATTGCACACAGGAAAGCCAGAGCCAGTCCGTATTGCACACAGGAAGTCTCACAGGAAAGCCCAAGCCAGTCCGTATTGCACACAGGAAAGCCCAAGCCAGTCCGTATTGCATAATGAAGTCACAGTTTGCGTAGCGGACTTCGCCGACATCGAGTGACGTTCAAGGCGTCGGGAAAGGTCAGTACATCGGGTGGCCTTTCCTAAGAGACCTGTTCCCCCCCCCCTCGGTTTTTGCCACGCTCCTGTCCCCCCCCCCCCGGCAAATATTAGACGAAAATTGAGGTTATGGGTTTTGGAGGCAGTTCAACTCTCTCTCTCTCTCCCTCCCTCCCTCCCTCTCTCTCTCTTTCTCTCTCTCTCTCTCTCTCTCTCTCTCTCTCTCTCTCTCTCTCTCTCTCTCTCTCTCTCTCCCCTCAGCTACTATAAGACGATTTTCTTCACCTGAAAGAAATCACAGTTGTCATAAGATATCCGTCTCTTAAGGAAGCTCCCTAACACCGTCTTCTAAGCGATTCATTTTGCTTATTACTCCTTACTGTCCTAATTTGTGTTATATAAATCCTTGAAGAGTCGCCATACCCCGCATAAAAAACGTACAAAAGGATATTATTCTTCCATATCCAAAAATAAATCGCTTAGGAAGAGGTGCTAGGGAGCTTTCTTACCCGACAAGAATACGGGCCTTGAACTGCTGTAATTTCCCTCATGTGAGTTAAATAGCTATTCATTGTATTACTCTCCTTTCCTCTTGTATTCTTTCGTGTTTTCGTCATTAAATCTTTGCACTAGTTTCCCCTTTCCGTTTTCTTTGTCTCGCTAGTTTTTTTATTTTCGTTTTTTCCTGTTTATTACCTGTTCCCGCCCTGAAGGGGGCTCGGGGACGGGTATTGTTTTCACTCGGTTTGTCTGTTTGTTTCTTTGTTAACAACTTTACGCGAAAATTGTTTGTGCGATTTTGACCAAAATTACAGGGATAATTGGCTATGACCTTCTGATCATCTGATTAAATTTTGGGCCAAACTGGGCCAAGGTCCACGCTGTAGGCCCAAAAATGTTTTTAAAAATATATTTTTTTCTCCACCATTTCTTTCAAATTCGTCATATCGACATGAAACCAAAACCTAAAGGTGCATCTTTCAAAATTGCATCCTATAACATGTCTCATTACATCAGGGGGGTCACCCCCCAGTTAGTGGTAGGGGGGTTAATGTCAGGTGGGTCAGACCTAAAATTTCAAATGGGCATGAAATCGTGAATGTTCACTCTGTTTACTCCAAATCTGATGTGACATCGTTGACTAGATATCCTGTTGTGTTTATACATCAACACTAAAATGACTGCCGGGGACGGGTTTGCTGTGCCTTGGCACCGCTTCTTGTTTCCCGTCTATCTCATTATTATTATTATTATTATTATTATTATTATCATCATCATCGTCATCATCATCATCACCATCATCTCTAAGATCATCATCATCCTTATTACAGTCACTGCCATCATCATCATCATCATCATCATCTCTTCTCCACATTCCCTCTTCATTTTCTTCCTTTCTCTCTTTCCTACGCATTTTACACCTTTCTTCTCCTCCCCTTCCCTCTCCTTTTCCTTACTCCTCCTCCTTCTCCTCCTCCTCCTCCTCCTCCTCCTCCTCCTTCTCCTCCTCCTCCTCCTCCTCCTTCTCCTCCTCCTCCTCCTCCTTCTCCTTTCCGTCTCTCGCTCTCTTTTGTCATTCCTTCCTTCCTTTCTCTATCTTTAATCTCTTTCATCTCTCTCTCTCTCACTTTCCCTCCTCCTCTTCCTCTCTCTCCGCCCCTTCTCCCGTTCCTTCCCCTCCCTCCCCTGTTTTTCCTCCTTTCCTTTCCGCATCCCTCCACCCTCCTTGTATGACCGTGAGAGAGAGAGAGAGAGAGAGAGAGGGGGGGGGGAATCCAGGTGAAAACAATAGAAAACGATAATTTACAAAAAACTTGGAAGTCAAAATACGAAGAAAGAAAATAAAAGTGAGATTTGGAGGTGAACATAGATTTCTCTCTCTCTCTCTCTCTCAACTCCATTTCATTTACTGCCCCGTTACTTCGTTTCAGCCAGTCACTCCCTTCCCTCTCCCTCCTCCACTTCCCTCCCTTCCTCCCTCCCTCCCTTCCTTCCTCCCTCCCTTCTTCCCTCCCTTCCTCCTTCCCTTCTTCCCTTCCTTCCCTCCCTTCCTCCCTGCCCTTAACCCTTTAACCACTGCGATTTATCTCACCTGAGGAAAATCGTCAGGTGTTTACCAGAATGGGTGGCTTTACGCTCATCCCAGTGCGTAAAATAAATATTTTTTTTAGATTTGGTGACAACTCTGAAAAAATAGATAAATAAATAAATAATAATAATAATAATAATAATAATAATAAAAAGTCGCTTCCCTACGGTCATCACCTGAGATATGACATTCGTTAGATTTTACCTGTTAATTTTGAGAGAGAATTAGATAGTTTTATTCTTTTTATTTTTTTTTCTGATCCTATCCGTGACAAAGTGTTAATCGAGATAGCTTTGACCTATTTTCTTTTTTTGGTTCTGAAAAAAAGAGGGAACCAAAGGCTGAGAAATCTTTAAAAATTCTCTAACACACACACACACACACACACACACACGAAATTTAAGATCCATTCATACTGAGACTCCTGGACACATTGCGTTGGCCAGACAGGAGGTCATAGGCAGCGGGAAAGACAGACAGAGGAAGATCGTTGAAGAGCTGGCCAGTTGTGTACAGTCGCGGACATAAATCTTGATCCCCCTCATTGCTGTCAATCACCTCTAGTCTGTTCACTTTAAGTTGGTGAGGAATTTCGTTCTTTTTCAGCTTATTTTCCAAACCTCATCGTCAGAATAAGATAGTACTATGGCCTTGCATCCGTTCAACAGCACTTCTTCGTGACTAGCATCCTATTTTAAGCGTTCATCCTTAGCGCTCTATAGACTTTCCAGAATATTATGTACGAGTTTCATATTTTATCGTCTAATATACCTCTCTCTCTCTCTCTCTCTCTCTCTCTCTCTCTCTCTCTCTCTCTCTCTCTCTCTCTCTCTCTCTCTCTCTCTCTCTCTCTCTCTCTCTCTCTCTCTCGACCTTCACTGGATAACAACAATGGCATCTCCTTGTAATTGTCCCCATCCGCCAAACATAACTTTTTTTTTCTTTTTTTGCTGTTCTTTTTGTTCCACTCTCTCTCTCTTTGTCCCAGGAACGGCGGGATGAACTTTGGGATTGCACTGATAAAGGCGACGCTGTGATAAGAGATACCGGCATAGGAGGAAGGAAATGATGATGATGATGATGATGATGATGATGGTAATAATGATGATGATGATGATGGGTTGGGTGAAAAGTGATGATGATGATGATGGTGATGGTGATGATGATGATGATATTAAAATTATTATTATTATTATTATTATTATTATTATTATTATTATTATTATTATTATCATCATCATCACCATTATTATCATCATATTATAGAACACAAGAGGAACACAAATTAGCAAAAATTAGCAGAGATGAGAATGAGCGAGAAACTGCGAGGAAGGGCTTGATTTTAACCACTTCAGGCCGAGTACCTATTTACACTTGAAAGAGATTTATTTTATTTTTATATTATTTATTTATTTATTTTACTCGAGATATTTTTTATTTCTTTTCTTCTCAATTTAATATACATCCTCCATTCACCCCTTCACTACGAGAGGCCATTCCTATATTTAATAAAATCGTCTGGCGGTAGCAAGAACGAGGGAGGCTAAAACGTCCACGATGAGAAAGGGTTGAGGGTGAGGGTGACAGGAAGGGTGATGGTGACGAAGGGAAGGTGAAAGAGATGTTATGGATAAGTATTTGTAAAGGTAATGAACTTATGATGAAAAAGGAATTTTGATGATGATGATGATGATGATGATAATAATAATAATAATAATAATAATAATAATAATAATAATAGTAGTAGTAGTAGTAACAATAATAATAATAACAACAACGATGATAATAATAATAATAGTAGTAGTAGTAGTAGTAGTAGTAGTGGTATGAGGGAAGCAAGACTTTAATTAATAATGATCATATACGTGCTCCCTACGTGTCAACAAATGGGTTGGTGGGTGGTTAGTGCCCCTCCCCGTAAAACAAATAACTCAGAGTCAAATGGCCACCCCTTACGGGATTATGGCGTCTGGCAATAGATAGATAGACGGATAGATAGATCATAGCGAAACAGGGAAAAATGGACATGTTGATTCACTCATTTCTCACTCCTCCCCCCAAAGATTTTAATTAATAAATAAAAAGAAATTAGAAGCATCCGGGGGCCGAATGCTAATCGCCCGCCAAAATACGTTGTTGGATAAGGTACCCATTACCCACAAACCAAATCTGAAGAAAATTTGCAAAACTCTATGGAATTTAATGACAGCATTTCACAAAAAGCGAATCCATATTAAACCTAGAATGGCACTCAGTAGAGCGCATACCTCCGCCAAGGCCCAACATGCAGTTCCTTTTAATTCAGTCAAGTCTAATGCAATATCAATCTCATAACCCTGTAAGTTGTAACGCCATAATTTCAAACTACCCATAACAATAATAATTTTTTAACTCACTGTAACACCCAATAAAACATTCCTGGATCCGCACCTTTATCCGGATCCGCACCAAAATTGAATGGAGGCTATTCTGGGTCAAGGTCCATTCTTCTACCAAGTTTCGTGGAAATTCGTCTAGTAGTTTTTGTGTAATCTTGCTCACAAACCAACCAACCAACCAACAAGCAAACGGACACGGGTGAAAACATAGCCCCCTTAGCAGAGGCAAAAGTCTATGGCAGCTGACATTCGGGAGTCTTTGATCAAATCCTCACCAAAAGCAATAGGCTTCTGCACGTCCACATATTTTGGCAACACACACACACACAGACACCGACAAAAACTACATCGCCTCGCTTTGCTGTAGGCGCGCGATAGAAAGTTGAAGAGATATATATACTGAAAAAAATAATAATAATAATAGCTGATAATTCTTTAACCTTGATCCTTGCCCTCCAAAATTTCGAGTAATGAGTTGAAAGTTTAGCTGACTATTTCACAAGTTTATTTTTTTCTGTCACTGTGATTTCTCAGGTGGGTAAAATTGCTTGGTATTGCCGTGAATGAGAGAGAGAGAGAGAGAGAGAGAGAGAGAGAGAGAGAGAGAGAGAGGGAGTTCTGTCATTTAGATTTTAAGGATGTGTTAATTGAAGAGAGTGATTTGGTGTGTGTGTGAGAGAGAGAGAGAGAGAGAGAGAGAGAGAGAGAGTTCTGTCATTTAGATTTCAAGGATTTGTTAATTGAAGAGAGTGGAATAGTGTGTGTGTGTGTGTGTGTGTGTGTGTGTGTGTGTGTGTGTGTGTGTGTGTGTGTGTGTGTGTGTGTGTGTGTGTGTGTGTGTGTGTGTGAGAGAGAGAGAGAGAGAGAGTTCTGTCGTTTAAATTTCAAGGATTTGTTAATTGAAGAGAGTGATTTGGTGTTAGAGAGAGAGAGAGAGAGAGAGAGAGAGAGGTTTTGGCAAGTGTATGAGAGTAGGGTGGTTGGAAGGAGCGAATACCTTGAAAAACGGGGAAGTATATGGAGAAGATGAAAGTAAGAGACTAACTAGGAGTGTTTATGGGAATATGGTGGCTGGAAGAAGCAGGGATAGAAAAAAAAATGAATAAGGAAAAGATGAAAGGCAAAAGGCTGGCAAAGAGTGTGTGGGAGAGTGTGGTGGTTGGAAGAAGGAGAGACAGACAGACAGACAGAGAACCAAGGTAAAGAGAATGCGAGAATGGATCTTTACTGAGTAGGGACATAAAGGCTTGGAATTCATGGTGTCTGAACCGATACTTGACAATGTGCTTTATTAGCCAGTATGGGTATAGACAGGTGATCAAAGGATTGTCACGGGTAGATAAAAACATACGCAACGCTACGCTGTCGCAACCCTCCATCTGACCAAACACATACCCCCCACCTCCCTGAACACCTATCCAAGGTCATAACGGCCCTCACCACACAATCTTTCCTTCTAAAGGTGGGGGTAAGGAGAACGCCTTGAGGACACATAACCTGGGCCCTTCAGATTCCTTGCGCAGGTCGCACTGAAATCTCTGGAATATTTTTTTTACTTTTTTATCATTAAAAAAGCATTTACCTATTAAAAGGCACAGGTTCACTATTAGACACATAACTACGTGAAATTTCGTGACTCTATAGTGAATTCTTTCTGAGTTCTGGTCCGGAAACGAAATCTCTACGCTCGGCCACGGCCAGCCGCCCTGCCGCCCAGCTCTACGGAGGGACACCTATTGATCCAAATGATAACAACACCCTCCTTTGACTAGGTGGAAGGTAAAACTGATAGAAATTTGTGGATAATAAGGAAATCCGTTTTTAGTGACGTGCTTCGATCAGTGCTGTTAAATCATCATCATCACCATCATCATCACCATCATCATCATCACCATCATCATCACCATCATCATCACCATCATCATCATCACCATCATCATCACCATCATCATCATCATCATCATCATCATCATCATCATCATCATCATCATCATCATCATCATCATCATCATCATCATCATCATCATCATCATCATCATCGTTTTCAGTAACCTTCTCCTCCTCTTCCTCCTCCTCCTCTTCCTCCTCCTCTTCCTCCTCCTCCTCTTCGCAAAAATAAAAATAAAAAATGCTTTCCTCTTTACCAGCAAGCAAGCAATCAAAACAGTAATCAAACAAGCAAGGCCACTGAGTACCTTTGTTAGGGCCGTGGCTGGATATGGAGTGGTGATTGGGGGGGGGATGGAAGGGGAGGGGAAAGGGAAGGGGGAAGAGGATGGGAAGGGAGGGGAGGTGGAGAGGAGAGGGAGAGGGAGGAGGAGAGGAGAGAAGAGCGAGAGAGAGGAGGAGAGGAGAGAAGAGCGAGAGGGAGGGGGGGAGAGGAGAGGGAGCCGGGAAGGGAGAGGGGGAGAAGAAAGGGAGGGGGCAGAGGAAGGGGATGGGGAGGATGGAGGGGAAGTGGAGAGGGAGAAGTAAGGGGGGGGGTGGAGGAGGATCAGAGGATAGGGATGGGGAGGTGGGGAGTAGATAGGAAAGGGAGGGGGAGGGGGGATAGCGGCAGGGGAGGGGAGGGGAGGGGAGGAAGGGTGCATGTAGAGGGTACGATGAACAATAGCTGTACCGTTGCCCATATTTTAGCATGTTTGAAAATGGTACAGCCTGGTGCAAGAGTATGTACACACCTTTTGTACTTGTGTGGGACATTATTACTATTATTATTATTATTATTATTATTATTATTATTATTATTATTATTATTATTGTCATATTATTATTATTATTATTATTATCCATCATTATTATTATTATTATTATTATTTATTATTATTATTATTATTATTATATATTATTATCATTATTATTATTATCATTATCATTATTATTGTGCCTGACTCATGGTATAGATTTAAGAGTCCTTTACCTGAGGCCCGGGAGTCTTCTTTTACGCACAACCTTCACGTGTCACCATTCGGCGCAAAAACCCACCGTCCATGTTGAATACACGTTACGCCAGTGTTATTTAGGACTGATATGGTTGTAATAACGACTGTGGGTCATTTGTGGCGTCAGGAAAGTCAGTTATAGCGAAATTTGAATCATCCTACAGTTCCATGCCTCACTCTGGAATCGAACCCCCGTCCTTCAAACAAGAGACCACCGCCCGTACCACCCAGGTATTTGCATGAAGAGAATCGTGAGAATTTCAAGGTAAAGAATATGCTAATGTTTGTTTATTTTATCTTGCTTTTGTCTACGTGGAACCGTTAATCATCCTACTGTATATTTAACCGTTATAAGGGGGAGGGAACCGCAATATTTTTTTTACTTCCTTTACCGGTCATTATTTCCTTTACTGACTCCTTTATCCTTTATTTCAGCGTTATTCTCCTTTTTTTCCACCAGTTCCTAGACTTGACACTCTCCTCGTCTAGTCAAAGCGAACTGGAAGCCTACTCAGATGGCACTACTTCGCCGCGCGCAGCAGCACTAGGCCGCCCATCGCTCACCCCAAACACCCCATCCCTTTCAGTGCGATATATGTGAGGGGAGGGGGAGGTGTTATTTGGAGGGAGGGCAGACAAATAGCAGAGGACAGAGCGACGTGGAGGCCGTTTGTCTGTGGCCACCCCTGACGGGATTAAGGCGTCTGGCAAAAGATAGATGGAAAATTAGTAAGACAGAGAAACAGGCAGACAGACAGATGGATAGATAGACAGATGATACCTCTTCTACAATGCATCTCACGCTTCTGTGTGTGTGTGTGTGTGTGTGTGTGTGTGTGTGTGTTTGTGTGTGTGTGTGTGTGTGTGTGTGCAGAGAGAAGCTTGGTACGTTTCCTCGCCCATAGACGTCTCTCGTTCATATGGTGCGTCATCACCATCATTATTATTATTATTATTATTATTATTATTATTATTATTATTATTATTATTATTATTATATGCTCAGAAACCCACCAAAGAAGATTAATGTCTTAATATTTTGACCTAGAATAATAGATTTTTTTTTAATCTTTCAGCTGACGCCAGACGATTTTGTTCACCTGGAAAAAACCCGCTGGACTCAAAGGGTAAGTGTTTTAAAATTCTTGATAGCCACTGTACTCTCTCTCTCTCTCTCTCTCTCTCTCTCTCTGAAACATTTTGATAGTCACTGTACTGTTCCCTCCCCCCCCTCTCTCTCTCTCTCTCTCTCTCTGGGAGGGGGGGGGAGTGACAGGGAGTGGGAGGGAGAGAGGGGGATGACAGGGAGGGAGGGGGGTGGGAGGAGGGGGGAAAAGAGGCCTAGGCAGGAAAAAAAAATGACGCGAAAAAAGTGGCTGTTCCTTTAATAACCATCCAACAAAAATAACTAGCACGAGTAAAGCAAAAAATCAATAAAGGATGAACGTGCCAGAAGACGCCATGGAGGGCCACTAAAAAAAATATATAACTCTAATATTGACACAGGAAAGCTAGAGGACTTAGAGAAGCTGTGGAATATGCTAGGAAACACTTAGCTGGATTTGGGATGGGAGTGTGGTAAGCTGTGGTGGGGTGTGCGGAGCTGTGGTGGGGTGTGCAGAGCTGTGGTAGGCTGTGGTGGGGTGTGTAGAGCTGTGGTAGGCTGTGGTGGGGTGTGCAGAGCTGTGGTAAGCTGTGGTGGTAGGGTGTTCAGAGCTGTGGTAGGCTGTGGTGGTGGGGTGTGCAGAGCTGTGGTAGGCTGTGGTGGTAGGGTGTGCAGAGCTGTGGTAGACTGTGGTTGACTGGGGTATAAGTTTTGATGAGGTGTTGTGTTGATTCTGTGTTGCTGTGTTGTGGTTGTCTTGCGGGAACTCCTCAGTCGGCTGGTGTGGGCGCGGCTGTGGCAGTGAGAAATAAAAAAGAACGATGCTGTGGTTGACTGTGTGGCGAGCTGTGGTGGGGTGTGGCGTGCTGTGGTGGTCTCTTTGGTGAGCTGTGGCAAATTACACTGGACTGACTTGTGTGGTGGACTCTGATGTGCTGTGGTGGACTGTGGTAAGCTGTTATAGAATGTAGCGTGCTGTGGTGAAGTTAACACGAATCTGGAGAGTAGCTTGCCCTTCTTCACCTCCCTCTCTCTCTCTCTCTCTCTCTCTCTCTACACACACACACACACACACACACACACACACACACACACACACACACACACACACACACACACACAGACTATCTTATGACTGGGGGAGATGAAAGACAAGTTACATTTATAGGTTTGTTGCTGAATGTCGTCCTTGCTCTGCTCGTATAATGTTACAGTGGCACCAGTAAGGGAGCTCTCTCTCTCTCTCTCTCTCTCTCTCTCTCTCTCTCTCTCTCTCTCTCTCTCTCTCTCTCTCTCTCTCTCACAACTCGGCTAATATACACACACACAAACACTTCGTTCATATTAACACTTTTTTTTCAACTCCGCCTCTAATTGAACATCCTTTCATTATATTTCCTTCACCATTATAAAACTATTAACAGATTTCCTTCCAATTGAGATGCCTTAACACTATCACCATTATCTCCTATCACCATTAACTCCATCAGATGAGAGGACGGTTTTTAAAAGCTTATTATTGGTGCCTTCAACCCTTTTTCTCCATTATAGAAAACGATAGACTGATACAGGGGGATACTAAGCTTCTGTCTATCTAGTAAGGGGTGGCCACAAACAAATCGCCTCCATGTTACTCTGTCTTTGATGTCCTAAAGACCAAAGAAGAAGTCTAGGAAACCCCCAACTTTGAATTTCTAAGTGCCTTGTCTTAGATGATCGATTTTTTTTTAACCATATTTTCAGACTTGTACATGTTGACTATAAATTCGACATTGGAGGTCACAGGTCAGAGGTCAAGGTCACTAAAAAAGAAAAAAATGAATCCCAAGAGGTCAGTTTTTTCCCCTGGCCTCGAAATGATTGTAATTTTGTTTTTTTCATTTTACATTATGATTATAATTTAGGTAAAGCCGTTCTCGTGAGCTGGGAGCAGGGCACTGAAATGGCGGGGGACAGGGCGACATGGAGGCGATTTGTTTGTGGCCACCCCTTACGGGACTAAGGCGTCTGGCAATAGACAGATAGGTAGACTTCGCGTTATGCATTTTTTTTAGTTTCTTTTTTTGTTTGTTTGTTTATTTTCTGATTTATTTCTCATTTTTCCAAAAGGTGTCTAGCAGTGGAGGGGTTAAGGAAGGATTTAAGGTACCCCTCAAGTTCGAGAAGTGAAAACGAAAGAAGAAAAAATGGGATTGAAGAGATTACACAGGGAACATTGCGCTTTGGTGTGGAGAGAGAGAGAGAGAGAGAGAGAGAGAGAGAGAGTGATGATTGGCAGACAAGCAAGATGGCAGAAAAAGAAAACAGGAAGCAAAGATAGCCAGAGAGACAGTCAAGGTGATACCAAAAGGAAGGCAGACAGGCAGAGTGACAGGCTAAGATATAAACAGAGAGAAAAATTTATGAAAGACAGACAGACAAATTGACAGAGAAAGAAGACAGGTAGAGGCGCTGACACACTGACACTGGAAGCAAGACAGGGAGGAAGGGGGAGTGGTGGGGGGAGGGAAAGAGGGGGAGAGAGAGAGACATGGCGGAAGTGGGGCATCAGGTGAGCGACAGGTGTGGTGTTGGTGGGGGCAGAGGTGGGGTTCATGGGTCACATTTCACTAACCTGATTATTGACGAGTATCCCCTGAGGCAGAGGGGTGCGGAGGGGAGGGGGAGGAAATAGACAAGGCAGAAGAAGAAGGAGGAGGAGAAGAAGATGAAGAAGAAGAACAAAATGATGATGATGATGATGAACAACAACAACAACAATTCTCAATAACATCTCACTCAGGAATCCGTGTCTGTTGCTTTCGATGCCTAATATCAAACCAACGCACATTTCACACCCAGTCTGTGATGCCATACCGTCCTCAACACTAACACTGTAACTCCTCCTGCATCCCTTCTACGTTGTGGTCAGCTACGAAAACAGCAACAACTGGAAAGCACACAGAGAGCACATACCTTCCCCAGTGCCAGTGGGCCACCCTTCACCCAAATTTCATTGAAATTAATTGAGAACTTTTGCAGATATCGTATAGACAAACAGACAGACAAACATAGGTGAATCCATTACCTCCGTCAACGAACAAGCATAATAACAAAAGCAATATGAACAAAATAACAACGAAAATAAGAACAAAATAACCATAACGATAACAACAGCATCATCAGTAACAACATTAATAACCTCTTTCAGAGCAGAACACAGAACAGATTGCCTAGGCGAATTAATACACACACACACACACACACACACACACACACACACAAGGAGAGAGACTGAGAATACTATACCAAGAGCAGAGGTATCAAATTAGCAAATGAAAAGATATATATCTATAAATACTCAATGAGAGCAGAAGCAACAAATTTTGAAACCAGGTGAAGAGAGGAAATCCAGGTGAAATAAACAAAAAGAAAGAAAAAAACTAGTGAGAGAGAGAGAGAGAGAGAGAGAGAGAAAGAAGAGAAGAGAAGAGGAGAGAGGAAATGCCTAACCCAAACAGAGAGGAGAGTTGAACCTGGCACTAGTCACGTCCACTCAACAGGACTGGAAGTGCAGGTGGCCAGGTGAGCGAGTCAGGTGCAAGCGGAGGTAATAAAGCACCTAACCTACGACACTTAACCCCTTCAGACCCAGAACACCTATCTTATTCTTACCAACACCACTTATTTTATTCAGCTTAGTAGTAGTAGTAGTAGTGGATGAGGAAGGAACTGAGGGACGTTTGTATAGCCAGGCAGCTCCCCCGCCAGTCCATATCAGTGTCACTACGTTAAGGCGTCTTCCTTCAACACCTTAGTTTCAGGGAGATTTGTCGAGAGGTTAAATTAATACAATCTTCATAAATTTCTTCACATCTAGACGTCTCCTGTAGGCTGGATAAAATCGTCTGGTTGTGGTATCATGAAGAAAATCGTGTCATTAGATTCAAGGGATTTTTTTTTTTTTTTTTTTTTCTGTGGTTGGCGCGTGTGTGTATTCTGTGCTAATGCCGGATTTCTCTCTCTCTCTCTCTCTCTCTCTCTCTCTCTCTCTCTCTCTCTCTCTCTCTCTCTCTCTCTCTCTCTCCACTAGACGATTCTGTTTAGTCGAAAGAAACGTAAAAAAATTATCATGAAAGGTTTATTCTGGTTGTCCCTCTAGGCCGGTCTGAACGTGGGCCCAGTAGACTGCAGGCTGAAGTTATCCTCCTGCGGTCCACCATCCTCCTCTCCGGGGATAGGGAGGGAGGTGAGGGACGTCTATATAGCCTGGCAGTGGCTCCACCTGGTTATATCAGTACCACCACGGGAAGGCGTCCCTCCCCATCACCGTACTCTCGCTGGTTAAGGAAGCTCCCTGACACCTTTTCCTAAGCGATTTATTTTGTTTATTACGCCTTACTGTCCTGTTTCGCGTTGCATAAATCCGTCCAATAACGCCATACTCTGCAAAAAAAAACGTACAAAAGTATATTAACCAGCCATATCCAAGAATAAATCGCCAAGGAAGGGGTGTCAGGGAGCCTCCTTACGCGACGAGAATACATACTAACGTGATAAATGCCAGACAGCACCGTTGACACCTGGCCTTAATCTCGTACAAATTAAGAGTAGTTACCTGGAAGGACAATACAAGTTCTCTAGGTAAATGTGCACCTTACACTTCACAGCACGTAAGTCAGTGTTCAGCGCTCATACCAACTCACTGCACCACCACCACCACCACCACCACCACCACTAACAACAACATTAACAGCCGCACAAATCCTTCAACTTTACTTCAACACACTGCACGAATGGTTCACCACAAACAGACTCACAATACCCGCTGCCAAATCTACAGTGACCCTTCTCACAAACTGGACAGCAGAACATAGTCACATTCCACACCTCACCATAAACAACATTCCCCTACCAAACACACACACACACACACAAAATCCTTGGTGTAAAATACATCATTGTCATTTAAACAACTCGTCACAAACGTTCAAAATCAATTAACACCAAGACTCAATGCCCTAAGGTCACTTGCTCATACAACATTTGGACACAACAAAGAAACCACCACCACAGTATACAAACAATATATACGTTCAGTGATGAATTATGCAAGCCCTGCTTGGGCTTCTAACCTCACTAAAACACACTACAACACCCTACAGACCATACAGAACAAGGCCCTAAAAATAATCACAGGCCGCACAGCTACTACACCCACAGACCACCTACACCAAGAAACCAAAGTCCTCAAAGCCAAGGATCATCTAGACATAAGAGGCACACACATTCTTGCCGCAGCCTCCACAAACCCACAACATCCACTACACTACATGGCAACACATCCACACACACCAAGGCACATCAAAACAACACCCATCACACGATATCATACACAAATACTGTCATCTCTCCCCCCTCGCCTGCCTCAGACCAACTTCCAGAAGCATATCCATGCTCAAATCTCTCGCCGCTCCATTCAGTCACTTAAAGACAACACACAGCTGCATGCACGGCCTCCTGATATCCACCTTTCTGAATCCTATCTCCCTCGTGAGGACAGGGTCCACCTGGCCAGGCTGAGATGTGGGCATCATCCAGCCCTCTTGAGCTATCAGAAGAGGCTGGATGACTCCGTTGCTGACGCCTGTCCAGGATGCAACACAGCACCCCATACCATTAAGCCCATTATGGAAGACTGCATTGCACACAATCACCTACGCCAACAACACAACATACACTCCTTGAGAGCTCTGTGGGAAAGCCCGGTCTCGGCCATGGCCTTCCTTAGGGACTCGGGGCTGTTCGGCCAGACTGCCTACGGGACAACTACTACTACTACTACAACTACTACATTTACAAGTGATGATAATAATGCTCACAACAATAACATTAATAGCAGCAGTAACAACCATTCTTTCACAGCAGTCCAACTCGCCCTCCCTCACTTAATCCTTCCACTCCCCTTAACCCTTTGCCTGGTATGGACGCGTGAGGGTATTTTACTGAGGTTGATGCAAGACGATTTTATTCAGCTAAGAGAAAATACAGCAGAATATATGTAAAGAAAAACATTGCAAAAAAACGGGGGGCACTGCAATTGTAACTGGGACTGCCCTTTCACTGCCAGACGTCCTTACTGAGCTCGTCTCCTAGTGTAGTGACGTATTTTCTTAGTGTAGCGACGTATTGTTTCTCAGTGTAGTGACGTATTTTCTTTGTAGTGACGTATTTTTCTTAGTGTAGGGATGTATTTTTCTTACTCTTCTCCTTGCTATCTCAAGACGATTTCATTCAGGTTGGGAGGGATTTTTTCGTTCCATGGAGGGATTAGATGCAGCCTAAGACGCTTCCTGCTTCGCCTACACGACTCGCTAAGACAAACCAGGCCTACTGCTTTACTGTTTTTTTCCCTACTAGTTCTCCTCTTTATGTGTTCCTGGAATTTCGTGGCAGATCATTCCCCATCATCATCATCATCATCATCATCATTATCATTATTATTATTTCTGTCCATACCATCGCCATTATCATCAGCAGCAGCATCATGTTTACTTGTCATTATTTTTCCTGTTCCTGTATCCTACCCATTTTATTTAGTGCTGTGGGAGAATGATGATGATAATGATGATGAAGATGATGATGATGATGATAATGAGTGATGACGGTAATGATGGTAGTAATGATTATGATGACGATGAAGGTATGGATAACGATGATGATCACGAAATTATGGATGATGATGATGATGATGATGATGATGATCATCATCATCATCATCATCCCTCGCACTGGATTTCTCTGACTGCCACTGCGCAGTCTAGTTCCTTGTGGCCCCTTGATCTGTACTAACGTGACAGATCAAATATATATTAGTGCTGAGCCAAATATTTCTGTTTATCACTATATTTTGACTTCGGACGCAGAATGGAATCTGGATGGCTTTGACTTCCTTGATGTTTAAGAAACGTCCTTTACCCTTACATGTAATTAATATTGAAACGAAATATCATGTGCAACCTGTGACATGGCTGTGTCCACAGTAAATATGATCATCCTCTTCGTATACACTCCCTCTATACAGCCACCACCATGTCAACTATTTTATGGCATCTCTATATGGAAAGGTTGTTTAAAATAATTGTGCATTTATTTTATGAGAGCCATGGTTATTATATCCACCCATGTACACAGACATCAAATTTATTTACCTTTTGTGCACAATTATTTTAAACAGCCTTTTCATATAGAGATGCCATAAGATAGTTGACATGATGGTGGCTGTATAGAGGGAGTGTATACGAAGAGGATGATCATATTTACTGTGGACACAGCCATGTCACAGGTTGCACATGATATTTCGTTTCAAAATTAGTTACATGTAAGGGTAAAGGACGTTCCTTAAACATCAAGGAAGTCAAAGCCATCCAGATTCCATTCTGCTTCCGAAGTCAAAATATATTAATAAACAGAAATATTTGGCTCATCACTAATATATATTTGATCTGTCACGTCAGTATATTTCCCACTCGAGCCAGCCCTTGATATCACCAGCTATCTAAAGCTTGTTATCTGACGCCGGTAATAAGATGAAGTGCATCATTATCTACCGAATATTAATTCACATATATCATGCCCTGAATGAAAGAAACTAGACAAATAATATGACCACCACCTCGCATTCATTCTCCCTCCCCTACCCACCCTCCCTCCCCTCCCTCAGTCCACCCCCACACCATCACTCGTCCCCCCTCCCCCCACCTTCCCTTCTCTCTCTGGCCCCTCCCTCTCAGCCCCTCGTGCTCCACTGTGACTTGCCACGCATAAATGAGGCAGCCTGAGGCACGGGGTACTGGACGCACACACACCACAAAGCCAGCCAGGAGACAGGGCGTGTGTGCTGGGCAATCCCCAGGCCCTGTCTTCCCCCCCTTACTGTTTTTTTTTTTTTAACCAGCCCATACCCCACTGACAGGGCTAAAGTATGGCCCGGCCTGCACTATAGGTGCAGGGAATCTTTGAACGAAACGAACGAAACAGGGTACTGGAGGATAGGTGATTATTTATGTCGACGAATGTACGAAACAGGATTCATCACCATCATCATCATCGCGATCATTACCATCACCAACACCACCATACCACGTCACCACAGCCAGCACCACCATCATTATACCATCCATCGCCATCTCCACCATACCATCCACCACGACCACCACCATCATTCCAGCGTAGGGCTAAGGCGTCAATCCACTTTCACCACGGCAGGACGAAGGCGTGCCCTAAATTCCACCCCATAGGCTCCCATCCACACGCATATCACACCTCAGTTTTTCCTCTTAAGCGCTTCCTCTCACTCCATCTCTTGCCTGGTGCTCTGTTACCCTTACTATCCATCTGTTAATTGTGTTGTATTAAAGAGGTGAGCAGCACATATACATTTATTTAAAATTTTTGATACGTCTCCAGTAGTCTTGTTTCTCCTCTCCAAAAACATTTTAAATCCGTCTTTTGGGGGTCAACATTATCCTTACCATTTCCTTTCTGTGCACGCCCAGGTTTACGTTCTATTGTTTGGCGTCTGGTTAGAACAGAGGGGATGCCCTGGTCTATGTTTTTCTTCTGAGAGCTAGAGGCAGAACTCTTCGTACTGTTTCGTTTCTCAAAGATCGGCGGTGATATACGTGAGTTATATAAAAATATCACATATGTATAATGATTAGCTGGATATACGACCTATGTAAAAACGCTTGCCATATAAACACACACACACACACACACACACACACACACACACACACACACACACACTATAAAAACCACTTGTTGTGTGAAGATGTTACAGCACAGATTTAGAAGGTGAATTCAGAGGTTGGCGTGTGAGTTTGGAAGAGTTTGCGGGATGAAGACATTGTGACGAGGTGATTGGGTGTACGAGAGAGAGAGAGAGAGAGAGAGAGAGAGAGAGAGAGAGAGAGAGAGAGAGAGAGAGAGAGCAAATCCAAGGGAGGAACATTTATAAGGTTACATTTTATTTAATTTTATTTTTTTAAGGTACCTGAGAATGGACATAGCAGCAAATATAACACTCACAAACCTGAAGCAAAATTTTTGTCAGAAAGAATTAGAATTTCACCGTAAAGACAAAACTCCAGAAATCACCCGTAAAAGGATTAAAACCTCTAGGCTGTCGCTTTAATGGTACCCGAATCTCTAGAGTATTGCTGGATTCACGACTTAGGCATTGAAGTTTAGCGTTATATAGACGTCAGTAGATCGGGTGCCAAAAGCGCTATATTGGTAACGCCGACCTGAAGGAAGTAACAAGGGATGGGGAGCGAAGAGGCAAATGTTTGGGATTTTGAGAAGCGTATGAAGGAAAGATCAGTGTCTCTTCAGGCGTAGATGGATACGTAGGAAAGCAAGGTGATATCGGCAGTGCTGTATGGGTGTGAGGCGCTAGTCTTAGATGCTGGGGAACCGGAAAAGGGTGGATGTTTTGGAAATGAAGAGACTAAGGTGTGTATGTGGGGTGAGACGGTCTGACAGAATGAGAGAAGACATGGTAAGAGAGAGGTATGGAAATAAACTTACTGTGATGGGAAAAATGTTAGCCACGGTGTGCTAAGGTGATACAGCCATACTAGGAGGGATGAAGTGCTAATGGAGAGGACGTAGAACCTTAGCATCGTCTTTTGTGCCACAGAGCTACGGGATGAAAGCTGCAAAAGGATGAAAATCTGGGCCAGGTTAAGGTGAAAAGAGTATAGAACCTCAGTGACCAGCAGGGCCTTGTTGTGGATATTTGAAATTTTTGGTGTATATAATAATAGGATCATTGAGAGACTGGATGTGAGTGAATGAAGTTGCAGGCTGTTGCAGGTTGTTGCATTTGGGCGCCACCTTGTTGAGGCGGGTAGCACAAACAGGTCTATATAAAAAGTAAAGGTGTGTAAAAATGTAAGGCAAATGTGTGAATGTACTGAAGCATCTGAGTGAAGGGCTGATGAAGGATCGTGTGAATCGAGACCGGATTTGAGTGTTAGGGGAACTGGGGAGAAAGGTGGAGAAAGGGTGGAGGAGAGGGGGAGAGAAGAGGACTGAGGGAGGAGAGGGAGAGAGAGAGAGAGAGAGAGAGAGAGAGAAGGGGGGGGAAAGGAGGAGTTAAGGAGGGAGACAGGGTGGAGGAGAGGGGTGGCGTTACGAAAGAAAGGCTTGGTACTGCTATTGACAGGATCCATTTGTGTGTGTGTGTGTGTGTGTGTGTGTGTGTGTGTGTGTGTGTGTGTGTGTGTGTGTGTGTTTAGTTATTTTAAGCAGTGGTTCTTCAGTACCATATAAGAGGTGAACATCAGCTTGGAGTTAGGAAGAAGGGGCTCGTACGGACCTAGAATTTAAACAAGATGGAGGGAGCTGAGGAGGCAATGTGAAATGAAATTAGGCTGCCCCCTCTCCATTCCCTTCATTATATTCAATTCAAAAAAAGAAGGAACAGAATGGAGGAAGTCACAAAAAGCTGCAATAACAAGAGGAAATTGAAACAAGAAAAAGCGAAAATTATGATCATTGAGTTTGGGATGCCGAGACACATTGCGTTAAGGAGAGTGGAGGTCGTAGGCAGAGGGAGGAACAGACTGGGGAGAAATGTTCAGTAGTTGGCCAGTTGTGTACATGAAGAACACTATAAAGTACTGTTCTCTAACCCTTTAAACCCGTGGACGTATATATATATTTTGTTCTTGCTATTGGACGTATATAATTCTTGGTACACCTGGACGAAGATGTTGGACTTCGGAGAGATTGCGAAATGATGGGGATGGATTTGGCCCTCGGTAAAAAAGAAAAAAAAAGAAAAAAAAAGTGAAAAAGTAAATAGAGTCTCGTAGAGGAACCAGAAATAAGCCAAATGAATGTCACTGGATTTTCAGAAGTTAGTGTTTCGCATCATTTTAAAATTTATAAATAATTGAAAATGAATGAATAAATAGATGAATAAGTAAATGATTAAATAGTTAAAGGGGAGGACGCAAAATGGAGTAGAAACAAACGTTCGGTGAGGAAAAAAAAAAATTGTTAGCGATACAAGAAAGAGTTCTCAGGGCGATTTAGCAGGAAAAGTTTGATGGTGGGTGATTCTCTCTCTCTCTCTCTCTCTCTCTCTCTCTCTCTCTCTCTCTCTCTCTCTCTCTCTCTCTCTCTCTCTCTCTCACACACACACACACACACACACACACACACACACACAAAACGATGGTACAAAATAACTTCAGGGCGTCAGCAAAGGTACCCCATAGGACCCAAGAACACTAAGCCAAAACAAGGGATAGTACCAGAACAACATTGCACCTGCCGCATTCCAGATCCCACTAGTCTCCCCTCCTCTCTCTCCCAGGCATAGACAGATCCTTGCGAGACTGGTTCTACGCTCACCTGAGAGCCACAGTTGCCTCCCCTTTCATGTCCGGATTAGATAACAGTTCTAAGTCAGCTTCTTCATCTCAGACAACAGCGAATCCAGCATCACTAACGAGGGGGCGAGTGTGATTAAGGTAGGCTGTGTGGTACTGGGCGTGGGTTGCAGGAAAATCGCAATATTTTCCTGAGAGCTTGGCCTTCTATCAGGGACCACGCTTTGGGTACTCAGTCGAAATCGGATACACGAAGAAATGAACGAGAGATGGCTAGGACATTCAGACCTCTTGGCTTCCCTTTACCATAGAGCCAAGGATTACACGTCCCTTAGAGCCAGACTTGTCTTAGAGTCATAGCTTGCCTCAGAGTGCCTTTGAACAGGATTTACCCTCTTGTTCAGGCTTACTTCATAGGCAGGTGTCATCTTCGAACCGCCCACTGGACATTACTGGGCAGAACTCGCTTTCTCGTCCAGACTTACCTCAGGGTCACCTACACTACAATCTTGCGAGCATGTCATTGAACTCTCTCTCTCTCTCTCTCTCTCTCTCTCTCTCTCTCTCTCTCTCTCTCTCAGGGCAGTACACCTCATCGCCTCGAGTGTATAGTAAAGGCCATTAGGACTTGAAGGTAAGCAAGGCATCCCGCACACTAATAGCTCTGAATAGAAGATGGCACCACAGTGAAGGCAGCCATAGTTGACACTGTTTACACTCTCACCAACAGGCCCTCACGATGACACCTATTGAACCTGCCGTACCCTACACTTAACGGACCAGGTGTACCCATAACACGCACACACACCTTTCCCTACACCTCTGTAATATTAGTAGCGCTTATTGCGAAGATCTGGTGAAAGGGGTGAACTTTCCCCTGCATATACGCTTTTCTCTCCACCTGTCCTTGTGTTACTTACTTGGAAATAAACTCTGTACATTCTCAGCGTCACAGAGCTCATTTAGTCTTAGTATCGCTTGACACAACAATGCGCCCCACACCCACCCAGCCACACCCACCATCACCATCCATTACATCCCTGACCCATCCAAGCTTGGCATCAATGACAGGTAATTAACAGGTTCTTACGAGCTAATAGGAGTTTATTACACGTCTCCAAAAGCCATCGCAGCTTAAACTCAACACAATACTTAACGTAATAAAATGCTGTTGCGCTAAGAATACAATTACAAAGACATCATCCTATTAAGAGAGTTAATGACAGACGATTAGCAGTTTCTTAATGACAAGCTAATGATAGTTTGCTATTGACACCTTCCATGTAAACTTTCCTAACATAACCTCAACACAATATCCACGTCAAGCTGAGAAGAATACACAAACATGTTATTCTTTTGAAGGTTGATGGCAAGATAGTAGGAGCTTGTGAATTGCACCTAACCTATTCATTTTGCCCACCTAGTTTCATCACAATACCTAAGAAACGAAGGGGAAAGAAGGGAAGGGAAAGGAGGGGAAGGGAAAAGAAAAGATGAGAAAGGAAAGGAAAGGAAGGGAAGGGATGGGAGAGGAAGGGAAGGGAAGAGAAGGAAAGGGAGAGGAAAGGAAGGGTGGAGAATACAAGATGATGATGATGGCTGCAAAGACTGAGTTAAAGAAGCCATCGTCTTAGTACTATTAACAGACTTAAAGACAAACTAATGGGGATTTCATCGTTACACCTGCTCCTTAAATCATCACTATTAGGCGCCTCCACACAGCCAGGATAAGCCCCTTGGCCTATGAATTGGGGTCACCTCTCACATGAACCCTTCCACGCCTTCCATTGTAAACACCCGGGGCTTTCCCTCTTCAACTTTCCCTTCTAGCTTGTGTTTTTTCCTCGCTATATCCTTCCCTTACCTTCTCTTGCCTTGCTTACTTTCCTCTTTTCTCCTCTACTCTTCATTCCTTCAGCTCTTCCTTCATTCCTTACTTCCTTCCTTGTGTTTTCCCTTCCCTTCCCTCTCTCTCCATACCCCCTCTTCTGCCCCCCTTCTCTCCCTTCCCATCTTTTCTTCTTTCGTCTTCACTTTTCTCCTGTCCTCTCCTCTGCAGTCTTTCTTTCCTTTCAATTATCGAGACATCCTTCATAAATTTTCTTTTTTTATAATTCTTGTATCTTTCCCTTCCCTTCCCTTCCCTTCCCTTCCCTTCCCTTCCCTTCCCTTCCCTTCCCTTCCCTTCCCTTCCCTTTCCTTTCCCTTCCCTTCCCTTCCCGTACCTCCCAATCCCATTTTTTTTCTTGTTCTTGCTATTTATCTTTCCATTTCTTTACCTTCCTCCATTTTCATCCATTACTTTCATCGTATCGTGTTCTCTTCCTTTCCGTCCATTGCCCTCCCTTCCTGCCTTTCTTTTCCTTTCATTTCATTTTTCCTCTCTCTCTCTCTCTCTCTCTCTCTCTCTCTCTCTCTCTCTCTCTCTTCTACCTTTCACTTTCCATTCCGTCATTTATCACACCCTTATCTAACTGTTCATGCCGGTACTTGTGTGTGTGTGTGTGTGTGTGTGTGTGTGTGTGTGTGTGTGTGTGTGTGTGTGTGTGTGTGTGTGTGTGTGTGTGTGTGTGTGTGTGTGTGTGTGTGTGTGTGTGTGTGTGTGTGTGTGTGTGTGTGTGTGTGTGTGTGTGTGTGCGTGCGTGCGTGCGCGCGCGCTCGGTTATACACTTCCATACCTGCCCTACAGCACTGTCCATCCCCCACACCTGTCCCACTACACCTGTCCCACTACACCTGCTCTGCCATGTCCACCACCCCTTCCCTGTTTTACCTTCCATCTTCCATAATTCTATCACATCCATACCTGCATACTACACCTGTCCTCCACACCTGGCCACCCTCACACCTGTCCTACCACGCCCTCAGTCTGCTACACCTGTCCTTCCACACCTACCCATGCTCACACCTGCCCCACCGCACCCCCACACCTGCCCCACCACATCCCCACACCTGGCCCACCACACCCCACACCTGTCCAACACACCCCCACAGTCCCCCACATCTACCCATCCACACCCTCCGCCAGCCACACCTATCCCTTCCCACACCAACACCGACCTCACCTCCCACACTGCCATACCCCACCTCCTCTCACCTGACCTACCTTCCCTTCTACCCTTCCTAGGTCAAATTTTCATGGCCTTAGTAGACTCCCATGCACTTCTTAGGTCACATTCTTTTGGCCTTAGGAGACTCCCTTGCACTTCTTCCTTACTGTATATATATTCTTTGTTCTAAGATAAGAAAGACTGTCCCTGATAACTATGCCTCTTTTACACTAACTTGGCCCAGATTTTCGTCCTCGTGCAGCTAATTTCACGTAGCTCTTACTACAGCTCTTACGTCCCTTGCATGGCACTTCCTCGTGACTAGCAGTGTGTTCCGGTACTTATTCATCGTTACAGCCGAGCATTCGAGACGGTGAGAGCACAGTTTTAGGCCAGGTTGGAGTGAAAGGAGTATAGTCAGATCAACCCTCCAGTCTGACTTCATTTGACCATTAACTGAACTGAAAGAGGTTGGGATCTCAGTCAGATAAGAAAAAAAAAAAGATTGTAATTAACATCCACGTGAGAAACATAATAATAATAATAATAATAATAATAATAATAATAATAATTTCATCAGTGAAAGAATCGTTTAATACTTTCTCTGATATTTCCCTTTATATTTTTGATAACTATTCCTATTAAAATCGGTTTAAATATCATAAATAATAACGTTCAGGTATAATATGCAAAATAAGTCGCCCAGGTGAGTGCGCTAAGTCCACGTGAACATTGCTTCTTAATCCGTATTCTCATCAGTCACGGAAGCTCCCTAACACCTTTTACTAAGCCATTTATTTTGCTTATTACACCTTACTGTCCTCTCACGTGTTATGTAAATTCTTCTAGTATCGCCCTGCATACATAAACATACACAAGGATTATGAATTAGCCATATCGAAAAATAAATCGCTAAGGAAGAGGTGTCAGGGAGCCTCCTTAGCCGACAAGAACACCGCTCCGTCAAGTTGTTCTGGCGTTACCTTTGTATTTATCAGCCTACCTGCCACACCTGTAATATCATACCTTCACCTGAACCACAATTTTATGAGTAGCAATTGTCCTCATGTACCTATCCGCCTGTCTATCATTCTATCTCTCTCTCTACCTGTCGCACTACCTATCTATCTGTCTGTCTGTCTGTCTATCAGCATGTATGGATGTATGTATGGATGTCTGGCACTCTGTCAATCCTTCTCAATGTGTATGTGAAAATGTGTGTGTAACTGTATGTATGTATGTATGTATGTATGTATGTATGCATGTATGTATGTGTGTAGGTATATATTGTCATCGTTACTATCCTTGTCTTATTATCACAGTCTATTCATACCTTTGACAGGAGTAGGAGGGACTGGTCAACATTTTTCTCGTATCCTCTTTCCTTATTTCCTTAAGTCTGTTTTTCTTTTCTATCTTTTTCTCTGTGTCTGTCTGTATGCCTGTAATTTTATCTCCCTCCCTGTTGCCTGACGCCGCGTCCTGTAAGGGGTGATCTCGACGTTAAAGCCTCCAGGGGGTTATGTCCCTTACTCAGCAACGACTCTCCCTCATCAACTCCGGCTGATTCTCTCTCTCTCTCTCTCTCTCTCTCTCTCTCTCTCTCTCTCTCTCTCTCTCTCTCTCTCTCTCTCTCTCTCTCTCTCTCTCTCTCTCTCTCTCTCTCTCTCTCTCTCTCTCTCTCTCTCTCTCTCTCTCTCTCTCTCTCTCTCTCTCTCTCTCTCTCTCTCTCTCTCTCTCTCTCTCTCTCTCTCCACCAGGTCGAATCACCAATCGGACATGTGATTAAAAGCGAGTTCGCAAAGGTACAAGCAACCCTTTAATTTTAACTTTATGGAGAAACCCTTAATTGCTAGGTGTAATTAGCCTGCATGCCAGATTATAGAGTGCAGCCAGCAGCCATACAGGAAGGTCACACATCTCCTATCTTTACGTTCCTAAAATTATCGTAATAATATTGGAATTGTTCACATTTTATCGCTTCCTGTTTTGATAATGTGGCTGTAATATATTTTTTTTCTTTTTTTCGTTCTGGTAGATCTTGTCAGTTATTTTTATCATTTAGTTATCTATTTATGCTTGTATTTATTTTCCTCCGTGGTGGTGCTTCTCACTTTTTCCTGCCAGACTCGCCCCGGAGGGTTTGGTGGGCGGGGGAGAGCCACCTTATTTGCCGTCCTTGACTCCCTCTCGTAGTGTATTTATTCTCTGAGGCTGGATCTCATTAGCATGTGTTAACTACCCACAGCAGTTACTCTCTTAGGTCCTGACGTTGTGTTTATGTAGTTCACTTTCTTGTAGTAATTTTTCTTATTTTCTTTATGGTGTCCTATTCTTGTTTTGAATCTTTCTTTTTCTTTTTCTTTTCTGTGCAAGGTGTGTTTTGTTTTTCCTTTTTCCTGCCGGTTTAAATCCCAGAAGGAATGGTGGGTGGGGGAGAGCGTTCTTGTTGTCCCGTCTTTAGAGTGATACAGACTGGAGGCAAGATCATCGCCTTCCTGTTTGGTATGAATTTTCTATGTACTCGTGTAAGCTATTCCTGTTTGCTATCTTCCCTTGTGTGTGTGTGTGTGTGTGTGTGTGTGTGTGTGTGTGTGTGTGTGTGTGTGTCATTTTAGTCATATCCTCTTCCTGTCTGCCTCATTCTCACTTTTTGTTTACCTGTTAATTTCACGCCACCCACATCATTTCTTACACATCATCATCATCATCACCGCCACTCCCCACTCCCCCTTCCCCACTCCCCACACACCCACACCTCAGTCGCCCCCAAATTCCCCCACCACTACAGTATTCCCCATCATTATCATCATCATCATCATCACTCCTTACTCCCTCCCACACACCTTTACCTGTGTGTTAATTCCCTAGCCGCCCACACCTGTATCACCTTAATTTACCTTGCCATTGGGTTTCTATACATACGTTTCCTTTCCTTCTTTCTTATGTATTTTTTCACTCCTTCCCTTCTTCCTCTCGTCTGTTTTATTTCCTTCCCTTTCTGCCTTTTTCCTTCCATTCCTGTCTGTTGCTTCTTCCTGTTTGTTTTGCTTTCTGTTTTTCGTTCCCTTCCTCTCTGTTTTCCCTTCACTTCCAATCTCCTTTTCCTTCCATTCCTTTAGTTCTCTTCATTCACACTCTCCTCCTTTCCTATCGTTAGCATTTTCCTTCTATTTCTCTCCTTCCTGTCTTAAATATTTTCCTGCTCTCCTTTACTGATTTTCCTTAGTCTCCCCCTCCTCCTCTGATTAGCTTCCGCCTTCTCTTCCTTCCTCTCCTCTCTTTAAATACTTGCTTTATTTCTTCCTCCA
Organism: Coenobita brevimanus; assembly: GCF_032717465.1. Taxonomy (NCBI): domain Eukaryota; kingdom Metazoa; phylum Arthropoda; class Malacostraca; order Decapoda; family Coenobitidae; genus Coenobita; species Coenobita brevimanus. The sequence continues at coordinate 38,706,002 of NC_137005.1, read as the reverse complement.
CTTCCTCTTTTCTCTCTCTTCCTTCTCTTTCTTTACTTACTAATCTATCTCTCTCTTTACTGGCTTTATTTTTCTCTTTAGACTCTTCCTTCCTGCCTTACTCTCCTCTCTCTAGCCTTGTTCTTCCTTATTCTCTTTTTATTAGTTCTCTCTTTCCTCTTTTCCCTTATTTAGTCTTCAATCTCTCTCTCTCTCTCTCTCTCTCTCTCTCTCTCTCTCTCTCTCTCTCTCTCTCTCTCTCTCTCTCTCTCTCTCTCTCTCTCTCTCTCTCATTTCCTAAGCAACAAAAAACATTATCATTTTGTTCATGTGCTTCCTAAGGAATGTCAAGGGCGAAGTGGATCTTGTGTGTGTGTGTGTGTGTGTGTGTGTGTGTGTGTGTGTGTGTGTGTGTGTGTGTGTGTGTGAGAGAGAGAGAGAGAGAGACAGACAAAAAAGGGTTGAAAGTATAACCTCTGAGT
>NC_137005.1:38670541-38700541 GCF_032717465.1 Coenobita brevimanus | reverse complement strand
ACTCTAACTTGGCCAAAATTAGACACATCTCCACCTTCGTTGCTGAGCTTTAACAACAGCTTAACACTAGAATATGATACTAGTCACGAAGAAGTGCTAAGGAAAGGATGCAGAGCTGTTGTATTGCCTTATTCTGCCACTGAGCAACGAAAATAAAAACTAAAGGACGGAAATCTGGGCCAAGACTCCTAGGACTCACCCTTAGGCTCCTATGACACCTAAAAATATCTAGAGTAAGTTAGAATAAAAAATAAGACTTCTCTCGACCATGCAAAGGTCAGGAGGCCTATGTAGGAGTGTAGGAAGGAGAGTGAATTTTCTTGATATTTATCCTTGACCCAGATGTTGAGGGGAACAGTAAGGAAGAGAGAGGGAGAGAGAGAAATGCAGGAATCACCTCTTTACTAAAATGTAGAATAATCTGTTAAAAATTATACAGTGTTATTTGCATTTTACATCCAATAAGGAGGAAGGGAAGGGGACTAAAATGAATAAATAAATACTACTACTACTACTACTACTAATAATAATAATAATAATAATAATGATAATAATAAAGACGCCCCAGCTCTTAGTACTGAGGACATTTCGACAAATATTTGAATCATCTCTTCCAAAGTTCGGTCACCTAAGCTATGAGGAGATTTTCGTAAATTTTCAGCTTATTTCAAGTAGCTCGGTCTTAAAGTCGGACAATATTACTGCTCTACATTTTACATAGCACTTCTTCGTGATTAGTACTGTAGTTTTAATCTCTTGTAACAACTCAGCATTCAAGATGGAAGAATGAAAGTTTTGTATCTTGGTAAAGTGAATACAGTTATACTTCTGCTGGTTAATATTCCGAAACTGAGAGGCTTGGTATGTTTCTCTGCGTCAGGGAGGAAAGTGAAGAACATGCTCTATATGTGAAGTAGACACAATTAATAGCAGGCGAACCATCAACTTTTTACCATGAGTGTGCGTCCAGATTTCCAGGAAGCTTAAAAAAAAAAAAAAAAAAAAAATTAAAATGGATATAGCGCTGTAATAATTCCATTTAGAGAAGTTAATCCTAATACAATCAATTTTCTGTGTTGATTCGAAACTCATAGAGAATGGTGTTTACAAGGCGAAACTATTGTATTTCACCCAGTTTGCTTACAGAAACGAGAGGAAAATGTGCAAAAGAAATTGAAAGTAGAATGACACAAGGAAGAAAAGTAGCTGGTGCAATGAAGGCCTCGATAAGAAACAGAGGCTTGAGTGTTGCAGCTGCACGAGGCTTGCACGAAGAAATGTTAGGATGTGAGACTATGGAGTGGCATGAAAATGAAGTCAAGAGTAAGAGCAGTGGAGATGGGACTGCTGAGGAATGTATGTGGAGTACAGAGGGTGGATAGGATACGAAATAATGTGATTCGTGAAAGATGCGGAGTGAGGAAGTCGGTGAACACCAGCATTTAAGAAAGTGTACTGAGATGGTATGGTCTTGTGGAGAGAATGGATAACAATAGAGTGGTGAAGAAGGTATATCTGAGCGAATTCGAATGAGGGAAGAGGCGAGGTAGGCCAAGGAGGAGGTGGAGAGATATGATGGATGAATGTGTGGGGAAGAGAGGTTTGGAAGTGGGTGAGGCTAGGAAACTGAAAGGAGATCGGGCTGGCTGGATGAATTTTGTGATGAGATCTGCATGATCAGGGATTTTTGGCACCCCTTTTTAACGTGGCAGCGTCTGGATTGACTCTGTCGGATACGATATGTGAAGCTACAGAACGTGGTGAATGTTTTTGGCGTATCCGATAGAGCCAGGATTCCGGGGGCTTGAATGATGAGTGAATGGAAGCGTGGCCTATTGGATTGGGCAATTTTGGGCTGTCTGGACACTGCTACTCCTCACCCTGCCCTTGGGTGGGAAAGGAGTTCCGGATGATGATGATGATGCTTCTGTGGCTTTACAAACCTCTCAGTTCGACTCACAGTGACTGACTCATCCCCAGAGTGTTAAGTCACGCCATCAGGTAGTAAGTTAATAGCAGGGAAAAAACAGTATCATTCTTTAGTCTGTGTTTGTTTTTTGTCATTTTAATTTGATCTTTACTGAATTCCTCCCCTTTTTTGTTGGCCTGCGGTCCCAGTTAGGGCTTGTAATAAACAATGGATGATGAAATTATGTCAGTCTATCTCTCTGTCTATTTATATATTTCTCTCTCTCTCTCTCTCTCTCTCTCTCTCTCTCTCTCTGTAACTCTACTCTGCCAATCTCTCTTTCCTTACGTATTTTGGCGCCAATGGGGAAATGAACGTCAGCGGGCAAGGATAATGGGGTGATTGTTCTCAAGTTATGGCTAATTACTTCTTATTTTTATATTTCAAGGCCATTTTTGTGTTTAGCGCTTTAACTCATCAATTTCCCGGTAATTTTGGCTCCTCTTTCCAAGCTCTATCCAACTTCCTGTTGCCTGGGAACGAGGTTGCCTCCAGAGTTTTATTATTATTATTATTGTTATTATTATTATTATTATTATTATTATTATTATTATTACTATTACTATTACTACTGCTACTACAACTATGGATTTCCCCATGTTTTCTAAAGTAACCCATTTAATAATACCAGCGTTACTAATTCTTATACTTACCAACGCCACTGCCAGAGGTGTGTGATGGGAGAAAGTATCCTTGCCTCCTTGGTTAGCATCTTAAGAAAACGCAGAGAATATGGAATTTCAATGTGGCCAGGGAGAGAAGGGGCATAATTGAAACGAGACAAAAACACGTTCAGAAAATAAGATTGGGTGTTTGTGAGAGTTGAAATCACCAAAAATAAGCTATCTAGGAGGCAGGTATATGCTCTAGGGAAGGTGAATTATCTAGCTGAATACTCTAGGAATGGTGAATACTCTAGGAAAGGTGAATACTCTAGCTGAATACTCTAGGGAAGGTGAATACTCTAGATGAATATTCTAGGAAAGGTGAATACTCTAGGAAAGGTGAATACTCTAGCTGAATACTCTAGGAAAGGTGAATACTCTAGCTGAATACTCCAGGGAAGGTGAATACTCTAGCTGAATATTCTAGGGAAGGTGAATACTCTAGCTGAATACTCAAGGAAAGGTGAATACTCCAGGTGAATACTCTAGGGAAGGTGTATACTCTAGAAACACACTATACAAGACAAATATGGTAACTTCCAAACGCATAATACCCCATGGAAGTGTAGGGTCCCTAGGCTAGGCTGGTGTAGTATAGTGTCTTTAAGTGTACAATAATCACTCAGTATCCCTCAGTGACGTCAGGTGATTGAAAAACCGCCAGTCACCTCTTCGGAATTAAAAAAAAAAGAAAAAACATGCAAAACCGTCCATATTAAAGGCAGATTTCCTTCAATAAACCCACTTAATTTAGTTCCGTGTCTTAATATATCTTGTCCGATAGAGAATGCTACTCTAGGTTAGGATGCACAGTCTTGCAATCAGTTGAGCCTCGAAGCAGAATTGTTTTGCTCAGTACAAGACCAGGAAGTTGCATAAACCTTGCTTGTCTCTTGAGCTTCCTACGTAAACAAGTCTTAGTTACGAAAGGCAGTTGATTGTGAGTTGTCTGAGAATCCGGAAGGTAGGATGTACATACGTAAAGGAATCATGGTATATTTTTGGCATCTTGAGAGAGAGGGAGGGAAGGGGAGAAGGAAGGAGAAATTGAAAAAATGAAAAAAAAAAAAAAATAGGCTTATGTGTCTACAAGAACTCCATGGATAACTTTGTTAATATTTGGAATGATCTCACAAAAATATAATTCGTCCATCTTACTTAGGGTGATTAATTTGATGTTTTTGTGGCGTGTTTTCCGTATCCTTTCCATTGCTTTTGTTGATGTCTTGTTCCATACTGTTCATCTCTTGCAATAGTTCGGATTTCAGGATGGAGCGATGTCAGTTTTAGACCAAGTTAAAGTGAACAGAGCATAGTTGGGATGGATGGCGTGGAGAGGTATATGAAAGAAGGGGGTGTAAGGTTGGGGGGAGAGCATCGAAATGGCGGGGGACGGACAACATGGAGTCTGTTTGTTTATGGCCACCTCTTACGGAATTAAGGCGTCTGGCTGTAGATAGAGTCTATAATTGTATGTTACGTAGGAGGAAGGAGGTTTCCAGGTAATAAAAAAAATGGATACGCTCCTGAATAAAGTGGCGTTCCGGTAGTTAACATTATTTTTTTCCATAATGTCTAATGTTTTCAGCTAGAGATATGACCTTGTTGGAAGAGCCCCTTTCTAGTGTTTTTGTTATGCATAGATGAGGGATGTGAAGGATATGACTGGATGTGTTTTTGTTCTGCGTAAATGAGGGATGTGAAGGATATGACTGGATTTGTTTTTGTTCTGCGTAAATGATGGATGTGAAGGATATGACTGGATTTGTTATGCTACGCTGTTCTGTAAACCCCCCCTCATCCCCACATTTTCCCTCCCCCACACCCACACCCACATACACCCATATCCACCCAGACACTCACTTCCACATACCCCACCCACACCTACCCTCACCCACAGGTACACCCACATCCATCCCACCCCCACACCTGTCCCTCATCAGCCTTGCTTTTCGTCCTTCACCCCCCCTCCCATACCCTAACCACCCCCACCCCCGTCCCCACCCACACCTCCGCGACCTTCCCTTGCATTCACCTTTCCGAGTCACCTGCCCCTACGCCAAGGTGCTCGACCCTATACCTGGATATGTCCGCCTCACCTGTCTCCCTCTGTAAGTCAGGTATTAGTTCCGTCAAGAGCTAAATCTCGCCCACACTATCCTGCCTGCTTTTCGCTCTCTCTCTCTCTCTCTCTCTCTCTCTCTCTCTCTCTCTCACACACACACACACACACACACACACACACACACACACACACACACACACCGCTCGCTGGTGCAGTGGTAACGTTCTCGCTTGCCATCTGGTAGACGGGAGTTCGCGCCTCGCTCAGGTTGCGAAAAGTTTCACTGACGAAGTGGGTGGTTACTGTCCCCCTTGAGCAAGGGGACAGGTGTGTGCGTGTGTGAAGGTCACAGCCTTGCCCTTAGATCGGACTATATGAGCTCTCAGCTCCCTTCCGGGAGGGTAAAAGCTGACGATCACGACCATCAGGTGATCCTGACCGACAAGGTGAATTACACACACACACACACACACACACACACACACACACACACACACACACACACACACACACACACACACACACACATTCCTCGGATATGAACCTTTTTTGATCCTCTCCGGTTGGATCGCCGAAACCCACTGAACCACCAGGCGTCCATCAGTTATACAGTAATCAATTGATTCCCAGTGTTGAGTCACCTTAAGACTGCGCTACATTGAGTGAGTGGATGGTGTGCCCCCCCCCCCTCCCAGCCTACCCAAGTTCTGTTGGTATGTGCATAATGTAACACCTTTCATATTTATAGCACATTCACTTTCACTTACATTCACCTTCCTTATTCATTTTAATCAAGGACTGTAGCCTATAGTGTGTGTGTGTGTGTGTGTGTGTGTGTGTGTGTGTGTGTGTGTGTGTGTGATATAGGCAGTGTAGCGAGCACCATAGTCCAATTAACGGGTGTTTGGCGAGGGTGGTGCCGCTTGACTGCCCAGCCCGGGGTCAACTGCTTACACACACACACACACACACACACACACACACACAAATGCAAACTCAAACACTTACACGCACACACATCCGAACACACGCCTTCTATGCATCTGCCTTCTCTACATACTGCTCTCTCTCTCTCTCTCTCTCTCTCTCTCTCTCTCTCTCTCTCTCTCTCTCTCTCTCTCTCTCTCTCTCTCTCAAGTAGGAACACAACTGAAGCGGTCTCTGAAATCAGCCATGAATATTCCCGCACCCATATCTTTCAGTTTTCCCTTCCCTGCATTTCATGACCTTTTTTCCCCTCCAGGAGGTGGTAGTGGAGGGGAAAAAGCAGTGGGGGGAGGAAGGGGGGCTGGGGGAGGTGGAGGGGTCACTGATCTGATCCCGGCTGTGGCAGGGAAGGGCTGGAGGATTGATATTCGGTGTCTGCACATTTACAGTTCCGTCCCTTCTGATGAGGCCACTTTTTCACGTGACTCCTACGCGTATCATACAAGTTTTATTCATCACAATAGAGCACCGTAGCAGTGAAGGGGTTAATGAAGGCTGCGTCAAACCCCTCTAGGTGTAAAATCTCTCCAGGCTGAGTAAAATCGTCTGGAAATAGCAAGGAGACGGAAATTATACCCCTTGGCCTAGAGGGGTTGAGACGCTAACGACATGTCAGAGTTATTCTTGCAGGGAGAGAGAGAGAGAGGTTGTGTGTGTGTGTGTGTGTGTGTGTGTGTGTGTGTGTGTGTGTGTGTGTGTGTGTGCACGTATGTGGAATGTGTCCCAGTTGGTCTTGGAACTGGGCTTCGTACCCAAGTTTAGAAACGGATGCATAAAAAAAAAAAAAACAGTCATGCTTACCATTTGTCCTGTCACACACACACACATACACACACACATACACACACACACACACACACACACACACACACACACACACACACACACACACACACACACACACACGCTTTCATGCCTTTTCCTTTCCGTTCCGTTTTTTTTGCTCTACGGAACTGAACCAGACAGACAAGTAGGTCGTGGGAAGTTGCAGACAGACCACTCAGACCCACCCCAGACCACTCAGACCCACCCCAGACCACTCAGACCCATGCCAGACCAGACAATATAACTGTATGTGGTGATGTCATTGTTCTATTCCACCCACGTAGTTACTCATACTCATTTATTTTTACTCATGTGCCTCACCCTCTCAATTTTCCTCATAGACACTCATTCTCACCTTCCAACTCACTGATTTTCACTCACCTAGCTCACTTACATACATTATTCATACTCACTCGTCACTCAAATACCAAACTGTGTATAATGACGCCTCTCTCCCACTGCACCCAGGCACATATTCACGTGTTCATTCAGATCTACTCACTCATTCATCTGTAATTATTCATCTGTGCAGACCAATCAAGATCCGGGCCATTCAGAAGCATACCAGGCATTTGAAGTGTGTGGTGTTGTCATTCTTTCATCATACCTACATTCTAACTCATTCTCTTACCTATATTTACATGCTTATTCATCCTCTCACCTGTAATCGCTCTCTCATTAACCTGTATTCCTCTCTGACTCATGCTTTCATTCACTCATTTACTCATTATAATATTCAGTTCCCTCACTCACTAACTTACACACCTAGCCTACTTTGTCTGTCTATCAATCTGCGTTTATATATCTATCTATCTGTCTGTCTGCCTTTGTCTGTGTCTAGCTATCTATTTGTCTATAATTCATTCAGTTTGTCTATCTATCTATCTATCTATCTATGTCTATTTATCTGCCTATCTATGTATCTATCTATCAATTTATTTATCTATCTATCTATTGCTTTTTCACTCACCTCCACTCACTCTTTCTCTTACCTTTGCTCACTTCACCTGGATAAGTCAATTCACCTCACTCAGCCACTCACCTGCATAAATCAATTCACCTCACTGATCCACCCACCTGCATAAATCAATTCACCTCACCCATCCACTCACCTGCATAAATCAATTCACCTCACTCATTCACTCACCTGCATAAATCAATTCACCTTACTCATTCACTCACCATACATTTCCTCACTCACCTATACATTATTCCCTCATACACTCATTCACCGACATTCATCATTCACCTGGTCATTCATTATCGATTTCATGACCATTACAGAAAAAACGAAAAAACAAAAATGCCATCCCAATCTGACTCCTGATTATTTTTTTTTTAATGTTATTGTCTTGCGGTAGAGTGAAAATATTTGTCTGTCTATCTGTCTGTCTATCTATCTATATATCTGTCTGTCTCTGTCTGCCTGTCTGTCTCTGTCTCTATCTATCTGTCTATATTTTAATCTAAGTCTGTCTGTCTGTTTATCTATCTGTTTGTCAATCTGTCTGTCTGTCTGTCTGTCTATCTGTCTGTCTATTTACGAGTATCTATCTGTCTACCCAGCTACCTATCTATCTATCTGTCTACATACCTATCTATCTATCTGTCTATCTTTCTGTCTCTGTATCTGTCTGCGAGTATCTATATATCTACCTATCTCTATGTCTATCTATCTATCTTTCTATCTATCTATAAACGGCTGTTAATATTTACCGGGAGAAAATATATGTCCTTAGAGCCTGGTTTTATTCTTATTTCACGGAAGAGAAATGAAATGTTTAGTGGGAGATGAAGTGAGAGGATGAGGTAGACAGAGATGGAGAGGGATTGAAGTGAAGGGGTGGAGAACGATGATGACGGTGGTGATGATAATGATGTAGTGATGAGGTATTTGTTGATGAAAATGATAACGATGATGATGATGATGATGATGATGATTTTGGCGGAATCTTATGGGGAAAATGATAATTTTAACAATGATGATGATGATGATAATAATAATAATAATGATTTTTGACTGTGTCTCTGGATTAGAATGGTAACTTCAACGATGATGGTGATATTAACGATAAAACGGACACTAATAACGGCGCTGGTGTAAATACTGTTGATAAAAGTAATGACGCTGTTAAACCCTTACCCAGTACCCCTAGTGAAAGTAAACCGTAGACAGCGTATTTACAAATCGTCTTGCGCGTCAGTTCGTAAATCTGAGCGCTTTGCTACACGTTCGCCTCACTCATAAAATCTATCAGACTCGAGTGACTATCAAAGTGGGAGAGACAGAACCGTGAATAATTAAACTGCTCTGGGACCGTCTTTATCTTGGAAGTGTGGTAAAGATTTCTGGTTAATAAATTCTTGAGTAATATTTCGCTGCCTCTTCTCTAGCGGTTGTGGCAGTGGGGGATGCTTAGAATTATTTTTATTATGTGACTATTATGGGGCACATGACAAGGGTATCAGAAGGATAGATGTGTCGCCTGGGGAAGAAATCACACACACACACACACACACACACACACACACACACACACACACACACACACACACACAATGAAAAAGGAAGGCTAGTCTCTCTCACTAGCGGCAAAATGACAAATATGGAAGGGGCACGCAATGCTGGAGAGGATAGTGGGGTACGAACTTTTGCATGCGCCTGTACATTACCCCAGGTGCGCCCACAAGCCTCTCCGCAAGGTCAACCACTTCCCGTACTTCGACCTCCACGGCCTTTGTCATTCTAGCACCGATTTTGGATTCATTCCTTTGTATTCCTACCAAATATAGTCGCGAGGGAGAGTTCGCTGACATTCCCCTGCTTGTGTTTTGTCCTGCCTTCCTTATTTCTCAGTCCCACCTGTGTGTGTGTGTGTGTGTGTGTGTGTGTGTGTGTGTGTGTGTGTGTGTGTGTGTGTGTTTGTGTGTGTGTGTGTGCACCTCTTCCCCATACTCTTCCGTTGTGTGTTTCTTCTTGCTGTCCATTCACCTACCATAATCCAGTCACTTCACACTCTGTCGGGAGTTTACTTCGTAGGGCCCGGGACTAGGCTGCTCAGTCCCGACATTAAAGGTGAGGGTGACCAGCCTCACTCGCCCCTGAGAGGCATAATATAAGCAATAAGCCATAACCACCCACGGATTTATAACTCTATTACATCAAAATATTTTAGGTAACGCCTTCCATCGCCACCACAGTCGTCGGGGAAGTGTTGGCGAATTTTTGAATCCTGATGTACTGTATTTGCCGTAACACCAGGATCGTGTGAAATGTGATCCAGGTGGACCGCAGGCTGATATTCCCCTCCTCCTTCAGCTCACCATCCTTCTTTTGGGGGATAGGGAGGGGACGGAGGGACGTTTGTACACCTGGGCAGTGGATCCTCCTAATTACATCGGTGCCGCCACGTGAAGGCGCCTCTCTCCAGCACCAACGTAATAGTAAAGTCAGAGAATCAACTATCTTATCAGTCATTTTACGACGACTGTGAGGAACGAGCCAAATCTAACCATTAAATAATTCAGGTGACGTAGTTTATTATTATTATTATTATTATTATTATTATTATTATTATTATTATTATTATTATTATTTTCAGACGGTTATATTTTACGTAAGGGTGTCTTTCGAACTGACGGTGATTGGTGTAGCCTTGATTACCCCTCCACTACAAAATACCCTTTGAGACTGAGTAAAATCGTCTGGAGGCAGCAAGAATATAAAACCGCTTGGCCGAGATGGTTCGTCTTTTCTGCAGTTGTTCGCCAAACATTAGGCAGATAATTTCACCATTTATAAAATCTCCAACATGCATGCGTCGACCTTGGTAACCTAATGGCGAATCTCTTGACTGTTTGATCTCTAGCAGCCTTTTTATTCAGTCGTTTGTCCCCGAGGTCACAGCCAATGACCTCTTCTCGGGTCTTTTTTCAGTCGGCCTCTCGTTATGTTCGTTCCCTCTGCCTCAGCGTCCACGCTTCCCACCTTCGCAACCACCTGTCGCCTTCCATCTTCTCCACCTACCCAAACCGTCTCAGTCTACCCCTCCTCACTACAGCACGATTGAAAAAGCCTTCATACAGATTAGACAGACTTAGACGCTGTTTTTTTCATAATCTCAAGTGCGTAAAAAAAAAAATCAGTTTGTTGCCAGCGTTATTTGACTTTAATGTATTCTATAAATCTATAACCTCGAAAGCAAGTAGCGTCCCCTATAAGTTCTTTAAGACTGAATATATCGATGTTTTTCTGTGTGTTTTAAGTACATTTGGTAACGCTAAGAGGAAGTGTACACGATGGATGATATATTTCGTCATCCGCAGCGTCAGTAAAGATGGAAGGGAATGATGTTTTTTCTGTTTATTTCGTTGTTTTCTTTTGTAATGATGGGTAATTGAAGACTATATTGATGTGCTGTTATTATACCCAGCTGTAATGGGTGATTTGATAGAGAGTAATTACCACCAAATCACCTTATCCTTAGGTCAACAGGAAATTGACCTTCAGTTGTCATATGAGAAGCCCTTGGAATTTCTTTACTCTCTCTCTCTCTCTCTCTCTCTCTCTCTCTAACGGAAGTAATAATATCCGTGTGCAGTGCGTCCGAAAATGGCCGAGTGCATTTCTGGGTAGTACAGAAAAACTAAGCGTGCCTGACAAGGATAACGAGAGAGAGAGAGAGAGAGAGAGAGAGAGAGAGAGAGAAATCCCAACACTGCATAACATCTCTTAAATTACGGTGAGTCTGCAATTATTCGTTATTTCATTTATTGCTTCAGTTATTCGTTATTTCAGTTATAGCTTCAGTTATTCGTTATTTTATTTATAGCTTCAGTTATTCGTTATTTCATTTATAGCTTCAGTTATTCGTTATTTCAGTTATAGCTTCAGTTATTCGTTATTTATGGCTTCAGTTATTCGTTATTTATGGCTTCAGTTATTCATTATTTCAGTTATAGCTTCAGTTATTCGTTATTTCAGTTATAGCTTCAGTTATTCGTTATTTATAGCTTCAGTTATTCGTTATTTTGGATTATTTTCCTTTTCGCCTCTCCTACCTTCACCCCTTCAGTACGAGGACCGATTTTATTTTTCTTCCTTACCTTCAGACGATTTTAATAGGCTTACGGGGGATTTATTAGGCTTACAGGGGATTTATTAGACTTAGGGGGATTTATTAGACTTAGGGGAGATTTATGAAGCTAGAAGGGTTAGATACAGCCTTCATTAATTCCTTTACTCGTTTCACTCTAACTTGGCCTAAAATTGCCATCTCTTCATCTTGAGTGCCGAGTTGTACACCAAAGATTTACACCATATGGCTCTAGTCACGAAGAAGTGCTAAGGAAAGGACGCAGGGCTTCTAATAAGAATAAATACACAAGTTAAAAAATCCGTCAGTAGACTCAAAGGGTTAACCATACGCGATGATGATGATGATGATGATGATGATGATGATGATGGTGGTGGTGATACTCGTTATGGTAATAATTATAACACCGTAAAATTGACCAAAGACAATTTTGACACAGGAAAACTTGCCACAGCCATTGCCTACAGGAAGCCGAGCTATAAAGGGAGCTTGAGGTCAAAGTCACTGATCTGGTTCATGTCACCTTAGGTCATCACAGTCTATAAGTCCTCGAATTTGGGTGACGCTAGGTATAATCTTTCATAGAAAATTAGCTGTCATCCGGAATATTCAGAGAAGTCTTCAATTTTTTTTACCCCAGGCGATCTCAGAGAATAATCAACCGACTGGAACCATACTCCTTTCCGCACTGCGTCCTCCTTAAGGCTATATTGTTGCAAAATTTCAGCATCCTAGCTTAGGCGGTTCTTGAGATAGCCTGGCTGACTCACCTTTCTGTATTCATAAATATCGGGAGATCCATTTGACGGATTGTCACCATATTTGACCAAAAGAAGCAGACAGCTGTCCGACTAAGCTGACCAAGTTTGAAGGCTGTTGGTAAAACAGCTTTTGAAATATTGCAATTTTAAAATAAGTAAGAGTAATAATAATATTTACGAGAATAATAAAACTTCCCACAGGGATATTGTAGTTTTAATGATGCTGTTAGTGAAGTTATTATAAGCTATGCCAGGCCGGATCCGCCCTGCTCTTATTTGCAGTGTCACAAGCTTGGCAAAAACTAGGTGTTTATCGAGAGCGAGAGGCGTGACGGGCGGCTGTGTGTGGCTTGCTGCTGACGGGGTGGCTAGGAGTGGAGTTAGATGAGTTAGAGAGAGAGAGAGAGAGAGAGAGAGAGAGAGAGAGAGAGAGAGAGAGAGAGAGAGAGAGAGAGAGAGAAATGTCAACTCCAGCAGTGAAACGATTGCAGAAGTCAGTATCTAACCCCTCCAGGTCGTAAAGTCTCTCCACAGCTGAGTAAAATCGTCTGGAGATAGCAAGAATAAAAAAATAAAATAATGAAACTGAACGATGTAAAGGAGATTATTTTTTTTTATTACTTTTTTAGGGCCTACGATGTCGACTCTCTCTCTCTCTCTCTCTCTCTCTCTCTCTCTCTCTCTCTCTCTGAACTGAAGAGATTAATGGTTACTGTAGTCATGATTAGCTTTTTATTTTTATTGATTTATTTTTGTACATGATGGTTCTCTCTTTCTTTCATTACCCGGGTTATCCGTCCTACCGACCCCATATACACCTGGAAAATTTATGATGATGATAAATACTTGAGTGTTTTCCTTTGCTATGATCATACTATTCCTCATTATGACAGTGGTAAATAGCGTTATGATGATGATGATGATAATGATGATGATGATGATGATTTTGCTTTTTTTATAGGCTTGTCCGGAAGTGACGTCAGGAGCCGCTGCGTGGAAATCTCTGTGTCAGCTTTCACACTCACCAAGGTAACTAAATCCACAATTTTATTTTTTTTGTTTAGCTAAAGGAACGAATTATCTCCACCTTACATAGAACTAGTATCAACTGTTTAAAATACCCCAGTGTCTTATCAGCGTCTAAGTATTTGTGATGATGCGTGCAGTTTATAATTCCCTGTATCGTGTATTTTAAGCGATGTATTGGCAGTTTATATTACGCTATATTGTCATTCAGTAGGTGGTAATATCAGAGGTGTTTAATGTTAACCTATGTTGTATTCTACTGTTAACATTAGCTGACTGTGCTCTAGTTTATGTGTTTTGTAGTCTCCGTGATAAGATTTGATTATGCTTTAACTTATATTATGAAGCATGCGTTAAAGTCAGCAGATTTTGTGACTGTGTATTTTAGTATGTGTTAAGATGAATAGGAAATGTGTTTTAATAGGTACATTTATTTATCAGTCGTGCGAAACAGGATGGTATCATGTTCAGCACCTCTTCCTATACCGTTGCTCGAGATTCAGCCTGTGTGTGTGTGTGTGTGTGTGTGTGTGTGTGTGTGTGTGTGTGCTTGCTTTAACTGCTTCTAGGCCATTTGATGGATTTGAATGATACTTCCCAGGTAAATTCGTCTGGTTACTTGGACTTTTCCCTTATATACTATTTTTCAAAGTTGAATTTTTAGGGGGGGAGGGGGCAGTCTCCTCACCAAATCAAAATATCTGGGAAACAGTGAGAAGAGGTCAGATTGAACTCTCATCCGTCATGCAATATTTCGGAACCGTAAGCCCCCAGTGATGCTTGGAGACTGTCCGCCCCCTCCCCCCTTCCCCAGAATAAAAACAGTGAGAAAACAGGGGAAAGTGATTGCACGGATTTCAACGCTATCGGCATACATGTTGCAGAATTGGGTATGCAGTTGCCATGTCGTCTTTGAATGCACAGGAAGCAACTGCATATCTTCGTCATTTAAGTAAGATCAACAACTTATGCTTCAACTAATTAAATACATGTAGGTGTGGAGCTGCAGTATATGATTTTATTCTTTATGATGTATGTATGTGATTAATATTAGCATTTTATATGTTTGATTATTATATTGTATTACAGTATAAGATAATATTAGAAGTTTATATTTGTGTATATTTTAAGAACGCGTTAGGAGAAATACATTACGTGATTTGGCCATGTGGCGAGGATGAAGAGTGAGAAAATAAGTAGGAGAATGACGTGGAAGGGGGGAGAGGGAGGGGGAGACTGAGGATGAGATGGAAGGATGGAGTAGAGAGATATACGAGTGAAGGGGGTGTAAGGTTGGGGGAGAGCAGCGAAATGGCAGGGAACGGTGACATGGAGGAGATTTGTTTGTGGCCACTCCTTACGGGATGAAGGCGTCTGACTATAGAGAGACAGAGACAGATAGTGTATTTTAAGTACTTAGTGACATCAGCAGGTCTTATTCGTATCGTAAAATATCTAAATACTTCATGGCATCAGTGGTTTATGATGCCGTGGTGCAGTACAGGTACAGTGTCTACCTGTGAATTAACAACTTTGTATTTTATATCAGGTAACGTAGGGTGATTTTCCTTTACTCATTAGAAACGTGGGGCGCCGACAGCGTTAAACTCAATTATGATAACGTTTTGGCCCATGATATTTTTATTTTGTGTTTGTAATTTACGAACTCACCCTCAGTCGATGGGTTTAGAATCGGCGCTATTAGCTGGTGATATCAGCTTAATAAAATCGTCTGGAGATCTCAAAAATATACATGAAAACCGCACAGTTGATGGACAAGTCAGCAACTCTCAATTCTCTGCCTGAATCAATTTCCCTCTTACATCTCATGCCGAATACGAGAATGAAATGACAGATTACGTGAACCAAGTAATTATTATGTATGGCAATGGACAGCTTCACAGTACACCTTTCAGGCATCAGATCACCGAGGCTAAGATACTGTTGCTTGGCCTACGTGCCTGGGTGCATTTTACGTGGTAGAAACACAATCATCGCCTTTAGTGGATTTCAGCTTAGCCGCATTATGCACGGCCTTGACTCCGCACCGAGTTCCGTGGCCTTAACTTATCGATGCTGTGGTGGTGGTGGTGGTGGTGGTGGTATTACAATCTTCTCTGCAACAAATCATAGTCTTCTCTCTAGGTCTGTTGACGTTTGCTTTCCTCTGTGACCTCAGGGTTAAGAGACTGAACCGAAAGGCTGCTAGAGACTGAGCAGCTTGGAGAACCGCATCAGGTGACCAACGCCGACGCATGTTTGCATCTTGGAGCTTTTATAAACGATACAGTGTGTGTGTGTGTGTGTGTGTGTGTGTGTGTGTGTGTGTGTGTGTGTGTGTGTGTGTGTGTGTGTGTGTGTGTGTGTGTGTGTGTGTGTGTGTGTGTGTGTGTGTGTTTAAAGAATGTTTTAGTCAACTTGGGAGAGACTTTTTGAACTCAGGGTGTGATATAGTCTTAACCTCTTCACTAAACTCCTTTCACCTTAACTTGGCTTGAAATTGCTAAGTCTCTACGTTGAATGCTGAGTTCTTAAAAATAGTTGAACACTAGAATAAGATACTCGTTTACTGTTTTCACTTTAATGGGTCCTTAAATTGCCATCTTTTCATGTTCGGCACTTGGTTGTAACAATAGATTAACTCCAGAAGACAATGCTAGTCACGAAGAAGTGCCCTCGAAAGGATTTAGTGATGTAGGCCTAATATTTTTTTTTCCAGCCACTGGCCTAAGTGAAATAAGCTGCAAAATAGCGAAAATCTGGGCAGTTTTAAGTGGAAGAACTCTATCAGATGAAAGGACGCACTAGCAAAGCTTGATGTGATGCTAGTCACGAAGAAGGGTTTTGGAAATGATATAGACCCGCAACACTGTCTTTCCTGCCACTGAGCTACATCAATTAAGCTGCAAAGGGACGAAAAGGTGGGCCAAGGTAAGGTAAAGAAAAATATATATATATACCGGTACTAGATTGTTTACAAAAAAAATAAATAAAACGAAGGAACAGAAATATACCTGTAAAAACTCTCACCTGATTCAATGGGTTAATTTACGTATTGCAATCAGTGTCGTATTTCCTGTGGCAGAGGGAGGGTGTGTGTGGGAGGGAGGTGGGGAAGTATATATCACGGTTTTTCCCTTCTCTGATTCATGTCCCGAAATATTAAAGGGACATTCGAAGGAGTTTCCCCACTGGGTGTTCGTGTGGGAGGCTGGGTGAGGTTAGTGATGAATTGTTATTATTATTATTATTATTATTATTATTATCATTATTATTATTGCTGTTGTTGTTGATGTTGTTTTTGTTATTATTATTATTGTTGTTGCTGTTGTTATTGTTTTATTATTATTATTATTATTGTTGTTGTTATTATTATTATTATTATTATTATTATTATTATTATTATTATTGTTATTACTATTATCATTATTATTATTATTAGTAGTAGTAGTTGTTGTTGTTGTCGTTAGTAGTAGTAGTAGTAGTAATAGTAGTAGTAGTAACAGTACTGGTAGTAGTTGCAATAGTTGTAGTAGTAGTAGTAGTAGTTTTGTAAATATCAATAATATTATATATATTAATTTATTCTTTTTACATATTTATCTTTATGTACGACTAACAAAATTCTTCAGCAGTGTCATGAATTCAGTTTCCCGCGTCTTTCTGTAGTTCCGGTAAAGCTGCGTTGTGTTTTGCAGCGTAGTGCAGCAGCGAGGGTCTTGATTACCACCACAAGGCAAACTGCTTCCCTCTCAGCCACCACTAAGCAAGGCCTTGAATACCGTACCGTACTACACCTTTTTTCTTTTTTCTTTTTTTTTTATAACACATTCTAAAAATTTCGTAGGTTTAAGGCGGTATTTGGCAAGGCAGGGGCGTGTTACGGTGTGTGTGACGCGCCTCGTTGCTTACCCTCTCTCTGATGTGTGTAGTGCTTTTCCCGAGATTGTTATAAGATGCTCAGGCTCGTGTTGAAGAATTAGACCCACTGTTTTTTGTTGCTGTTGCTGCTTAACCCCAATTTGTCTGGCCTAGCAGACCCATCGACCACAAGTAAGCAACTTTAGTGGGATCATCCTTTAGGTATAGTACATTACAAACACTGTGTAGGGATCCGGCGCCCCCTTGTGGTAGACAGCGCCTCACCAGGGTCCTTCCCACGGTGAGGTGCAGGAAGATATGAGGATGTTTGGCTCCCGGGTGGACGCCGCAGCTGCTCCATCCAGGGTGTACAGTTCCACCACTTATAGGCTCCTCGTCACCGCCACCCAACATACTGTAGTTGTGTTTAATGTGAAAGCAGAACAGTTTGGCCCAACTTGGACCCTCTGCAGGTACTGGCCCAACTTGGACCCTCTGCAGGTATATGCCTCGCGGAGGAAGGTGTATTATATATCAGCACATAATACAGCTCACAAACATTCTGCATTTTCCTTTGTATCTGTAATCCTCTCCTCATCACAACATGGTCCTCGCTATCACAACACAGACATCCCTTCAACAACCTCAACCGTAGATCTGTGTGAAGCTCCCGTGTGAAGTGGCTGGTTTTCTGCTGTCCACATTCAGTCCACATTCAATTCTGGGTTTACATTCAGTGAAGCCTGGGTCACAACAACAGCAACAGCAGCAAGAATATCAACAGCAACAGCACTGTGAAATCAAGACGACTTACGCTCCTGTTTTCTGCCATACCCACAGGGACGGTCAGACCCAGTGAATGTCTCAACAGTGTTAGTTTGTCACTCATTCACACTCTTTAGTCACTTTGCAGGTTTGAAGGATGAAATTTGGGCAGTTTAAACCGTAGATTTTTTTTAAACCTTAACATTATAATGGGATGTGTATTGAGGTAAGGGGGGAGGGGAGCCGTTGGTGAAATCTGGGGTGTGACTGAGGTGTGTGTGATGTGCATTTTGGGTGTGTCTAAGGTGTGTCAAATGTCATCTTTTGGGATGTGCTGGAGTGGTGGATACGACTGGGATGG
Source organism: Coenobita brevimanus (assembly GCF_032717465.1). Lineage (NCBI taxonomy): Eukaryota > Metazoa > Arthropoda > Malacostraca > Decapoda > Coenobitidae > Coenobita > Coenobita brevimanus. The sequence continues at coordinate 38,682,160 of NC_137005.1, read as the reverse complement.
GTGCGACTATCAAATGTGTCCTTTCTCTTTTGAACCAAACAACCAGGTATCAGAGGCATTTGGCATTCACAGATTCTTTAAACAGGCTAACAGAAGACGAGTTTTTAAGAAGTTGCAAGGTTACAAGAAACAGTGTTGTATCTCACCTAATCACCTTTGCTTCAGTAGACTCACCTGGGTAGTTCGTTCAAGCTAATACCAGACTATGTTGTTTAGCTGAGGAGGCATTTTATTAGTCAGTGTGTTAAAAGATATGAAGATTTATTATTTATTATTATTATTATTATTATTATTATTATTATTATTATTATTGGTGTTGTTGTTTTTGTTGTTTCATGTTTTGTTATTATTATTATTATTATTATTATTATTATTATTATTATTATTGTTTTATTATGCAAAGAACTCCTAGATTTTATTAAGCGCGTCTTGTGCTGGAGAGGGACGCCTTCATGTGCTGGCACTGATATAACTGGGCGGCTGAACTACTCGGTTATACAAACATTCCTCAACTACTTCCCTATCCCCCGAAAGGAGAATGGTGGACTGAAGAAGACCAACTTAAGCCTGCAGTCCACTGAGTTCACGTTTGAGATGAGCCCGGGGCCACACCAACATGAAGCACAACTCTATAGAACAATGACAGGAAAATAATATAAATGTTCACGTTTCTAGGCTTGCGAGGAGGCATCAGGATTCCGTGGGCTTGAATGATGTGTGAGTGAGTGTGTGGCCCATTTCACTAGGCATTATATGGCTAGTTCTCCCACTTTCTCAGTTTTTTCCATCCATGTTTGTGGCTCGTACCCAACTCTACTCTTTGGTGGGAAAATAGATGATGATGATGGTGATGATGGTGATGACAGTGATGTTGATGATGATGATGATGCACCTGAAGAGGAAAAGAGTTGATATAAATACCGTTCAACAGATTTTTGTCCAGTTGTGTGTGTGTGTGTGTGTGTGTGTGTGTGTGTGTGTGTGTGTGTGTGTGTGTTTCCATAAAAACGCCAAAGTTTCCAGTCATCACCATTTGGAGCGTCCTTTGGGAAATTCGTGTAATGCCGAGTCACGAACGTCATTAGTGAGCTTAGTACAGAGACCATCATCACCTCTTGCCTTACCCCTCTTCCTTCCACTCTACACAGGTTTACAGAGCTTTGGATAATTCACTAGCACAGAGAACCACATCCGTCCCCTATCCTCCAGAGTGAAAAGGGTCTGGTAATCAGAATATAAAGGTAAAGGTGGGACTAACAACGTGGGGAGCGTGGCCAGGTGCTCACATCCGTAATATAGCCTTTGAACCTGTGGCGGCGGGTTACTCACTCACCGACCACGGATACAAGGCCAGTGCTCCATCCTTACGTGTTAACCTAAGTACTAATTTCACTTACGAACAGACCAGGAATCGAACCCTGGCGCTATCAGATCAGCAGCTTCGTGGCTACAGTAGCAAAGGCAGCCACTCAGCCACTACGGCCGGACCTGACCATAGTGATCAGGATAAAGGAAAGAAAAGAAGAGGTTAAGGACATCAAGGTACTGAATTAAATAGCAAGAAAAACAAAAACAAAAAGAAGATATAGTCGTAAAAGATATAGTTGTAGTGAAGGTCGGGTAGGTGATCGGTGTTTTAATATGGCGGGGTAATCAGTCCCCCCACACACACCACACCGACGGCTGCGTGAAGGCACGACTCTTATTTACATCACCATATAACCCATTCCCCTGGAGAGAGAGAGAGAGAGAGAGAGAGAGAGAGAACAACACAATGCCACCCCACTCCACAGCAGGGTCCTTTATTAACTCTAGAGACTCGTATACACCACAAGTCATACCATAATCAGCCCTAAAGCCCTCCTCCTCCTCCTCCTCCTCCTCCTCCTCCTTCGTGGAAAAAAGCCGCGCCTTACCCACTCCCAGCGAGTTGTAGAGTTGGAAAAAAAATATAAGAAGGGAGTCAAAATCTATATCCGTTCATTTCGCGATGCCTCGAAATACTGTGTTTGAAAGACTGTAGGGGAAAGACTGAGAAAGGCAGTTGTAGAGTTAAACAGTTGTGTGCATGAAGGAATGAGGCCCTTCTTCTCGTCGAGTAAGGAAGCTCCCTAATACCTCTTCCTGTGCGATTTATTTTTATTATTACATCATACTGTCCTATTCGGTGTTACATAAATCCTTACCCCTTACTGTCCTATTCTGTGGTACATAAATCCTTACCCCTTACTGTCCTATTCTGGGGTACATAAATTCTTACCCCTTACTGTCCTATTCTGGGGTACATAAATTCTTACCCCTTACCAACCTACAGTATTTTGCGTTACATAAATCCTTCTTTTATCGCCATGGGCATAATGTACAAGTGGAGAGAAACCAGATTTATCCAAAAATAAATCGCTAAGGAAGAGGGTGTTAGGGAGCCTCCTTACCCCACGAGGACACGGTCCATACAGTACCTGACCCAAAGAATATTCTTGCCGCCCTCAGACGATTTACCTCAGCTGAGAAGAGCATCCTAATCTTGAAAGGCTTAATGAAGGCCATCTATAATTCCTGCATTTCATAGTCTTCCCTGAGCCGAATACAGACTTGTGATGATGATGATTGATAATTAATAATAATAATAATAATAATAATAATAATAAATCTATCTATCTATAGATAGACGCCTAAATCTCGTAGGGGGTGGCCGTTTGTCTTTAATTGTTTTACGGGGAGGGGCACTAGCCCTCTGCCAACCCACTTGTTGACACGTAGGGAACACGTGTGGGTTGGTTATATGGTTACCAAATATTACCACCCAGCGTTGTAAATGGTTCCCTGGCTTATAGGGAGCCATTAGGCTTGTCACTCAGTGTAAAGCTACCTGGAAAAGAAAGAAGAGCAATGAAATGTGTAGGAAAGATGGGAGACATTGGAAGAGAGGAGGATAGACAGAAAAAGAATGATAAAGGTGACGGATGAAGGTGGCAGCATTACATTGCGACAAGATGCTGGTCGCCACCACCTACCACCACCACCAATGATAATAATAATAATAATAATAACAAGCCTTCAGCGAAGACATATCCCCACCACGTGAATAATATGTTAAAGAAAGAAAAGCAAGAAAATAGTATAGGCTATTTAATACTTTCCCAGTGTTAATATACAGTATGTGCATCAGCCTCATATCAAGAACTAAAATCAAGCCAAATTTAAGAAAATTCCACTTATAAATGATCAAGAGAGAAGGAAAAGCTTGTTTTTCCCCCATATGGACCTAGCACAGAAAGTATTGGTACCATGTCAGCTTTATATATACTGGCATTAACCGGGACGCAGACACTATCTTTACGTATGAGATGATGATAATTAATTAGTAGTTTCTGAGATATAGCGCATGATGGGGAGTACACGTGCCAGTGGACGAGAGGTGAACAGATCTCTGGACTTGGCACCTCAGACTTTTGGGTTGCTGTTCCTAAATACCTCGAATGGGAGCAACAGACCCGCCCAGCCCAACATGGGTGGGTAAGAAGCGTTGCCGCCCAAAGGAGGGAGGATAGGCAGCGCTCCTCCTCCGTGAAGTGGTAGGAGGAGGTCTGTGTCTTCTTTACGCCGTACCGCTCCTGTAAGAGGGAAGAGGCGGTTCATATCTTCATCCTCCTCTTCATGTTTCTTCTGACCTTCCTTCATCGCAAGCTGGTGTACAGATGCATCTTCCTCTTTCACTTCTTTCGTCCCTGGTTTAGTCTTCACCTCTTCACGGCTTTTGACAACGCTCCTCATCCCTTCCTCGCTCACCCTGCACGCCACTTCATCCCGCCTCTGTGGGATGGAGGTGGAGGATGAGGCAGTGATGGATGTGTTACTCCGCCGTTCTCGCCACCGTCGGGCCTGCAGTCGACCCCAATGTGCGTAACAAGCTCGGGTCCCCGCGATCCTGCGCTCGAGGGGGGTGTAGGCGCCCCTCGACCCCCACGCCCTGGAGCCCCCTTGCCCACTTCCCCTAGCTTGCAGCCCCTCGCCACACCTGCTCCTCGGCCCCGCACCAGACCCTTCGAACTTTGATACCATTTGTTCCTTGAAGTTTTCTTACTGTATTTTTAAGAGAGAGATCTTTAAACACCAATTCAGAAGGGGAAGCACGGGCAGCCTCCCTCTCTTCTTGCCCGTAGGAGGTTCGGGGCTGCCTGCAACATAAGTGCCTGGCGGTGGGATCGTCACCTCCTTACGCCAATAAATGAAATAATACAGAATAATAAAATAATAAAAATAAATAATAAAATAATGAAAAATAATAAAATAAAAATAAATAAAATAATAAATAATATAATAATAAATTATAAAATAGGAGGGTCGACTTTCAAACCCTCCTCTCGCACTCTATGCATATTTTTGCGATAAACAAGGAATGCGTGACTATACTCCTTCCACCGTAGCCTGGCCTAAATTTTCGTTCTTTTGCAGCTTATTTCATGTTGTTCAGTGGCGGAAAAGGTCAGTACTGCAATTCATCATCCTTTCCTTAGCACTTCTTCGTGACCAGCATCATATTCTAGTGTTAATTTCTTGTTATACCTCAGTAGAGAGAGAGGGAGAGAGCATTGTTAGACCAGGTTAAGCAGATATTCTTTCTACCCTTTTTCCAAACACATTATAAGCTAGTTTTTTCAAGTACAGTTTTAATGGTAATATACACCATAGAATTACTGTTTGCGTCACGCGTGCTGGACCTTTACGATATGCAGGGAATACGTGGGTAGGTGTCAGTTCCCGTGTGTATTATCATAGTGGTCACTTCAAGACTGGTCCACTGCAGGAACGGACCTCTCCACTAGGGAGCGGTAAGGCACATCTCAGAATCATTTAAAGATAAGTAGGAGCGAAGACTGGCATATACAGCAGAGGAGTCGGTCTCGCGATTATTTATTTATTTATTCATTGTTTAATGCAAAGAAGAAGGAACCAAAGGCAAGAGGTAATGATCACAGGACAACCTATTTCAGAGAGTTACCGTCGGTACAAAAACTTTAGCACAATACACAACATATTTCAGTATACTGTGATGATGATGATGATGATGATGATGATGATGATGATGATGACTGTAAAATCCATCCAACAATATCCGTATTTGATCTGTGTTTTATGTTGTGGGTTTTTCTGAGTGGTGGCGACCATCATCCACTCACCTGATGTTGTGTTGCCTACTTCCTCCTTCACTTTTATCATTCTCTCTCTTTGTCTGCCCTCTTATTTGCCTATATCTCCCATCTCTCCTGTCACGTTTCACTACTCCTCTTACCTGTTCAGGTGGCTTTACATTGATTGGCAAAACAACGCTGGGTGGTAATCTTATATTCAACCCTCACGTGTCAGTAAGTCAGTTGGCGGAGGGTTAGTGCCCTTCCCCGTCAAACAGCTAACAAAAAGTCAAACGGCCACCCCTTACGGGATTATGGCGTCTGGCTGTGGATAGATAGATAGAAGTACGTCGTCATACGCTAGTCCGCAAAGCAAGACAGGAAATAATTTAGTCCGCAATTATCTGTAGCAGGAAGGAGGAGGGTCGGGATCAATCACGGTAAAGAAGCCTCGCATTCCGCCTTCAAAGAAACTGGAGCAGGAATATAAACCATGGCGCTCACTCCCACACCAGCCTCGCCCCACTAACTGTATCACCCACAGTCCTTGCTTCTCGCTCCCCGGGGCCACTCCTCTGTCCTGCCCTGCCCTGCCCCTCTGTGCTAAGGTGATGTGACTGTGGTGCTGTGGTGGTGGGGGGTGAAGGGGATGATGTGACAGGGTGTGTTGTGCTGTTATTGTGAGTGTGAATGAGTGTTGTGCAAAGGTGATAGTGGTGATGCTGAGGTGGTAGCGTGCTGTGGTGAGATGTTGTGGTGTGTTGTGCTGTTACTCGTATTTTGAGTGTGGAGGAGTGGTGTGGTGGAAATTGCTTGGTGGTGTGGTGTGGGGTGGTAAGTGTATAATGTAGTGGTGTGGTGTGGTGTGGTATGGTATGCTAAAATGGTGTCGTGGTGTAGTGTGATAAAAGTAACTCGATGACATGATGGTGTGGTGTGGTACAGTGTTGGTGTGGTGGTGGTGTGTGGTGCGGTTGATGTGGTGAGATGGTGATTCAAGTTCACTGCGGTAATAATGATGATCTGAAGAATGTGCATGCTGTGGTGAAAGTAGGGCAGTGTAGTGGTGGTGATTGTAATGGCATGTTTATAGCTGTGGTAATGTGGTGGTGTGATGTGGAGGGTGTGGTGCTGGTGATGGTATGTTAATGGTGATCCTGTAGCGTGTGGTGATATTAGTGATGATGTTATGATGTGAAGGTGAGTCTTGTGATGATGGTGATGGGTGATACTAGTGATGATTGTAATATGACCTTTTAGTGATGATGATGATGATGATGACTGCGTAGTGCTGTGACGTTGTAATGAAGTTTGTGATGCGGAATAATTTTTGCACACGAAAAAAAAAAGATCTAAGCAGACTTATTCTTTGACAATTAACTTTGAGATTTAAAGATAGTAATTCTTTGTTGGGTCGTGAGGTGGAGAAGTGGATGGTGATGTGGAAGAGACTGCAAGCTCGTGAGATAGTGATGCTGTGATGTGGAGGAGATGATGGCGTGGTGAGGTTGTGGTGAAGACAAGATAGTGACCTGTGTTATGAGGGGATGTGATGATGTTTAGTGATGTTTTGAAGAGATGTAGTGATGTAATTCGGTCATCACTTCACCCACATTTACATATATTTTTTTGTTTCTGTCCAGATTTTCCAAAATGAGGAGGGGGGGGGTAATATTAAAAAAGTTATGGTGAAGATGATGAATTAATGATATAAAAGTGTGATGATTTTAACTATAATATCGCGAGCTGGAGAATGTGATGATGATGATGATGATGATGATGATGATGATGAATTAGAGTTACGGTGATGTGATGATGGTGAAGGAAAGGTATGGTGAGTTGAAGGGTGTGGTGACGTTGTGGTGAGGAATAGATAGTAAATTTTGGTGATGTGCTTTGATGGATGTGATGACGCGGGAGCAAGAGAAGTAGTAGTAGTGGTTGTAGTAGTAATAGTAGTAATGGTTGCAGTACTAGTGGTGGTGGTGGTGGTTGTGGTGGTAGTAGTAGTAGTAGAAGTAGTAGTAGAAGTAGTAGTAGTAGTAGTAGTTGTTGTTACGTAAAGTAGGGATAATGTGGTGAAAACTATTTGCCAAGCTGAATAAAAAAAAAATCCTGTTTTTGAAAATAATAAACACATCCTCGTACTGAAGGGATTAAAATGAAGGTGTGAAGGTGAAGAGGAGAAAATAGATGTAAAGTAGATAAAGAACTGACAGTGACAGGCGGTGAAAGTGACATTTATGGCACATCAAGATAAGGAAGGTGAAAGCGACTGATAAGAGGACGTGATGGATAGTGATGATAGTGATAACTGTGTATAAGACGATGATAATGAGTAGTGAAAGTGAAAGGTAAGATGTGATGGATGGTGATGATGGTGATAACTGCGAAAAAGGCGATGATAGTGAGTGATGGAAGTGGTGAAAGTGACTGATAAGAAGACGTGATGGATAGTGATGATGGTAACAACGGTGAAATAGATGATGATAGTGAGTGATGAAAGTGACAGGTTTGGCGATAGCGAGAGTCAATATAGGACTGTCATAGAACGAAAATAGAAGAGAATATGAACGTTAGTGGTGAAAGTGATGAAAGTGACTGGAGTAGGTGATGGACGAGGTGATAGTGACTTTAAAAAAAATGCCATAATAAGGAAGAATTGAATATGATTGATGATCGTGACACAGATGGCGATAGTGAGCGGGGAAAGTGATGATGGTAAGATGTTGATGACGATATGAAGTCCAATTATGACAAGAAAATGAATGGTGATGATGATGATGATGGTGACTATTGAAAGTGATGTGATAGTGACGATATGAAGCACTGATAAATGCAAAAAAGTATAGTAAGATGTCTGATTATGAGGGTGAAGCAGACGATGATAGTGACTGATGAAGGTGACTGACGTAGTGACAGTGACTAAATGGATCAGTCATATTCAGGGCTAAGTGAAGAATGTGACTAATGGTGAAGGTGAAAGGAGGCGAAAATGAGTGAGAAAAACTGATCGAATGGGAAATACACTGATTATACTAAGAAGTGACTGAATATGCTTGATAGTGAGGCAGACGAAAGTGACTGGTGAAAGTGATGCAGTAAACTGACCTTTGCCATGCATAGGGGTAAGTGAAAATGATGATGATGATGATGATAATGACGACGACGATGACAATGATGATAATGATGATGATGGTGATTGTGAGGTAAACGATGATAGTGAGTGAAGAAAGTGATGGACCTGGTAATGATAACTGCAAAAACAATAAAATAATAATAATAATAATAGTAATAATAATAATAATAATAATAATAATAATAATAAAGATTGTGAATGAAGAAAGTGATTGATGTTGTGACAGTGACTAAAGAAATATTATGATGATGATGATGACGATGATGATGATTATGAAGATGACAATGATGATGATGAAAGTGTTGATGATAATGATGATGATGAAGGCAGTTGATGGTGAGTGAGAAATCTAAGTGACAGTATCGAAAGTGATCATATTCCTGAAAATGATCACGTACCAGAAAATGTCGTGATGCTGCTAATGACATTGAAGATGAGAAGTGATAATGATACGAAGATGAGTTAACGAGTATAAATTCTGAAAGTGACAGAGTGATGGTGAAAGTGATGATACTGAAGGTGAAAGTGATACTGAGTGATGATAGTGAGTGCTGTTGATTTTGATTATAGTGATGGGGAAAGTGATGATAATGATGTTGAAAGTGACTTTAGTGAGTGATGGTTGAAAGTGATGATAGTAAGTTATGGTGAAAGTGATGATAGTGATGGTGAAAGTGATGACAATGAGTGATGGTGAAAGTGATGATAGTGATGGTGAAAGTGATGACAATGAGTGATGGTGAAAGTGATGATAGTGAGTAATGGTGAAAGTGATGATACTGAGTAATGGTGAAAGTGATGATAGTGAGTGATGGTGAAAGTGATGAGAGTGAGTGATGATGAAAGTGATGAGAGTGAGTGATGGTGAGTGATGATAGTGATGGTGAAAGTGATAATAGTGAGTGATGGTGATGGTGCCAAGTGGAAATATGGTGAAAATGAAAGGTACTGAAGATGACTATAAGTGCCGCATAAGTGTAATGATGGTGAAAAAGTTAATAAATGAAGGTGACGATGGTGAGTGAAAAATGAATGAGTTACGGAACCAGACACGAAAGTGATGGTGAAAATTAAGCCAGTTAGGATTACGAAAGTGACAGGTGAAGGTGAATGATAAGAAAGTTGGATTATAGAGCCCCCTAACACCTCTTCCTTAGCGATTTATTTTAGATACGAGTTGTTAATGTCCTTCTGCACGTTATTTATGCCGAGTATGGCGATATAACACTGAGGACAGTCTAGTGTAACAGGCAAAATAAATCTCTGAGGAAAAGGTGTTAGGGATCATCCTCAATCAGCGAGACTGCGTTCCAGCGACTGTTCAGATGTAGGCTATTGATGGTGACGATAGTGAGTGACAATGACTTGAATTTATAGTGCCAGGACAGACATGGTGAAAATGAAAACTAGTGGAGATTATGGCAGTGACTGATGCTGTGATGAATATGATGAGAAATATGATCATTTGATGGTGATGACAGTGATTAGTGATGAAGTTGGTTGATGGTGGTGACAGTGACTATGATGGTGGGGAGGATGAGTGTTCATACTTGAAGTTACGTTAATAGTGATGAATATGCAAGCTACTGAATGTGATGATAGCGAGTGATGATGTAATTTGTGATGATGACTGCTATTACCTGAAGTACTAATATTGGTGGTGAAAATCAAACTACTGAAGGTGATGATACTGGGTCATATTCTTGTAGGCGAGGGAGGCTTCGTAGTATGTTTTCCTTAGCGATATATTTTGCACATTACACACTCGTATTATCTTGTATGTTGTTTATACTTGGTAAATAAGGACGTAATTACCTCCGTCAACGAAATTAGAGGAGGTTATGTATTACCTTTGTACACACGATATTTCTAGCTCTGGTGGAGGTATGCGTCCTCTGAGTGCTTTCTGGTTCCTATCAGTAACCTCATTGCCATCTCTCTGTGTTGAATGTGGAGTTGTGATCAGAGAGTAACACTAGAATATGATGGTAGTCACGAAGAAGTGCTATGGAAGGGATGTAGAGGCGTCGTATTGTCTTATTCTTACCGCTGAGCATCGCGAAACAAGAGGCGAAATTACGAAAAGCTGGACCAAGTTAAGGTGAAGCAACTCTAGCAACTTCAATTCAGTGGTGCCCCTTTTCAAAATATACTCATGCTGCTGACAGACGATTTTCTTCAGCTGAGGAGACGCTTTCCATACCTAAAGGTTAACTAGAGCCTTCATTAATCCTTTTTATTTATGTATTGTGTAGAGTAATCAAAATTATCGAAGGTATATTAATCCGTAAGCTATACTTGGAAATTTAGCGCGAACTGTTAGGTAAATAGGTGATGCAAAAACCTAAATGCTGCAAATACCTCTTTTTCTCTTAAGTATACAGAGTGGTGAAAAAGTTGCTCCCGGTATCTCGCAACAGCGTTATATGTGTTCTTGCGTGACGGTGCATAGGTACAGGCGGGGACAAGAGTTTGGTAAATATTTCCCCCTTTGGCCTCTCACTTTCCTCCACCGGCTGATACTGCTAAGGTGAGAGAGGCTTGGCATGCTTCACTGCTCATAGATGATTCCCTCTGATATGGTGTGTGAAAGAGTGACGGACAGGATTCAATTTTGATGTAGGCGAGGTGGAAGGGGAGGTGAATTTTTGCCCCTGGCTGTTCAACCTACGCTGCTGCTGCTGCTGCCTCACCAAACACAGCTGCCTGTACAGTTGCTCGCACCCAACACACACACACACACACACACACACACACGCAAAATGTTGAACGGTATCTCTGTTAAGTCCTTTTCCCTTAAGGCGAAAAACAACAACTATTTCTTGCCACCTTGGACACACTTAAGCATTTTCTTCCCATTTTCTTCAGACTGTATCCGTAAGACTCCATTTGCGATCCACTGCCGAATGGGTCCTTTCTTGGAGGGAGAGTGACAGCCAGGATTAACTATACCCCATACTGGCGAAGCACGAAGAAGGGTTATCTATAGTGAGGAGGGTGTACGTGAAAGAAGAGGTGTAGTGGGTGTATTTTTATGTGTTATGAGTCTGTGTGTATCGCTGGCAGAATCGGAAGAGAATACCAGCGTACGAGAGAGAGAGAGAGAGAGAGAGAGAGAGAGGGAGGAAAATTATGGGGGGGGGGAGTGAACAAGAATGGGGTGGTTGGAAGAAGAAGAGGAAGACCAAGACATAGTAGTGGATGGTGGTGGTGGTGGGAACGGGGAAGTATATAGAAGTGGTGTGATGTGGGAGGGTCGTTACTGAGTAGGGCAGAAAGCAAATGTCTGGGGGCTCGTTCTCAAGGACGCCGCTCTCAGGATGCGGCGTCTGACTCACAACATTAAGG
>NC_137005.1:38475541-38665541 GCF_032717465.1 Coenobita brevimanus | reverse complement strand
CGCATCCTGTAAGAAGTGCATATCTATCATCCAGTCCTTCTCGTCCAGTCAGAAGCGTAGGGGCCCGGGGCTAGGCTATTCACTTCCGACATTTAAGGCGAGAGTAACCAGCCTCACATCCCCTTGAGTGGCATTATGTAAGCAGTAAACCCCAAACATCAGCAACCGGAGCGCCTCGACTCACTAGACCACCAGGCTCCATTTGGTTATATAGCTACCACCCAGCGAAGTAAATGGTTTCGGGGTCAGAGGAAACCATTTGGCCTGTTACCAAGAATCACTTGAAGGCAGCACTACGTCGAGTGAATGGATGGTGGAAGACTGATCATCGTGCGTACTTAATAACAACCTGGGCGTGACAGAAAAGTGGGACCTATATATATTTCCGTCCCTACTCAGTAGCGACCCTTCCTCCCATGACACGCCAGCCTCCTCCATACAACCCCTAGCCTTGCTCCTTAATATTTTCTGGAAGGAAGTATTTGGTAATGAAGCAAAAGATTAATGTACTTGTATTTGCCAGAGATCCCTCCGTTCTTGTGGTAACTAACGTGTGTGTGTGTGTGTGTGTGTGTGTGTGTGTGTCTAATGTCTGTGTATGTGTATGTGTAAGGCTGACCACGATACAAGGAAGAGCCCAGTTCAAACACTCATTACACTCAAGGAAAGGAAACACTGCCAGTGCCAACTACTTCAAACTGCTACCAGAGGATTTGAAACAGCTCAGGTATGCTCTTTCGCCCATCAGAGGCTTAGTAACACACTCCAATAACTCTCTCGTGGCGTAAAAAGTCTTCATTAATTTCTCTGGCAACTCTCAAGACTGTTTTAGTAACTTTGGTGGCGTCCTTCATCCCTCGAAGATTAAAATGACAGCCTCTCTCGACGATGGAAATGTTCACCTGTATTCTTGCTACCAAAATAAGATTATATTTAGATTAAAGGTGATATATCAGTGTGTTAGGTATAGCAATATAAACTTTCAAAAAATCTGTTAACACCTTCACATCGTTAGAAATATTAACTATTCCATTCCGGCTGCCAAGAGAGAATTTTGATTTTATGCATCCTTGAATGACCTCTTGTCCTCTAGTGTAAGCCTCACACTTTACTTTTTTTTATTGAATCCTGTCTGGCCATAGGCTGATGATGATTAATACTTGTTACACGCCTCCCTGTTGTGTTGCCGGTAATGACTTGTAATATAGGGAGCGGTTCGACAAGGGGATAGATGGTGTGGCACAATATTCCCTTGGGGTTATGAGAATCACTATACTCTTTTTCTCACCTGACGGAACTGCGCCACTCCCACACCATAATATTAAAGATACTAAAGAGCATTTGCATGGAATTTGATGAGCCATAGGTATGAGGTAGGACTGCGCCTCCTTGGTTACTATAAGTCAAATCGTCCCTCCTGACTGATCATCCGAAGCTATCAACACGAAAGTGCTTAGGAGGTTTCGTGACTCCTTTTTGTCTGTGAAGTTACTGTATATATATACTGGAGAGAGAGAGAGAGAGAGTTCTGAGTATGAGGTGGAGAGCAAAGGGCACTGAACATCCATTCGCCCCCAGTAGCGAAGAGGATGTAAGTTGCATCTAAACAGGTTCTGCATTAAGCATTACTATTTATACAAAACCTTGCCCTAGAGACGGTGTAGGGACAGTCCCGGACACATGCAGGCTGCTGGCTCAAGTTCTTGCAGTGGTGTTGTGCAATGGTCACCGTCTATATATAAGGGGTGATGGGCAGGCCAGATGTACGTGTAGGGTACAGAGGTCATCACACAGGTCGTATCGGACGCTGTTTGACCTCGCTTCGTCCTTTATTACCCCTGTCAGGAGCGCAAGGACCAGGGGCAAGGATATAAGCCCAGACGTTTAGGCGATCCACCAATCTCTCTTGTATTTAAGGCCATGTGGGTCACACCCTGTTGAAGCACCTAACCTCACTTGACAACTAGGCGTTCTTTTGGCGGCCATACGGTCAGCATGGAGCGTTTATAGTTTCCTGGGCTACAAGAAAGGAATTGGCCTCTCAGTCCTTGTCTAGTCACCTTAAGGTACACTACAATGAGTAAGCGTATAGTATCGTACAAGTAAATATGCCATGTCTTGCTGTTAGATCATCCTTACTATCAGCTGATGACTGGTCCACTGAAGGCCCAGTTTACTCTCTTCACCACAGTCGGTTTGTTTTCATCTAACGGAACTGGATCATTCCAACAACTTGAGGACTTAATCGTGGCCGCATTAAATCCGATGAGCCTTGGTTTCGAGGTAAGAATGAGTCTCCTTGGTTAGTAGTAAAATCAGCGCTCCAGTCTGACTACACTTGGCCATCTACTGAGCTGGAAGGAAGGTAGGGATATTTTTCGTGTTAGAACAAACGCGCTGCTTTCGATTGCCTCAAGGGTTAGCCATCATTCACAGGAGACTCCGGGTAGTGGACAGAAAGGTAGACTGGTATAGGCGGACAGGCCTAAACACAGAGACTTGCTAGACCTAAGGAAACGCACAGTCAAAACTATGCCCAGTGACAGACATGTAAAAATATCATTAAAAAAAAAAAAGAAGCATATGAAAAGAGATGATTGATTGAGAAGCGTAGGGGCAAATATGCAAATTAATGCTATTCCTGTAATTTGAATTCAATCTGTGCTTTGTAACAGTCTTGAGTTTAAGCATATAAGCCCCCCCCCCCTCTCTCTCTCTCTCTCTCTCTCTCTCTCTCTCTCTCTCTCTCTCTCTCTCTCTCATAATATCAGCCAGCACCAGGAAGCAACACCCCCTTCAACAAAACCCAGGCGTGAAAGCCAGTCAGTCTGGTGGCAAAGAACAGGCAGAGGACTCACAGCCCCTCGCCTCCCTCGCTAGACGTAAACACCTGCATCGTAGAGAGGGAATACGAAGAACCGGCCAAGACGTGGATGCGCTCACAGACCCAGCCAGAATGATATTTTTACCTCTGCCTGCTAATCTGGGGAGGCTTTGTTCTCACCCCTTTTTTGTCTGTCAGTCTGTGAGGTGCCTCGTAATGTGTACTTTTTGCTTTAGGTAGAGATTAACACTGGCATATAGCGTTAATCAAGAGGAAGGGCTATGGAGAGGATGAAGAGCCACTAAACGACTGGAAATGAGCTGGGGAAATGACGAGCATCTCCGTTTGGTTAAGGTGAATTATAGTGGTTGCAAAGCGCCAGGCGACCTTTTCCAATGCTAAAAAAAAGTAAAGAAAAAGAGAAAAAAGCTGAAGATCTATAAAAACTTGACCTCCGCGGAGACGTCTGAACAGAGGAGAGCATGAATTAATACCCGTTCATTTGGAGACGCCTGGGCACAGTGCGTTTGGCCTCTTCAGTTCGATGAGGTAGTTGAGTTTCTTCTTGCTGTATCCAGACGATTCTGTTCAACTTGGGGTAGATTACTTCCATTTTGGGAGAATAGAACTAGCCTTAATGTATCCCTGTACTGCATAGGGGCCACCCAGAGCTAAATAAAACCACCTGTAGGTAGTAAGAATTAATCTGTAACACATGTCATCAGACTGAAGAAGTTGAAATACTTTAGTTCCTTCACATTAACCTGGCCTTGATTCCCGCCCTTTTACGGCTTATTCCATGTGGCTCGATTCCAGAGAAAGACAATACCATGTCTGTACATCCTTTCCATTGCACTAATTCGTGACTAGCACCAAATTCTAGTGTTTATCTATCGTGAATAGTCATCATGCAGGGTGGAGCCATGACAAGTTTAGGCAAACACGTGCTAATGAACATCACACACCTCTGGCCGACCAATCACGTGGCAGCACGTGTCGGCATCGCTATGTAATGAGGTCCCGCCCCACCCGCCATGAGATTGGTCCGCAGATGTTACTTAGGAAGGAACGAAATGTTGCCAAGTACACTGACCTTTGGACATCGACTCAGAAGTCTAAATGAAAATCAACGTAGCGTAGCCCGAGGCGTCGAAAGTACTGAGCAGAAATTAAACTATTCAGAAACGGCAGCTGCGTTCAACCTTGTTTGCATACAAGAATATATATATATATATATATATATATATATATATATATATATATATATATATATATATATAGAGAGAGAGAGAGAGAGAGAGAGAGAGAGAGAGAGAGAGAGAGAGAGAGGCTACATGAGAGAGAGAGAGCTTGGTATACAGTTGAGAGTGAGTCATAGGAGCCAGCAAATGTCAACCTTTTCACTCCGATGGTATTTCGTGTTTTCCTCTCGCTAGTTTCAGGTGCTTAGATCCAGGTTAGGAAAGACTTCAATCTAGAGGGCTTAGATATGACCTTAACTAAACAGGTCACTATTAGATACCCTTCCTAACACGACTGAAATCGTCTGAAGATAGCAAGGATGAAAATTAGGTCATTGTGAAAGGAGAGTTAGGAATATTAATCTTCCTTTGTTACCTCTACTAGCGACTGAGGAGGCTTTTTGTATTTACCCGTGTCTGTCTGTCTGTCTGTGTGCATAATATCTCAAAAAGTTACTATCCAATTTCAATAAAATTTGGTGGATAGGTGGGCACTGGGTCAAGGAAGAGTTGATTAGATTTGCAGGTGGATGCAGGAAATCATCAATCTGGCGCTGAGGGAGGTATGCGCTCTCTGTGTGCTTCCTAGTTTCTTCTGTCTCCTAGCTACCCCGTACTAAGACATTGACGAGATTAGCAGTGAAGGCTTAGATTAAATACCAGAGTGGAAGTAGAGGACAAACAGAAACTAGATCCAGCCACTGTACTTTGAGGGGTCATAGGGAATGTGAGTGAGGTGTGTTGAGTCCTATGAATTTATTTTTTAGTTCTTGCAATTTCCAGACGATTTTTTAAAAGTTTGGAAAGGTCTCTAGTATAAATAGCGGGTTGTCTAAGGCTGTACCCAACGTTTCTAAAAAATCTGTGCTAATCTGAGTATAATTGATATAATCGTTTTTATCTTGGCCTAAAATCCTCATGTCTCCATCGTGAATGTTGAGTTGTGAGAATATATTGGCACAAGTTTATGATGCTAGTCACGAAGAAGTGCTATGGAAAGGATGTAGAGCAAGAGTAATTGTTTAAGCTATAGATCTACGTGAAATAAGCAGCAAAGGGACGAAAATCAGTGCCATAGTAAGAGTAAAAAGAGTATAATATTAGGAATTCCGAAGTATGTCATCCTGTTGAAGAAATTAATATTATCTTTTTCTTTTCTTTTTGGACATTCTTTAAGGGATCCCAGGTTAATAAGAAATTGGCAAGGTAGGTAAGGGACGTCCAAAAGAGATGCTATACTCTTTTTATCTTAACTTGGCCCAGATTTTCGTCCTTTTGCTGGTAATTTCACGTAGCTTATTGCCAGAAAAATGCTACGGTCCTGCATCCTTTCCATAGCACTTCTTCGTGACTAGCACCATATTCAAGTATTAATCCACTGTTACAACTCAGCAATCAACATGAAGAGGAGGCAATTGTAGGCCAAGTTAGAGTGAAAAGAGTATAGTTAAGCAGCAGAAGTTGAGGAGATTCGATTCTACGGTTTGGTCACTTTAACTTGGAGATTTTAGAGCTTTTGCAGCCTATTTCCCGTGGTGCAGTAGCGGAATAAACCAATACTACGACTCAGTATCCAATTCATAGCACTCCTTCGTGACTAGCACCATAATACTGTTGATTTCTCGTTACAGCTCAACATTAAAGTTGGAGAGATGGGAAATTTACACCAAGTTAAAATGGAACGAGTACAGGGTATGGATGTAGGGTGACCAGGAAATATGGTTTGCGAGTGTGCCTTTATATTGGAGAGTGAGTGAGTCCTGTGAGCCTGAGTGGTAAAGCGCGGCAAACAAGGAAGACGATGGCGGGGTAGGCAGGAAGCGGGGCCTAACGGACTCACGGTAGGCACACACGGCGCTCTTACCGTTTTTACTCATTTACGTCACACTCTCTGCGTTGCCACACACTCACTGACTCACGCCATACCAAGATGAGTTTAGTGTTTCACTAGAAATAGTAATAGTCACTTTGTTTTAGCCAGTTTGTTGTATTTTGAGCATACTGTACTTACCACACCGAATTATTTATTTATCTATTTAGTTATTTTTTTGCAAGCACTTGTGTGTGTGTGTGTGTGTGTGTGTGTGTGTGTGTGTGTGTGTGTGTGTGTGGTAGGTGGGGGCGCTCACCATTCACTCACTAAATGTAGTGCTGCTGTCAGCTGTCTGCCTTTTCCTCTCTTCCTTCCATCCTCTTCTCTCTTTTTTCTTTCATTCTTTCCTCTTCCTTCTGCCTGTGGGTGACTCTGCACTGAGTGACAAGTCAAATGGTTTCCTGTACACCAGGAAACCATTTACTACGCTGGGTGGTAACCATATAACCAAATTTTGGCGCCTGGTGGTTTAGTGAGTAATTAAGGAGCTCCAATCACATTGAGCCGGTGAAGGTTTATATCTAAGGGATGGTTGGGGTTTATTGTTCATGTAACGCCACTCAGGGATGGGTGGGGCTGGTCACTCTCACCTTAAATGTCAGGACCAACTTGCCTAGCCCCGGGCTCCTACACTCCTCATGGGACAACATAGGAGTGGATGATTTACATTTTGAACAAGTGTGCCGTTTTTTTTCCCCATTAAGTCGTATTTGGAAATATGCACAACAAAACTAATATTAACAGTTGTTTCATTCTTATTTTATTTATTTTTTAAAATTATTGTGTTAAGGCGCCATATCTTTTCTTTTTTACAGTAAGATAAAAAAGTTTTATTTTGAGCTAACGTACCATTGAGATTTTTCGAAGGTAGTGGCGGTTTCAGATTTTTGTTTTTGTTTTTAAGTTGTATTTTGAACTAAGTGCCACGCGACGGATTTGTTAGTTCATCAGTAAACAATATTTTGAGTTTAGTGCTACAAATACTTTCTCTTTGGCCAGTAAGTTATTTTTTGAGAGATTTTTTTTTATATGCAGCAAGTTGTATTTTGATTTATCACGTCACACAGGCGGTTTAGGCATCGCTAAGTTATAATCTGAGCAAGCGTCTCTCTCTCTCTCTCTCTCTCTCTCTCTCCCCCCAACTTACATCAGGAAAACAGGTCTGAATGACAATGATGATTATGGTGATGACAGTGTAATTTTACGACGATGATGATAATGGCGATGAAAATGACGATGACGACGATGATGATGATGACGATGATGACGACGATGATGATGATAATGATGGTGAAGACGATGATGATAATGATAATGAAGACGATGATGATGATAATGATGATGATGAAGACGATGATGACGATGATGATAATGATGGTAATTAAAGCGGAGTAATTAAAAGAATACTCGAGTCATACATCACGTCATCGTCCTTCGTCAGCACGTCCTTTTTTTTTGGGGGGGGGCATTTTTTTTTTACGTCCTTACCTTCATTTATCAGATTACTTATTCATTTATTTTTTAGCACCAAAGGCGGGAGTGAAGGGAGGTGTCTGGGTGATAGTGGTGCTGTGATGATAGGCTTCCTGGTGTTACGTTTTCTTTGGTCTCATTAGATATCCATTTCATCGTCATCGTCATCATCATCGTCATCATCATCATCGTTATCGTCATCATCACGTTGGCGGTGATGATGATATTAGCACTTATGATGATAATGATGCTGTAAATAATAATGATAACTAATAATAACAGTAGTAGTAGTAATAATAATAATAATAATAATAATAATAATGATAATAATAATAATAATGAAAATGATGGTGATGGGTGATGATATTATATACACTGATGATGGTGATGACAAGACAAATGATAGTATCCAAAATAACTGTAAAAATAATAATAATGATGATAATAGTGATGATGGTGATGATGATAATGACGATGACGATGATGATAATGATGATGATGATGATAATGATGATGACGATGATGATAATGGTGATGATGTTGATAATGACGATGACGATGATGATAATGGTGATGACGATGATGATGACGATGATGATGATGATGATGATGATAGTCCTTTCTACTCTGACTATAAACATGATAACTATGCCACAAACACGCATCATCGTACAGAAAGGGTTCGTGGATTCCCCTCCCTTCATCACAAGCGTTCTTAAGTGAAATGAAACTGTCCAATGATGATAGTCCTATCTACTCTAACTATAAACAGTTGGGTGATAAGGAGGTCAATTGTCTAAGGAGGTCAATTGGGTGATAAGGAGGTCAGTTGGGTGATAAGGAGGTCAAGTGGGTGATAAGGAGGTCAATTGGGTGATAAGGAGGTCAGTTGGGTGATAAGGAGGTCAAGTGGGTGATAAGGAGGTCAATTGGGTGATAAGGAGGTCAAGTGGGTGATAAGGAGGTCAGTTGGGTGATAAGGAGGTCAGTTGGGTGATAAAGAGGTCAAGTGGGTGATAAGGAGGTCAAGTGGCTGATAAGGAGGTCAAGTGGCTGATAAGGAGGTCAAGTGGCTGATAAGGAGGTCATGTGGGTGATAAGGAGGTCAAGTGGGTGATAAGGAGGTCATGTGAGTGATAAGGAGGTCAAGTGGGTGATAAGGAGGTCATGGGTCAACAAGTGCATATAAGTGATCAAACCAGCGTCTTGAAGAAAAGGATAGAAGAGAGGATGGTTGAAGTTCTTTGCATTATCTGTCTTACTGTCAACCTTAGGAGTGACAGGCAGTTTCTCTCTCTCTCTCTCTCTCTCTAACCTGAGGAGTGACAAGCAATTTCTCTCTCTCTCTCTCTCTCTCTAACCTGAGGAGTGACAAGCAATTTCTCTCTCTCTCTCTCTCTCTCTCTCTCTCTCTCTCTCTCTCTAACCTGAGGAGTGACAAGCAATTTCTCTCTCTCTCTCTCTCTCTCTCTCTAATCTGAGGAGTGACAAGCAATTTCTCTCTCTCTCTCTCTCTCTCTCTCTCTCTCTCTAACCTGAGGAGTGACAAGCAGTCTCTCTCTCTCTCTCTCTCTCTCTCTAACCTGAGGAATGACAAGCAGTCTCTCTCTCTCTCTCTCTCTCTCTCTCTCTCTCTCTCTCTCTCTCTCTCTCTCTCTCTCAAGAACACAGCTGCACTGGATAGATTTTATATATACACAATATCTGCTCCAGTAATTAACCTTCGAAATGAAATAATAATAATAATAATAATAATAATGAATTCAAAACTAGCCGAGAGAGTAATAGTAATCTCGTTTTCCAGGTTCGGAGTCAAAAAGGTGACAGCGTGTGAGCAAGCCTACGTGCGCAGCTGTCTGATTACTCCAGCGTGGTAAGGGGGCGACTCCTGGATCTCCCTCTCAAGGTCACCCCTACCGAACCGGACTGGAAACTAGAGCAGAAGCCTTTTTTCGTCCGGCATTCTTTCCAGGTCCTGCTGATCATCGGGGAAGTCTTTGACCTTAAAAAAATCGGAATTCTTCAAGGACAAGGCATCAAAATCGGACTCGTCAGCACAGGGTCGCTTACGTGGACTGCACCGGACTGGAAACCTAAGGCGGCATTTTCCCCCTACCAATAATTTTCCCCTCAAGTCCTACCGGGCACCGGGGAAATCTTCTTCGGCGGGAAAAACTAAAAATAGATAAAAACTAGACCTGCCTCCAGTACCGGGCTGATCTCATGAACTGGGCTGGAGTGTGAGGATAAGAGGTTGTCCTTGAGAGAGTTATAATCCTTAGTTATAACTCACGGACAGAGAGAAGCCAGGCGCATTCAAGGCAGGAACTTTGTCTTTAGGGGAATTTCTCTGTCTGTCTTTAGGTAATTTTTTTCTTGCCCAGGGGAAATCTCACGTTGATTTTACGGTCACTTCTTCACGGTCTCTGCTTTGCTTTCGCGGTCTCTGCTTCCACGGTCTCTGCTTTGTTTTCAAGGTGTCTTTCAGGGTCTTTTTAGGGTGACTCTTAGTGTGCCTATTTAAAGTGAATTTTGGGGTTGCCGGGGACATTTTTGCCCCTTTTTAGGGAAACTCTTGGCCAGTCCAGGAAAACTCTTAGCTTCTTTTTTCAGAAGATAAATTTCTAAAGAGTTTTCAGAGGTCATTTTCACTCTCTTTAGGGGGACATGTAGCTCTCTTCCCAGGGTAAATATCCAGCTCTTTTTGCGTGAAATTTAAAGGTCGATAGAGTAATAATAAGCTTTTTATTTTGAGTTTTTTTCGGAAATTTGCAGGGAATAGATTTTTTACCTCTCCCTGGGGAAGCTTTTATCTGTCACCAGGGGAAATTCTAGCTTTATTTCAGGGACTCTTTAGCTTTCTTTAGGCTACTACTTAGCTCCCTCCAGGCTAGCTTATCCTCGAGGTCAGACTCCAAGTGTGTGTGGGCGAGATGGGGAAGGCGGTGCTCACTTACCTCGTCCTCAGCGCCTTGGCAACGCTGGCCCTCGACTGTGAGATCTCCGAAAATGAGGTGAGACTTGATGATGGTGATGATGATGATGTTGATGATTACTACTACTACTACTAGCAGCACCAATTTATTATCTTTATTATTATTATTATTATTGTTATGGAAGAATTGTTATAGACAGGGTGAGAGATATATCAGAGGTCCTGGTGAGTGGTGAACGGGGTGGCTTTAGGAGTGGCAGAGGATATGTGGATCAAGTATTTGCAGTGAGACGGATAGCGGAGAAGGCTTGTGAGAAGGACCATAAGGTGTTTGTGGCATTCATGGATCTGGAGGGAGCATACGACAAAGCGGACAGAGAGGGATTGTGGAGAGTGTTGTGCGTGTGCGGTATAGATGGTAAGCTGCTAGGTGCCGTCAAGAGTTTTTATGATGGTAGCGAAGCATGTGTGAGGGTTAATGGGGAATTAGGCGAATGGTTCGCGATCGGTGCGGGCGTGCGACAAGGTTGTGTGATGTCCTCATGGTTGTTCAATATATATGTGGATGGGGTGATGAGAGAAGTAAAAACACGAGTAATGGAGAGAGGGATGGCGTTGGTATTGAGTGATGATGGATGGAATGTCTCAGATTTGGTGTATGTTAACGATGAAGTGCTGCTTGCAAGTACCTGACAAGAACTTGGTAGGCTGGTGCAGGGTTTTGCTGATGTCTGTGAGCGTCATGCCTTGAGAGTGGGTGTGGAAAAGAGTGAGGTGATGGTTGTTGAGAGAGAGGGTGACTCCCGGTGCGATGTAACGGTGAATGGAGAGAGTCTGGAATTGGTGAGAGAGTTCAAGTGCCTGGGTGCAGTGGCAGAAAAGAGCTGAGGGTGTGCAGGGGGAGTTCAGGGTGGAGTGACACAAGGAGAAGTGGCTGGTGCAACGGGGGCCTTGATGGGGAGCGGAGGATTAAGTGTTGCTGCTGCACGAGGCTTGCATGAGGGAGTGTTGGTGCCAGCTTTAACATGTGGATGTGGGACTGTGGTGTGGCATGAGGGTGAAAAGTCAAGAGTGAGAGCAGTGGAGATGGGACTGCTGAGGAATGTATGTGGGGTGCGGAGGGTGGATGGGATGCGAAATAGTGTGATTCGTAAAAGATGTGTTGTAAGGAAGTCGGTGGACACCAGAACCGAAGAGAGCGTACTGAGATGGTATGGCCATGTGGAGAGAATGGATAACAATAGGGTGGTGAAAAAGGTATACCGGAGCGAATTTGAAGAAGGGAGGAGGCAAGGTAGGCCAAGGAGAAGGTGTAGGGATATGGTGGATAAGTGTGTGAGGAGAAGAGGTTTGAAAGTCGGTGAAGCTAGGGAACTGACAAGAGATCGAGCTGGCTGGATGAATGTTGTGAGGAGAAGTGCATCATAAGGGATTTGGCACCCCTTTTTAACATGGCAGCGTCCGGATTGGCTCAGTCGGATACGTATATGTGAAGCTACAGAAAGTGGCGAATGTTTTTGGAGTATCCGATGGAGCCAGGATTCCGGGGGCTTGAATGATGAGTGAATGGAAGCGTGGCCCATTGAATTGGGCAAATTTGGGCTGTCTGGACATTGTTACTCCTCACCCAGCCCTAGGGTGGGAAAAGAGCTCCGGATGATGATGATGATGATGATTAATTATTTCATCTGAACATTTATCATTTACCCTCATAATCGTGGGCTTAGGAGGCTCCGTAACATCTCTTTCTTATTGATTTACTTTATTCCGATTAAGTCACATTAAGATTCTTTTGCACAATTCTCATATCATAATTAATCTGTTTTATGTTATTGATGGCATGTGTGATGATAACAAGACAAAGACAACAAATACACATACCTCCTCCTCCTCCTCCTCCTCCTCCTCCTCCTCCTCCTCCTCCTCCTCCTCCTCCTTCTCCTCCTCCTCCTCCTCCTCCTCCTCCTCCTCGATGTTACAGCAACACACAAAACATTATATCTTTCACAGCGTCCTTCATGTCACCCACACCATATATTCATGCCACAGCTAATCCACAAATAATCCACTGGCCTAGACCGTCACTATAATGCAGCCTCCCCCGCCCCCGAACAGCACAATTCGCTTACTAACCCATCTCACTCTCACAACACAAAAGATCTCACGGAGCGACCAGTTGAAGCGACCGGGTTCTTCACGTTCAGATAATTCATGAGTCCAAACAACACCATACCGATTGTAAAAAGATAAAACTATAATTACCAAGTGAATTTCGAGATGTATGATGCACAATATCCCGCCAAAGAAGAAATGCTTGGGAGTCTTAAGTTTACGAGATGAGGGTTTGGGGTTCATTTTGCATGGTAGAGCTGGGTGTTGATTTTTCGTGTTGGGAAGAATAAAATGTTTTCTTATATATTTTACCTTCCATCCTTCGCACAACACCCTTCCTTCGCCTGCCCTTCATAACTCCTTCCATTCATCCCTCCTTCCATACTCCCTTCCATCTTCTGCTGCTCTTTCGTTCTTCCTTCCTTCCTTCCTACTTTCCCTCATGCCATATTCTCTCCGCTATTCTTTTCCCTCTCTCCTCCCTCCACTGATCCTTCCATCCTTTCCTTCCTCTTCTCTACATCTTTCATCCTTCTTTTCTACTCTCCCACCTGCCATATCCTCTTCTCCGTTCCTTTTCCCCTTTCTCCAGACGATATCCATCCTTCCCTTACCATACAATCGCTCCTTCCACACCCCACTCCCTTCCCACAACTCCTTCACAACCTCAGTACCTCCTACCTCCTCCCACAACCCCATTTCTTCTTCCTCTCCACATATCTCATATTGCCTCTCCTCTCCTACTTCCCTAGTTTTTCTCCTCTCCTGCTTTCTCTCCTCTCATTTCACTCCTCTCCCACTACCCCTGTCTTACTTCCTCTCGTCTCCTACTTTCCTTCCTCTCCCCCTCTTCTTTCTCTTCTTTGATTTATTTCTTCTCATTCATCCTCTCCTCATCTTCATCTTTCTTTTTCTTCCTCACATCTTACTTGTCTCCATGTACTTCCTCTCCTTATTCTCTTCTTCTGCTTCCTCTCTTCTCCTTTACTCTTCTCATACATTCCTCACCCTCTACCATTCCCTTACAACCCTACCACACTCCACAGCCCTCTTCTAATTCCACATTACCTCGTACAACTTTCCTGTTTTTCCCCTATTTTCCATTTCTCCACTCCCTGTTTTGCAGTCACCTCCTTCCTCACATTCCTAACTCCCTACCACACTTCCTCAGCCACTCCTCTTCCCCAGCCACATTCCACACACCCTTGCTACAACTCTGCCTTAACCCTGCCAACCTCACAGCCCTCTCTCTAGCCTAGCCTAACCCCACCCCTACCATGACCTTACAACCCCACCTGCACCAAACCAGACCCCTTTACATTACAACCCTACCTACACCTAACCTAACCCCTTAACTTAACTCCACAACCCCACCTACCACCCCAGCATGTAACCCGACGCCACGCCACACCCCAGAATCCCCTACCACATCCCTCGTCTCACCCCCACACCCCCTGCTAACCCCTGCCTCACCCCCACAGGTCCTCCGGCGCAGCAAGAGACAGTCCCCCGTCCCCTTCATGAACCCCCCCATCCCCACCTCCATCGGACACTATATTGGTAAGTACATGGATTATTTTTTGAGTTCCCCCACCCCTCCTGTCTCTCCTTGTCTCTCCCTTCTTCTGTCTCTCCCTTCTGTCTCTCTCCATCTCCTTATTTCTTCTCTTCCCCCATCGCCACCTCCATCTTGCTTAGTCCCCCCGTCTCTCATCCACCTTCCCCCTTTTGTCTCTCCACTGTCACTCCTCTCTCTTCTCTCATTCTCCAATCCCCTTCTCTCCTCTCTCCCCTGCCTCCCCTTTCCCCTTGCCTCCCCTACCCTCCCCTTTTCTGCCCTACTTGTCTTCTCTCCCTCTCTGACTGCTTATTACTCCCCCTGCCACAGACCCACGTTTGGTCTTGGGTTACCGCGTGCGCCTCCCGATCTGCGTTAAGTTCACCCCATATGCTTCACTCCCAAAGCATGTCCGTCACTTTCCTTCCTAACGCATCATACGGAGAGATTCAGTTACCGGCAGAAAAACATAACAAATCTCTCGCTGCATGTCTTAAAGATGATGAACAGAGGAAGAAAACACACACACACACACACACACACACACACACACACACACACACACACACACACACACACACACACACACACAAAGATTACTGGTGTCCCTATCTAGAAAAAATCTGGATCGTTTTGGACTAGAACAGCTGTAGGTTCAAGTTCGGGGGGATACTGTTCTAGGGAGGTGAATTCCAGAGAGAAGCAGTTCGGGGAATAAATGAATTCTGACAGGCAGTTCTGCAATGTGGCAGTGTGACATCCCAGAAGATGCCCCTTGCAGCGCGGGGGAAGGCGTGAACAGGTGGTGGCACAGGGGACGCAACTTCGTCTGACCATTTGCCATAAAAGTGTTGGTAAAATAATGCAAGGGAGGCAACATTCCTTCTCACCTGTAGGGGAGGTAGTTCATATGCAATTGCTGGGTTATCACTACTTCTTACAGCTTTGGTCTGAATTCTGTCCAGTTGTCTTAGTGCAACCTGCCTAGCATAGGGAATTAGTTAACTTAGGAAGGTTAGTAGAAGAGGTGAAATATCAGGCTAAGTTTTATGCCAGGTTTTATGAGGCGCCTCCTAAGCCCACCAGGACACAGCGGCAGAGGCGCCATGAGGAGCAGGTAGATCGAGCAGGTAAAAAGTTGCTTAATGGCTCTTGTTTTTACTTATTTTATGTACCCTCCCCTCCCCCCTTCCTCCTCCTCCAGACTCCCTGTTCCCCTTAGCTGCTTCCTCCATTACCCTCTCTCTTCCCCCCCACCCCTAGCCTCCCGCTCTCTCCTTCACTCTCCTTTTACTCTCTCCCCCCCATACTCTCTCCCTGCTCTTCCCCCCTCAGCATCCCTCTCTCCCTCACCCCCTCCATCGCCACTGCAGGTGAGTGGGGTAAGTTCTTAGAATATCCTTGGCTCCTCAAGACGATTTTACTCAGCATTAAGGAGACTTCTAGTAGGGCTGGAGCTAAAACATCCTTCATTATAGATGGTGATGGCAGATATATTAACTCGAGTACAGGAAGCAGTTTTTCCTCTCTCTCTCTCTCTCTTGCGTGCGTCTGATTGTGGGCATTGGTTTCACAGCCCGTTCTCTAAGGCCCGGCAGTCTTCCCACGTCTATGCACCTTCACACGTCACCACTTCGACACTAATACCCACCGTCCATACTGAATACATGGTAGGGTTGTCTCACTCAGGACTGGTGCACTGGAATTACTGAGGTTGTTTTTGTGACATACCGGTGTGTCTTTTCGAAGGTCAGTAAAGTTTGTTTTGGCGAGATTTTTTCTTCATCAAACTACTCCCTGCACAGGCGTGGGATCGAACTCGCGTCCTTTCAGACAGCAGATGACCTCTCTAACCACTCGGCCACGACCTAGCCAGAGTGAAAGTGCTTTGGCTAGTATTTATAGCAGTGGCCCCTTGTTCGTGCACGCTTACTTAGATGTACAGTCCGCATCAAAAATCCTGTCGCCGCTCCTGTTCCCTCCATGGACGTTGAAAAAGGTGTGTGGTGAATCCGCAGCAAATTACTCTGCTAACTCTGGCCTATACCTGAATAAACTCACCCGTGGCCGTTGCTACGGATCTGCCACGCTGTTTTTCAAAGTGCTCGGGTGGAAAGCAGAAACAAGGCGACAGGATTTTTGACGCCGACTGTACGCCAAAAGCATAAGGGAACGAAATAATGGAATCCAGTGTCGCTAAAGGCGTCGCACTGCTTTCCCTAACCCCTTCAGCACGACGACGTCCTTCTGAAATCAATTCTTGCCGTCTCGAGATGAATTTATAGATGAGAGACTTTAAAAATGGTAGAATATGGCTTAAAAATGGTAGAATATGGCTTAAAATGGTGGAATATAGCTTAAAATGGTAGAACATAGCTTAAAAATGGTAGAATATGGCTTAAAATGGTAGAATATAGCTTAAAATGGTGGAATATAGCTTAAAAATGGTAGAATATAGCTTAAAAATGGTAGAATATAGCTTAAAAATGGTAGAATATAGCTTAAAAATGGTCGAATATAGCTTAGATCGACCCCTTCACTACCAGTTATCCTCCCTACGCTGAATAAAATCGTCTGGAGGTAGCGAAGTGCCACAAAATCACCTTCATTAGCACTATTACACCTGACTTAAATTGCACAGTAAATAATTAACCCACAGGAGTACAGGTGAGTAGGTGACAGGTGTTGGTGCCCAAGTTGGTGGTGTAAGGCAACTCTTCACATATTTATATATCTTTTTTTTTTCTTTTTACAGATGATGAACAGAGGAAGGGAAAATAAATTTAAAAAATATATATACAGTATGAGATGCGCCTCAGAAACCGGCTTCCAAACCAGTGGTCAGAACCTGATCTCTAATAGGAGAAAAAGTCCACTAGCTTCTTCACCACCTGACTTCTCACGTGGATTCTCTCTCTCTCTCTCTCTCTCTCTCTCTCTCTCTCTCTCTCTCTCTCTCTCTCTCTCTCTCTCTCTCTCTCTCTCTCTCTCTCTCTCTCTCAGTATGGAGGTAGGAAGTACGTCAGAATAGGATAAATAGTAATACTAATAATACTTCGCATTCAGGTATAATTTCACTTTATTTCCAGTCAAGAATGTACCTTATAATCCTTTATTTGCTAATGAGGGCTTTATTGAGAGTTTGGTCCATTTAATTAGGCATTAATTAGGTCTCATTCGGTCAAGTTTTTCTCCATTCTCTTTGGGTCCGTAGGGGAAAAGGGGTCTGGATGATGATGATGATGGTGATGATGATGATGATGATGATGATGATGATGGCAACGATGATTCTAACACCAGACGACATATATTCAATTTTTTGTTCATACCACATTCGTTAAATCAACATACAGGTCAGAAAAAAGCAATTAGAAGAGACGAAGACAGTGTTGTGTAAAGTTGCTCTCACCTTATACTTATCCTGCCTAAGTCTCTATGCTTAATATTTTTTTTGCAGAGTCGTGTTTTTGCCTTGCCTATGGATGTAATTTTGATTTTCCTCTCCACAGGTAGTATCCAGAAGCCAGACTAGTGCCAAAGAGATAAATAATAGTGCAAGGCTTCTGTCTCCATATCCTGACGTTTATTATTATCATTATTATTATTATTATTATTATTATTATTGTTATTATTATTATTACTATTATTATTGTTATTATTACTATTATTATTATTATTATTATTGTCACTGCTGCTACTACTACTTCTACTGCTACTACTACTACTACTCATTATTATTATTATTATTATTATTATTATTATTATTATTTTCATTATTATTATTATTATTACTACTACTACTACCTCTACTACTACTACTACTCCTATTATTTACAATCACCATCATTTCCACAGGAGGTAGCCAGCAGCTGGACCAATGCCAGCGTGATGAAGTGCTGTTACAAGGAGCGTGCCATCGGGTGCTCACCCAGGGCCCTTGTACCATAGAGGAATACGTGCTGCTGGACCCCGACACCCTTAAGGGGTACTGCGCCCCCCGCCTCTGCCCCCCCGATAGGATCTTCGTCTTCAGTGACCAGCTCTGCCACGACCCGAGGAACTCCGCTCTGTGTCCACGTGAGGAGAGAGAGAGAGAGGATGATGATGATGGTGATGATGATGATGATGATGGCTGCAGTGACGATAACGATCAATATTAGGCTGAGATTATGATGATGATAATGATGATGATTATTTATGTAGATTACCGATAACGAACGATTACAGTGACACCGAATGCCAGGCTAGGATGATAATGATGATGATAAACATTATGATGATGAGCACTGAACTGCAAATTGAGTTAGAATGATACTGATGATTACAAATACTGGGCTGGGAGTATAGTGATGATGATGATGATGATAAAGAGAAGCAGTCTAACCCCACACCGCCTTCCTTCACACAGCGGGTCGTCAGCTGTACCAAACTGCATACGGTACCCCGGTTTGCCAGTGTCCCGACGGTACGTACGAGGGCGACGATGACCTGGACGACGATGTTTGTGATCCTCTACTCGGCCGTACCCTGAGCTGCCCCCCCAACCAGGTACGAAGGACGGGACGGGCAGGGACGGGGTTGTATTCATTAGAAACGGGACACACGGAGATGTCTATCAGAGGGGCGTGTGCTTCAGAGACAGAGCGTGCATCTCAGGGACACGTTAAAGAGATGAGGCATGTCACTTGAAGGAAACTACCAAGGTCCACCACTTAGAGATGGGACATGCCACTTACAGACATCGAGGACACCAGAAAGAGAGGAGGCGTCGTACTTAGAGAAAGGAAACTGCTTGTGTCCACCACTTACAAATGGGGCATGCCACTTACGGACATCATTAAGGGACGGGGAAAACTCAAAGATGGGGCATGTTATTTTAGACTTGGTGTGTAGAGACTAGAAATTCCACTTAGAAAAAGGGGTCCACTTAAGGATACGTAAATATCGCTCTACTTTTTAGTCGAAGGATCATGAAACTCTTACACGTTATTCTGAAAAGTCTGTTGGGTTCCGAAGATTACATTACTGGGTTTCAGGAGTTATTGTTCACTTTGTCGTTATTTATCTAAAGGGACTGGTCAGAGATGGGACACGATACGCAGAGTCTTGCTTCCACTCATGGATGGGGTGTACACTGGGACAGGGCACTACATAGAGGACATCAGGACACTGCTCTGGGACAAGACACCATTTATTTGGGATGAATATGCACTTTTTGGATACCTCTCAGGGTCGCCGCTCAAGTATAGGGCACCACTCGGGGACGTGGCTACACTCAGGTACCGCACAGCACATGTTTAGATGAGTGGTGACATAGGAACCCACTCAGGGACACCGCTAATTGGCGTGGAAAGATTCAAAGCGCGGACACACTCCAGGGACATCACTCAGCAGGATAGCAGTCAGAGATGAAACGCCTCTCATGAAACAGGGCAGCACATAGTCACACCTTCCCTTGCACAAACCCCGCTAATTACCTGCAGCCCTTCCCCAGGTACACTCACCTTCCCTTACATTTACCTGTCATATTCCCCTACAGCTCTTGCTCTTGGTACACTGCCTGCAAAAAGTATCCTTATCCAGGTAACTATTGATTTCATAGTGGGCTTTGTTGCTGCTATATTTTTTTTAGCTAACAATTCTAAATGTGTCAGTGTATTTAACATGTTACGTGTTATTCAGTCTTTGTGCCGTATCACTAGAAATTGCAGGTGTCACAGAAATAAGCCTATACTGGAGAATAGTTGTAAAATTTCATCCAATGTTTCAAAATGTAAAGCTGGAAAATGCAGGTGTTGTACATGAACCTTCCTTGAAAATCACCTTCCATAACACACACCTTCCCTACCCACCCACTTCCCTTCCCTGCTCATCTGCTGCCCTTCCTTTTCTACCTACTGTCTCTTCCTATTTACCCACTTCCCCTTCCTGCTCACCCACAACCCCTCCCTATTAACTTATGGCCCTCCCTACACACTTATGCCCCCTCCCAACTCACCTATAGCCCCTCCCAGTTCACCTTCTTCCCCCTCGTCAGGTGTTGTGGTTTCGGGACTTCAGCATGCCCCCAGAGTGCCTGCCTGACCCCTGCGGCGGCGAGAACCTCAACAGGGGGCCCAACGACCTGCCCTTCGTCCCCTCAGCCACCGACGGGAGATGTTACCAGCTAGGAAAGGTGGGTGGGGCGGGGTCTTGAAAATTCTCCTCTTCGTCACGTTTTTGTAGCTATTATTATTAGTCTTATTTGAGGTTGTAGGGTTTGTGAAGCGTATTGCATAACCATTCTCTCTCTCTCTCTCTCTCTCTCTCTCTCTCTCACTCTCTCTCGTGTGTGTGTTTTACTTTGCGCTTGTTTATGTGCGTGTGCGTTGAAATAAAATATGCTTACGTGAACAAACGCCTTGTGGTAGAAAGGACTGACTTAATAGCAGACAGCATAAACAAGAGCAACAACCAGCCTATCCTACGTTTCCTGTCACCTGATACGAAGACAGGATACCCGGCCAGACAGCGGATGTGTTTTGTGGCGATGGTGACAGTAAGGAGGTGAATGAACTGGGAGGATTAGTCAGAGATAAGTCTATTAGAAAACCTAATAAGAATACATGAAACAGAGACGGTAATGATGATAATGATAATAATAATAATAATAGTGATAATAATAGTGAGTCATCAGTAATAATAATAGTGGGTCATCAGTAATAATAATAATGATAATAATAATAATAATAATAGCATCATCATCATCATCATCTTCATTTTCCTAACCCTGTTTCATTTAATGCAGATGAGGAAAGGATTCAAAACTAGGAACAGGAAAAAAATAACAGGGAACAAAGCGCCTATTGAAATGAGCCACATATTCGTTCACTCGTAAGTTTTTGAAATTGTCTAATCCATTTATGCAATCATCTATCAGCCTCAGACCTCTATTTTCATATCGAGACCTTTTTAGCCCTAACCACTCTTCTTTCTATTTTCCTCTTATATTTACCTCTCTCTTGCTGTTCCGGGGTGTTTCAGTTCTTCGACCAGTGTCAGTCCCACTCACCAGTACTTCACTTTTTCAGTCACCATTCCTCTTACGGACCAGTGTTTAACTTTCACCAACCTTTACTTTCAGGTCACGTCGCTCACAAACACTCACAGAACTATGAATCAGTGTACAAAGGTTCCATTCACAACTGGCAAGCAACACACCATTCCATACTTTCCCTTTCTTTCCCCTCTCTAACCTGTCCAAATTGTGATCTAGCCCTCTGGTCCATCATACACCTGGTGCTTACTAATCATACTCATCTCTTTCCCCTGATCCACCTTGATCGAACCTAGCCTGACCTTTTTCCTATCTTCCCAGGCCTTCCCTACCCCCTCCCTCCTGCCAGATACGACCTGACCTAAGCGTACGCCTTCTCCCAGACTTCCCTTCCCATCCCCCTGTCTTGACCTAAATTTACTCGCTCATTCTCTGAGCTTCCTTTCTTTCCCTCAACTCAGACCTCACCTAATTTAACCTGACGACCTCATTCCTCCCTTCCCATCTCGTGCATGAACGGTAAAGTGAGTCTTCCTGTTCTTGACCTGACCTGGCTTCTGCTGTGTTCCAGAAGGCGTAGTACTCGCTAAGTTTCCTTGTCCCCTTCATTCCATCCTTCCCTTCACATTCCATCCATTCCCTTCTCGACCTTTCTCTTCCGTGACCTAATCTTCCCTGATCCATATTTTCCAGATGAGTGGAATGTGTCCAGCTCAGACAGTTTTCTTTCCTTCTGTCGTCGCATCAATCTCTTCTGATCCCATCCTTCCCAGACCCGTGCTTCTCCAGATCCCTTCCGATCCCATTCCTTCCAGACCCGTACTTTTCCAGACGACTGCGGTACGTCCAGCCGCAGACCTAGTACTTCACGGGGTTTTTTTTTCCCCTTCCTTCCATCCATCTCTTCCCTTTCCGTCCGTCACCACACCTGACCTTGCCCACGCCTTTCCAGATGGCCGGAGTGTGTCCTGCGCAGACCTGGTACTCACTGGCCCTGGGCTCTTTGAAAGGCCAGTGCACCAGCCTAGAGGACGCCGGCTACCAGGTCTTCGATGAGGAGACACTGGCAGCCCTCACCAGAATCTTTGGCCCGCCCATTCCCCGGGAGGCCACCTCACCCATCCCCACCCAGCCCACCCAGCAGCCAGGCCAGACCCAGCCAGTATCTCCACAGTCTCCAACCTTAGCGTCCCCGATCACCCCTCAGTCTCCCTCACCTGTCTCTCCACAACTGTCTCCACCCGTCTCTCCCACAGGCACCCGAGGTCAGCAGGATTTCTCCAATGGAACATTTACCAGCCAAGTGGGAACGTTTACTGGCCAGGTGGGAACTCCTGGCCAGCCTGGAACATTTACTGGCCAGGTGGGAACTCCTGGCCAGGTGGGAATTCCTGGGCAGCCTGGAACGTTTACTGGCCAGGTAGGAACTCCTGGCCAGGTGGGAATTCCTGGGCAGCCTGGAACATTTACTGGCCAGGTGGGAATTCCTGGGCAGCCTGGAACGTTTACTGGTCAGGTGGGAACTCCTGGCCAGGTGGGAACTCCTGGGCAGCCTGGAACATTTACTGGCCAGGTGGGAACTCCTGGGCAGCCTGGAACGATTACTGGACAAACAGGAACTCCTGGCAAGCCTGGAACGTTTACAGGCCAAACTGGAACGGCCGTTGGCCAGCCTGGAACGTTTACCGGGCAGTCTGGAACTGGACAAGGTTTCACTGGCCAAACAGGAACATCTGCTGGACAGAGCTTCACTGGTCAGGCAGGGACTACGTCTGGCCAAAGAGTACCTGGCCAATCAGGAGTGTCTTCACCTGGCCATGTCTACATTGGCCAATCAGGAGTGTCTTCACCTGGACAAAATTTCATTGACCAATCAGGAACAGTGACTGGCCAAGTTGGAACTTCTACTGGCCAATCAGGAACATCAGTTAGCCAAGCTGGAACTGCGTCTCGTGGACAAAGCTTCCCTGGCCAATCAGGAACCGGATTTAGAGGTCCAGTCTCTAGAGGCCAATTAGGGGCAACCCGTCATGGCCAACAGGGAACTTCCTCCAGTGGTCCAGCATCAACCGGCCAATCAGGTGTGTCATCAACTGGCCAGACCTTCACCGGGCCCGCCAGTGTCTTTATCAGCCAATCAGGAGCCACTGGTCATTCTGGTGTACCCACTTCTGGCCAGCCAGGAGTGTCAGCTTCTGGCCAACGATTCTCTGGCCACTCAAAACCTACATCTGCCCATAAAAGACCAGTCACAGCGGGGCAGAGGTTCCCTGGCCAATCAGGAGTGTCCGGTGTTGGCCAGTCAGGTGTGTCCAGTGTTGGCCAGCCTGTGTCCACTGTTGGCCAATCAGGTGTGTCCAGTTTTGGGCAGCCAAGTTTGTCCACTGTTGGCCAATCAGGTGTATCCTCTTTTGGCCAATCAGGAACATCATTTGGCCACTCAGGAACATTTACAGGTCAATCTGGAACATCGGCTGGCCAGTCAGGTGTGTCCACTGTTGGCCAATCAGTTGTGTCTCCAACTGGGCAGAGATTCTCAGGCCAGTCTGGAACTTCTGACCAACGAGTCTTTGGCCAATCAGGTGTGTCCAGCAGCAGTCATACAGTGCCCGGCCGATCAGGAGTGTCCGCTGTTGGTCAGCCAGGTGTGACTACCACTAGACAAAGCTTCTCTGGCCAACCAGGTCAGTCAGTGTCTGGCCAATCAGGAGTGTTCAGCACTGGCCAGTCAGGAGTGGCAGGCTCTGGTCAAAGATTTGCTGGTCAGCCAGGCGTCAGTACCCCTGGTCAGAGAGTATTTGGTCATTCAGGTGTGTCCGGCACTGGTCAGAGGTTCCCTGGGCAGTCAGGAGTGTCCACAACTGGTCATCAAGTCTCTACTACCGGTCAGCGAGTGTCTGGCCATTCAGGAGTTTCCAGCACTGGTCACCAAGTCTCAGGACAGAGGGTGTCTGGCCATTCTGGAGCGTCCACCACTGGCCATCAAGTTTCTACTACTGGTCAGAGAGTGCCTGGTCATTTTGGAGTGTCCACCACTGGTCATTCAGGAGTTCCTAGCACTGGCCATCAAGTCTCTACAGCAGGACAGAGGGTGTCTGGCCATTCAGGAGTGTCCACCACTGGCCACGGGGTGTCTACTCAGTCAGGTACGACCACCAGATTCAACACAGGTCAACAGGTGGGCGGCGTGACCCCATCAGTGGGTCAGCCACAGGTGTCCCAGGCTTCACCTTTCCTCAGTCCACGCCTACCCCAACCCTCGCCCGTCCAACCACAGGTGCACCACTCTGTCGCCGTGCAACCCCAGGTGACGCACGTGACTGACGCATTTGGCCACCCCATGTTCAACCCAGCACACTTCCTGTACAGCCACGAGCAGCAGTCACTGGAGGTGTTCGGTATGCCACATTATATGATGATGAACCACAACCAGGGAATGGCGCGATCCTTGAACGCCCACGCCCTGGCCCAGGCACACTTCCACGCAAGACATCCACAGGTCCAGACCCAGCATCAGGTCCAGACCCAACATCAGGTCCAGAACCAGCATCAGTTCCAGAACCAGCATCAGTTCCAGAACCAGCATCAGGTCCAGAACCAGCATCAGGTCCAGAACCAGCATCAGTTCCAGAACCAGCCTCAGGTCCAGACCCAACATCAGGTCCAGAACCAGCATCAGGTCCAGAACCAGCATCAGGTCCAGAACCAGCATCAGGCCCAGAACCAGCATCAGGTCAGGCCGGGTCAGGCTGGATCAGCGGTTGACCTCAATGTTCAGCAGGGTCATTTGCTAACTCAGGCCACAGGGCTGGGGCCAGGAGCCAACCACGACCTGAGTTTCCTGCACAAGCCAAACAATCACGAGCTGCACAGTTTCTTCAATGGGTAAGATATGTATGTGCACGCGAAGGGAGAAGGAACTGTGTCATGAAGCATAGAGGTGGCGTATAAAATGAAAAGAATGAATATATATCCTAATACACAGTACTATAATAATAACCGCATGAGATCAAGAACTTATACACTAGGTTTTGGTACATTTAGGTCATATGTAATTAATTTTGCTATGGATTCGCTTCTGCTTTTAGGAAATTTATAACAGCACTAATAATTAATTTATTAGATCATCAACATACATGCAGTATAAATGTACCGGTAATGACATTAAAACTGAGAGCATGGAAAGGTGGACAAGGCGGTTTTTTTTTTTTTTTTTTTTTTTTTTTTTTTTTTTTAATAACCAAAACTTATGAAGCATTGGATGATAATACATGTCTCATCTTTCTGCATCGTTGCTAACCCCACTGTAATGTCCTCTGCCAGATCATCACATTTAATGGTGGCGGGTGTTCCATAAAATACCATTAAAGAGTAGTGGCTTGCTCCCACTTTCACGTTTCACCTTTTTGTTAATACGGGTTTAAGTTTAGCGCAGGGTGTGATGACGCGAGTGACGCGGCGTGTGCGTTTGTTTACAGTGTGCGGACCCTGATGTCTGAAGTGCTGCAGGGCCGTGGCCACCATAGGGGGCGCCGCTCCCCGCTGCCCCACGCCACGCCAGGCAATGTGTTTGAGACCCGCCTGGTGGGATGCAGGGCGGGAGCGGTCAGGGATATCAACGCTAAGTGTCGGGATACGTGAGTCTCTCTCTCTCTCTCTCTCTCTCTCTCTCTCACACACACACACACACACACACACACACACACACACACACACACACGACAGGAAACTAGCAGATGTAACTCTAGCATTAAACAAAAACAAAATAATTTCTAGCCGAGAATTTACCATCCATTCAACTCAGCATTAATGTCGAAGCTATTTGAAGCCATATTCACCCATCAAAAAGTTAAATATTGTGGATGAAGTAATTTCATCAAAGAATTAAAACGTGAATTCTGGGACAGTTGATCATGTACGAATCCCGTTGACTTTTTCAGGATTATTGATATGTATAAAGAAACCAAATCTCAGTGCAATTGATCTTCATTACCGGAAAGCTTTCGATAAAACTCCCCACAGAGAGTAAAGAAAATGTCTTATAATGTCTGTGTTTTCAGTAGCAGTGTTCTAAGGTGGATCGATAACTGGCCGGCGGAATAATATAATGAATTGTAATGAACGGGAGGGAATCTCACTGGATGGATGTTACAAGTGGAGTGCCGCAAGGTTCAGTTTTGGGTCCCACTCATCATGTAAATTATATCAGTGGTGTTGACGAAGATTTGTTTTGTGATATATTTAAGTTTACCCATAGTACAGAAATCTGTATCACAGCTAATACACGTGTACGAATAAAGATGATTCAGAGAGATATTAATATTCTGGTCATTTGTTCTCAAGCGAGGCACATGAATTTTCCTGATGATAAATGCAAACTCCCTAGTACTGGGAGTATAAAGGAGAGATAATTGCAAGGTGGGTGGTGAGCCGTCTTTCTTTACAAACCTTATCTCCAGCTCAAAGCATTAGATACCTTAGTCATGGTGTTCTCTGTAATACCAGCCTCGAAAGAACCATCAGATCTGCTACAGTTTATTTCCCTTGTATTTCGCACTACCACACATCACTACACACACCACGCACTGAAACACTCACACACACACCACACTAGCACACAGTAAAACACCACTACCACAGCACACCATCTCTACACACACCACACAATAAACACACCACACACACCACACAGTAATACACACACCATCCCTACACGCACCACACAGCAACACACTACCACACACCACTGTAACATACTACCACACACCACTGTAACATACTACCACACACCACTGTAACATACTACCACACACCACTGTAACATACTACCACATCACACAGTAACACACCACCACACACCACACGGTAACACACCACCACACAGCAACACACCACCACACACCACACAGCAACACACCACCACACACCACACAGCAACACACCACCACACACCACACAGTAGCACACCACCACACACCACACAGTAACACACCACAATACACCATCACTACACACGTACATTCACAAGGGGAGCAACGTTACCTGGAATTAATGGTATAGATTTCAGGAAGATAAATCCAGATACGTTAGGCTGTTTTATCCTTGAGAGTGGCATAAGGTGGTGATACAGTGATTCAAGTGGCAGTGGTAGTTGCTGTAACCCCAGATTCACCAAACACTGAACCCTGAAGACTGCAGGCTGAAATTAACCCCGTCCTGCGGTCCACCATCTCTCCTTCATGGGATAGGGAGCGAGTTAAGAGGGGTATGCATAACCAGACAGTGGAGTCGCCCAGCTATGTCAGGGCCGTCATTCCCTTTCCTTACCTGATTAGTTTGGTGATGCCGAACCGTCTATACTGAATTCTTCCCCGCCTCCCCAGGATCCTGCCGGCCCGGGCCCCTGTGAAGCGGTCCACGGCTGTCCCACCTATTCCACCCCGCCGTGCCTGTCCCACTGTGAGTAATCCCCTCCCACCTCCCCCTCAGATACACAATCTTTTTAGTGATTTACAGTATTTTAATACCCAAACTCCCCTCACCCAAAACACCTGCTGCTATAATGCCAAAACACCTGCAGCTATAATGCCCAAACACCTGCTGCTATAATGCTAAAACACCTGCTGCTATAATACAAAAACAGTTGCTATAATGCCCAAACACCTGCTGCTATGCCAAAACACCTGCTGCTATAAGGCCAAAACACCTGCTGCTATAATGCTAAAACACCTGCTATTTCACCTGAACTTTATAAGGAGGTTTTAAGCAGTGGAATTAGGAGGGTGATGATGATGATGATGATGATGATGATGATGATGATGATGATGATGGTGGTGGTGGTGGTGGTGGTGGTGGTGGTGGTGGTAATAATGATAATGATGATGAAAACAGCTGAAAATTGAGTTAGGGGGGAGGTGATGGTGGCGATGGAGATAATGACGATGGTGTTTGGAATATCACTGTTGTTTTTCTAATTGGCTGCGTCTCCACCTTCAGTATTCGTTTACATTCCCACTGTCGGGGCAAGTTTTCAACATATGGTAACGATGCCCAGCTCAAGAAGTGATTATATAGACAGCAACTCCATCTGCAAAATCACTCTCCAAGCACAGCACCATAGTTCAAAATCATGCTCCCTCTCTGTATAAACGGGTCTTTGGAGGTACACCCGCTAACTATAGTCTCCGCTCACCCTGTACCCCTACCCTGCTGGAAGAAAGGCGTAGTCAGGCCTTAACAGGTGGGGAGAGTGTGGCAGTTTGAGGTTTCTTTAGACTTCAGAGTAAGGTGTCGTTGCAAAGTGTTCCTCATGGATTCTAACAAAGCTTCACACCATCACCCTCATTCTGGAAAACAGAGCATCATTTGGTGTGATACCTAGGTTTTGATTTCCCTCCGATCATGAGCAGGTTTACAGGGTGCATAGATTTTGTGTCTTGCAAGTGTACATGCGCCTTCTACCTGATGCTGGTTTCCCAGGTGTCATTTTAAAGGTGTCTTGTCAGCTTACTTCGTCCTCTGTCTCCTGGGGTTGCCTGACACTAAGCAAGGAGAGTCTGTAGCTGTATTGTTATAATTTCTCCTATCACTCCCTGTTTCAAGTCGAATCTTCACACTGCTGGGTTGAACATCTGATAATCTCACTTCTCCTCCCGTGTCTTGATCTGGCTTAGTTCTTGTGGTTTGTCCTGGATGTTACTGGTTGTTGCTCTTCCTGATGGTTGGTTTGTCACGGTGCAGCCTTCTTTTAGCAGAGGTGTCGGTCTCACAGTATCCTTCTGTTTGTTTTTTACACTTTGGATTCAGTTTCTTGTTAGTCTTCTGTGTGATCAGCTTCGATATATGCCTCTTTGGAGATGTTTTCTTCTATGTCTTGTTTCTTCTTGTCCGCTGTTGTGTTCTAAATTTACTCTTGCTACTCATGTTCTCTCCTTCGCATGTGGTGATTTGTGTGTTCTTGCTCGCGTGTAAATTGGCTTCTCCTTTCTCTTGCTGCAGGCGTCAATAGATGCGTGACGCAACAGGTGCCAACGTCGTCTATTTTGTGTGCTGTGCAAAAAATAGCGTAACAATTTGGGGTGGAAACGATGGTCATTGGCATGTTTACACGACCCCTCTCACCCATCCCAAACACTCGGACTGTCAGTATTGTATGAGATATTGCTGTGGCAGACACCCTCCTTGCGCTTCCTCCCAGACCACCACCCCCTCCCAACACGGCCCTTTACGCTTCCGCAACGGGCTTACTACCCCGGAGGTGAAGGCAGATCTCTTCCCCACAGGTGGGGAGAGTTAAAAAATACATAGGCAGCTGTGCCTACAAAAAAATCATTTTTCGAAAATTGAAAAAATAGTTTCACCATCGGCAAGAGAGGGGTTAGTGGTGATTTGCTTAAACTTGTATGTTCTTGTTCGTTATTGGATTTCTGATTATTGGAGATGGAGAAATTTTTATAGCAAGCAGTCCATTGTCGGTTAATAGTTGGGCTAAAAGTTGCCATGAACTGAAAGAATTTCCCTCACATTACAGAAACTTGTTTATTGGAAGCTATAACAGTGTCGTCCAAGTCAGGCCACAACTGTTGCATTTCCCCTATAATAAAATTTTCTAAATGTTGAGATGATCCTCCAAGTGACTTAATATTTCCACTCCCAGTCTGCGTAAGTCTTGGCCATCTCCCGGCATTGCAGTACCTCCGTTTATGTCGGTAGTTGGTGTCTGTGTGGTGGTGGTGTTGCTTGCTGGTTAGGAGGTGTTGCA
The DNA here is from genome assembly GCF_032717465.1 of Coenobita brevimanus. Classification (NCBI taxonomy): domain Eukaryota; kingdom Metazoa; phylum Arthropoda; class Malacostraca; order Decapoda; family Coenobitidae; genus Coenobita; species Coenobita brevimanus. The sequence goes on along the minus strand of NC_137005.1, from coordinate 38,635,728 downwards.
AGGCTCGTGCGTGTGACTGTGAGCAGCGTCATTAATACTGAGAACGCATAGGTGTCCATAGGTGTAAAGAAGCAGCTAACTCTTTGTGGTCATTTATGGAATATTTTTAATTATTAGATGTAACTATATGATACAGGAAGGACTTGTTCACATCATCGCTCTTCCTCAAGTTGTAATAACAGGGCCCTTCATCTTGCTCGCGGGGGAGTGAAATGTGGCTGGTGCTGGGATGTCTCTTGGCTGGTTGAAGCATGCTATTTGTGATGCAGGCTTTGTGTTGATTATTATACCTGGCTTTTTGCAGTTCTGGGGGCCTCCTTTCTTGCAGGGCAGTCTCCATTCACTAGTAGGTAGTCCTCCTCATAAACGATGCCTTTAATAATGATGGATCTGCATATCCCCTCAAAAATGTGCACGCTCCATACACCTGGGGCTTTTTGGTACACCATGGGCTCAGTATTTGTGTCTGGGTTGTATTGCTGAAAATAAGAGTGATAGGTTGATGCTGCTACAGAAAGAGTCAGAGAACGTGGGTGGGTAATACCTCTTCCTTAGCGACTTGCTTTGCCTTTTACACCTTAACTTTCTCTTGTGATGTAAATTATAACGTCTTATTATCAACATCCTTTGCATCAGTAACATACAGTCGGAGATGGAGGTATACAATGTGTAAAATAAATCGCTAAGGAAGAGGGGCTATGAAATCTACAGTGCCACAGAGAAAACGACCCTATAACTCATGCCTTTCTCTCCCTCCCCCCCCAGGGCCAAGCATACAACCTGAGGCGGATGTGTGTGCCACGGGACAGCGCCATCAACTCTATAAACGCCTTCAACTTAGGATAGAGTCCGCTGGTGATGGTAGCTCTGCGTCACTGTTGTCATCCCTCGTCCACCTCACATCTTAATCATCGTCTTATTTACTTGTCTGTTCCTATATGATTTGATCCCTTCTCTTATAAGTGTCTGATCTCTTCTTATACGTGCCTGATCCCTTCTCCTTCGTATCCGATCCCTTGTCATCTCTTGTCTTTTCGTCTCTGCCGTAATATTACTTCATCTATTCGTCGACGTTGCCATATGTCTCCCTTTTCTTGCCTAGTTTGTTCTAATTTAACTTATCTCCTTCTCTCTTCTGTACTTTCTGTCACTGTACTTTACTCTTGTGTACTGTGCTGTACTCTGCAATATTTCATTTATCCCCTCCCTTCTTTTGTTTTCTCTTCTCTTCCCTCTCCTCTCGTCTCATCTCTTTCTCTTCTTATCTCTTCTTATCTCTTCTCTTGTCCTCTCTTCTCTGTTTTTCTATTCTCCTCTTGTCTCGTCTCTTTTCCTTTCTTCTTTTCTCTTTTGTACTCTTCTTTTCTCGTCCCTTCCCTTCTCTCCTCTCCTCTTCTCCTTCCGCGTTCAATAGTTGCAGACCATCAGTACGACTCACACACTCCATCATCTCTCAAACTCCCCATACTTTATAATCGAAAATATTACCCTTCTTTCCCCGAATTCGTGCACAGTCGCATAATCATGATAGGTAAGCGGAAAAGATATATAAATATTTACTTTATTTACCGGAGTGGCGTTGTGTTGTGTATGGATGGGAAGGCTATGTATGCCGTTATCATTTTATATCTTCCGTGTAAATATCTCGCTGAAAAGGAATTATATATATCAAATTAATTCTGTTTTATTTCTTCCTTGGTTAGTTTTTTCCATGTGCTAAAGATCTTCGAGAATTTTGAAGATTTAAATGATGTTTGAATGGAGACGTCAGCCATTTTGCGTTTCGTACTTTGATGGTAATTCTCGTACATCAGTGCTTTCCTTCTGTTTCTGAGTCCTCCTTACTTTATGACAGTGTGAATGGAATTAAAGTGATGATAATGATGATGGTGACAGTGACTGATGACGTTGATGGTGACAGTGACAGTGATGATGATGGTGATACTGACAATGATGATGGTGGTGACTGTGATGATGATAGTGATTCACAGCCATACATTCCTTTTCCTTCAGTGCCACAAGAATCATGCAGGCCATCGAGCACATCTTCACATCTTGACGTCATGAATATCAGACATTATAGCACAACATAGTTTCTGTTTGTCTCCAGAAATATTTTAAAGGTCTACAATAGCATCTGTAGAAAGACCCATGAGGAAATTTGTGAAGACTCTGATGGAAGAAAAGTTCACAGATAGTTCGGGAATTGAAGCTTCGTTCCAGATTGCCTCAGGTCGCGAATAAGATTAGTGTAATTGTAAGGGGAAAAACTCCACTGTATTCATGTACTGCTTCACTTGAGACACCTGCCGCCCTCGAGATCAGTTCGACACCTTCTCCAGTTGGTGTTTCATCGCCCATTGCACATCTTCGAGCCTGTCTCAACGTTTCAACGGAGACTACCTGTTGCCTGATCCGGGACAAGACGGCAGAGAGCTCCCACGACTTGAAGCGATCACTGCTTCCTCTCTCTCTCTACTCTGGCTGGCTGTTGTTATTGTGTATGCTTTTGTGTATAGTAAATACTGTGTTTTGCCTTTATTATTGGTGAGAGAAGTTCATCAAATCTCTTCGCATTTTTCTGTTGTTTTACCTGCCACCTGCTCATGGTTTTCACCCTACATTATTTAGTTTGGGCATTCCTGGATCTGTTGAGAAGAGAAGCGAAAGGTATTCGCACTCGTCTCCTCACAGTAATGAAGAGAGTTTTGCTGATGTCCCGAAAGTAGGATGAGGTGAAAGGAGTGTAAATGCCCGTCCACAGGAGCGGGCAGTGCCCGACGGGCAAACATTGATACCAAATCACATTCCAATTCACACATTTAGAAGGTGGCTGGCGGGCACGAGCGTAGATGACGTCATAAGCAGGGAAACCACCGGCAAACTATCTATAACATCCTTGCCTGTTGTTGAGGCAATGCTTGCTGTGTGAACGACAAAACAAGTGTGCCCGGTAGTGACCAATGTCTGCCAGAAACTGTATGATCTGGAACACTGCTAAAAAAGCGAGGGATATACTCTCAGTAGGCAGTGTCCGTGAGGCATTGCTCGCTCGTGTGGACAGGGCCTAAGTATATCGACAGTGCAATGCCTACAGCGGATCCCATCTTGAGGGTCAAAGGACTGGGAAAGGATACCTCAAATGTTGCTGACAATTCTTCACTCAAAGCTTCTTGAAAATACTAGACGGTGAAGCAATAAGGTTTGAACAATAGAGTGGGAATGGGGGCACTTTCTTAGAACAGTGTAAATTAAACCTTGTAAATAAGGAATGGTACAAGTATCTGACAAAGACGAGAGAGTTGACGTAATTAGTGTTGGCACAAACATTTCATAAAAGTGTCTCCATTAGGATCATACACTTTCACCATAATGAGTACCTTTTGATCCTAATATTAAATGGTTTTGTAGGTTTCTATGAGACGAGCTTTCATAGACAGTTTGGCCTGTGAGATAAGATAGATATAAAAGGTTTGTCAGGTGGATGGATGGATGTCTGACCCATTCTACTTGGTGCTTAACTGATAGCCGAGACTCATTCTTTTTATAGCTATTATTTTTTTGACCCTGCCCGCCTTATGCATGACGTAGGAGACAGGGATAGGATAGGGTGCTGTCCACGAGGGATAGGATAGGGTGCTGTCCACGAGGGATAGGATAGGGTGCTGTTCATGATTAGTGCTGATGTTGCAAAGGATATTCCGCAAAGGTTATTTTATTGATTTATTTTGTCTTAGGTAGGTAGCTGTGCATTAACAATACTTTCGGATACGGGTGGATTCTTTTCTTTTCCCCAGCTCCAGGCAAAATGTGTCAAATGACGTGTTAATAAAAGCCAGAGTTTGAGGCTATGTTCCCTCTGTTATTAAATAGAGATGGATGTTACAGAAAATACATTTGACTCGAACCAAAGCTGGATGCACAGTATGCTAACTAGAAGACTGTAGTTATTATAGATTTATGAAATTTTGAAAGATGGCTGACTGTATATATGGCATTGTTATTTCTTTTGGGGGAACGTAACAGGTCAACTATAGTCAGATTGTTTTTTATGTAACAACTGCACCACTGTCACACTTTGAATACCAGGTCGTGTTTACATGAAATTTCAATCAGCCTTGGTTATGAGACAGGAATGAGTCTCCTTGTTTACTAGTCAAATTCTTCCTTTAACAACATCTGGCCATCAACTGAACTGAAAGGGGTTAGGGGTCATTGCCAGGTTGATGTAAACACATTATAGTAACATCACTGCGGGGAATAAAAACAACCATAATATTATTTTAAATGTTATATTATCTAATTACAAATATATTTTTATACTAATTACACTACTGACAGGGAGGAGGGGGAGGGGAGAGAGACTGCATCATGGTAACTTCTCTAACTCTCTCTCCTCCCCCTCCCCTTACCCCTCCCCTTCCCCCTCCCCTCTCACACACGCCTCTCTCACTCCAAAATGTCTCTCAGTCTCTCCAGCAGTCATTCTTCCTCCTCGACAAAACTCCCTTCCTTTCCCCAGTCGTCTCTTGATCCAACTCTTTCTGCTGTCATGGCAGTCTCTCACTACTCTTCAAATCATCTCTTTTTCTCTCTCTCTCTCTCTCTTTTCTCCCCAGTCTCTCCTTTCTCTCCTCCATTAGTTTTTTTTCTTTCTCTCCAACACTTGCATCTCATTCATGGCAGTCTCTCTTGCTCATCAAACCACTTATTTTTTCCAGTCTCTCCACGGCTTTCTTTCCCCCAATCCCTCTCTCTCTCTCTCTCTCTCTCTCTCTCTCTCTCTCTCTCTCTCTCTCTCTCTCAAAAATTAGCCACAAATAAATTTAAATGCCCTAGACAGCACAAACATAAAAAAAAAAAACACAACACAAACACAAGAATAAAACTACGGATCCTATGCATAAAAATCCACATCTTCAATCACTCATTCAACCCTCTCAGTACGATGACGTCTTATATAGTTCATTCTCTTTACCGCCAGACAATCATACCTTTGCTAAAAAATAAAAATAATGCATCAAGAGATAACACACACAACACTGGCATGAGCACATTGAAATACTACACAGCTACACACTACTTGGCACACTAGGTCAGCGCTACATACAAGGCGGTTCAGAAATCGCGCCCGCTGTGTTTCTTGCCTGGAGAATTTTCGTGCGTTGCGGGAGCGGCTCTGGTAGCATTATCGATGGCTACCCTGCATCACTTGCTATTTCTCTTAACACTTCCCTTGCTTTATAGCGTTTTTTGCCTCCGCTGATTGCTAAGTTGAGTAGGAATGTGAGGCAACCAGCATGTCTGCGCTACCCACACCAGCAGTCTGAGCAGTCCCCGCAACACACAAGGGTATCTCAGGCCTGTGGCGCCATATACGGACCGCCTTATCTCTCTCCGACAATGATGCTGGACGGACGAGCAGGCTGGAGAAATTGAGTCACTTCCACAGTCGATCTGTTGGCACCTCGACGAAAATAATCCCCAACATAGCAAGCTTTACTGGGGAGCTTAATAAGTATTCTATGGTAACTGTAATGCTTATGTTAATGATTCGCGCGCTCGCCACCATGGCAAGCTTCACTGGAGAGATATGGGAGTCAGTAAGGGTTTCATGGTAACTCGATATTTACGTCAATGGTTTATGCCTCGCCGACTTGGTAAGCTTCATGAGGGATATGCGGAACTCGCCAAAGATTCCATGGTAACCGTGAAGATGGTATTTATGGTTCATGAGTTTACCATCATCACCATCAAAACGAAACTGTAGAAGTGGGGGAAAATGTAGGTTTGGTTGTCAATAATAATAATAATAATAATAATAACAATAATAATGAAAATGTGGGTTTCGTTGGCAAAAAAGAAAATAAAAAAGTACGTTTCATTGATCAGCATCTCCTCAAAATAAAAGAAAGAAAAAAAAATGAAAAAAGTGGACTGTGGAAGTGCCCTTATTTCTGAGTGGCTGGGAATGAGTTGCAGGGAAAGCCGAGTGATTCAAGTATACAAATAAATTATAACATAAAAAAGCCCTCCTCCTCCTCCTCCTCCTCCTCCTCCTCCCCTTCTTATCCTCCCAAAATCCATCACTTGTTAGAAAAAGTTCCATAGAGAAGCAGCTGAACTCAAATCTCACTCAAAAAATAAAGGTGGTTACAGGTGGGTGCATAATCTGGCTGACTAATACGGGGTGTCCAAAAAAGTTACCTGTCCATAAAATAAATACACATAGGCGCTTCACTGAAAAAGATACTCGCGAACTGAAACCGTGCAGCACTTCTGAATAAACCTGTAGTGGAAGGCCCTGAAATTTACTGAAGTACTCCATCCGTGTCTACAAAGGCGTCTCGGCATCAGAACCTCCAACCCTCACTGCACCGCTCTAGTACTTTCATCTTAACTTGGCCCAGATTTTCGTCCTTTTGCGGATTATTTCATGCAGATCGGTGGCAAAAAAAAAGGCAATACTGCTGTTCTACATCCTCTTTTTTCATAGCACTTCTTCGTGACTATCATCTTCTGCCATATCTCTGCCCAGACTTTCTTCTTTTTGCAGCTTGTTTCACGTAGCTAAGTGGCAGAAAAAGACAATGCTTCGGCTCTACATCCCTTTTCATTGCATTTCTTCATGACTGTCATCATATTCTTGTACTACTCTATCGTTATTACTGGGTATTCAAGCTGGAGTGATGGCAGTATTAGGTCAGGTTAGAGTAAAAAGAGTATAGTCATTTCCAGATAGCAAATTCCTAAACTCTCGCAGGGGAATGAGGGATGGTTCTTTATAGCAGTCAGGGAATCAGGGGTCACCAGTTTGCATGGCCGAGATTCGAACTCAGGCCCAGGTGTTGCAAATGAGTGCATGTTACCACTGGACCAAACAGAGGATCTCATGCCCATTACATCTCATTTTTCTCCCTGTGGTAATTTATTTAGCGAGTTTCGAACACACATGGTAACGTAGGATTGCAGGCCACCATTGGGGCTGCTGCAGACCACACCAAACAGCTCATCCCCGGGATGTAAAGACAAGTATGCATTCAGCTAACCAAGGAACAACATTCAATTGCCAATCAAGCCTAGCCTCACATCCCACCGCTGCCACCAATGTATTAGCTGAAATGATACTTAACAAACTAATCACTAATCTAGCCGAGATTCGAACTCTGGCCCCCATGCTTCACATGCGCGCATATTACCACTGAGCCAGAGGATCCCCACTTTGTTTAGGGCCAATGCGGGCTTTTATAGACCGCACTACAGCACCGCCTATGACATCCAGTCTTTTCATGCAATGTGTCCAGGCATCTCGAAATGAAAGAATCTTGAATTTAGTTTTCGTTTTGCTCAGTTTTCCTCACAAGAGACAAGGTTTGCAAGCTCTCAGCCTTGTTTTTTTTTTTTTTCTGCATTTAGAAAAAAAAAATGATTACAATACCAATTTCTCGTCAGTGTTTTCATATCAGTCTGGATCTCACAGTCTTTGCATGGCATTCTCACACATACGTCCATATCCCTCTACTCATATATTTAGTCATTTATTTATTTTTGTCATACTAGATTCTTATGATTAAATCTTGGTTAGTTTGTTTACAGTCAGTTCTCTGTGTCCTCGCTTCTGCCTCATCCAGGAATCACATTAATTCTACTCTTCTCAGTCATCTTTCAAACAATCAAATTTTCCTTTGCATTTCTCTTGCGTCCCAGTCTCTTTAACTTCCCTATTCTCCATTGCCTTCCACAGTTTCAAAATATTTTATCTTTGTTTCTGTTCCTGCATCCCTCTGCCTCATACAGTATCTTCTCTTCCACACTGTTATAATGTATTTTCCTTTTTTTTTTTGGGTGTGTGTGTTTCTTTCTTCTCTCAAAATTGTTCTCTATTGTCTTCATCGCTACATCATTATAGTCTACCATCCTGATTCCGTCTTGATCCTCCATTTTCCTTTGCTCCGTTTTCTCCCCACACTTTCACTTTTTTTTTTTTTTCTTTTTAGGTGCTTTTGCATCAGTTTTCCCATTTCATTCTCCATTCCTCATCTTCTGCACTCTTATAACATCATCTTCGTGAGTTTAAGCGTTCCTGTCTCCTTAATCCACCTTTCATCCATCATCGACACTGTCAGGCCGTTATTTTTTTCTTTATGTTGTATCCCTCCGCCTCCTGCCGACTCTCCGCCACCTGCTATCGCCCTGCCGTCTGCCGTCTGCCGCCTAACCCAGACCGAGAGCGTTGATGCTGGACGCGATGCCAGTGGTTCGCTTGGTGCATTGACGGTCCAGCCCACGGAATGTTCCCTGGAAAAAATATAAAAAAGATAAACGAATCGGTGAATAATAGATACATAGACATCAGTTGACACAAGGAGGTCCGTGTGTTGTGTGGCAATGTGTAGCGTGGTAGTATGTAGTGTGACAGTGTAGGGCATGACTGTCTCTTGCTACATATTTACTGTTCAAAATCAGTCAGTAATATAGAAACTATACAACAAGAGCCTTCAGTAAACTGGCAGGGTTATTATTGCCTACCTAGCGAGGCGTTAATGTAATCGCCTGCATTTGTCTGTGTGTGTCTGTCTGTTCTCAAAATATCTCAAAATCAAGTGGGCACATTGTATCCAAACTCTGTGGGCAGTATCCTAGGACATGTGGCTTGTTGGTTAATAGTTTTGGCGAAGCTGTGATGATACGCCTCCGATTGCCAGAGGATTATTGATTTATAGACAGGAATGCAAAGAAACTGTGAAACACGGCGGATGAGATCCTAAGATTTCCCCCATTTTAGCAAAGCTGCAATGATATGCCTCTGATTGCCAAAGGTTTACTGAGCTAGTTTTCAGTGATGGCGGGCGATAAGCATTCGTGAGCGAATGTTTTGGCTTTGATTTACTATTTCGTTTAACTGTGACACATTTGAACTTGAATTTCACCCAGGATGGCAACAAAAAAGAAAGAAAAACTCATTCTCGTCTACACTCATTTCCACTGTCCCTAACCACTCTAAGTCGTCCTCCTTCATGTACTATTCTACTATGCTCTTATCTCGTACTTCATGCTGATGATAAAGATGCTGCTCAGGATAATACTGGCGAGAATGAAGATAATGATGATAATGAAGCGGGTCAATTGGATGATGATAATGACAACGGTGACTAAGAATGGTAAGGATAAGGCTAAGGTGACCGAACAAAGATGATGATTAAAATGATGATGATAATGATGATAATGGTGATGATGATGATGCTGGTGGTGATGGCGATGGTGCTGGTGATGATGATAAGGATGATGGTGATGGTGCAGGTGCTGATGATGATGATATACCTACATTGGGACAGGCAGGCTTTGGTGGTACAGGAGGCACTGAGCGGCGTGAGCGAGACTGTGCAGGTGGATATCGACTTGGCAACACTCTGATGGGGCGAAGAAGAAGAAGACACAAGTTAGCGTCATTTTAAAGTTCAAAAAAATAATAATAAAAATAGTAATAATAATAATAATAATAATAATAATAATAATAAAACAAAAAATAAAAATTCATATTAACTATTCTCTTTTCACACTAACTTGGCCTAAAATTGACATCTTTTCATCTTGAGGGCTGAGTACTAACGATTAACACTAGAATATAATGCTAGTCACGAAGAAGTGCTACGGAAAGGATGTAAAGCTGTGGTATGGTCTTATCCTGTCTCTGAATTCCGTGAACTAAGCTGCAAAAGGACGAAAATTTGGGCCAAGTTAAGGTGAAACGAGTACAGGATTCCCCCTCGGCTTCATAAAATCGTCTTCTGGTAGTTTTAGGAATGAGTTTAGCTTTAAAGATTTCCTAACACCTCTTCCCTAGCGATTTAGTCTGGCCATTACACCCCAAAATCCTCTTACATGTTGCTGATTCAACAAACATTCGATATTAAAGCGACAAACAGCGTACGGGAGATGTTAAGGCGTAGCCAAGAAAATAAATCGCTTAGGAAGAGGCGCTTAGAATATGATCCCAATCCCTTCATTCCGAGGACATGTTTATTTATTCCTGCTATGGAAAAATCACACACACACACACACACACACACACACACACACACACACACACCACTCGCTGGTGCAGTGGTAACGTTCTCGCTTGCCAACTGGTGGACGGGAGTTCGCACCTCGCTCAGGTTGCGAAAAGTTTCACTGACGAAGTGAGTGGTTACTGTCCCCCTGGAGCAAGGGGACGGGTGTGTGCGTGTGTGAAGGTCACAGCCTTGCCCTTAGATCGGACTATATGAGCTCTCGGCTCCCTTCCGGGAGGGTAAAAACTGACGATCACGACCATCAAGTGATCCTGACCGACCCGGTGACCCGGTGAATTACACACACACACACACACACACACACACACACACACACACCGCTCGCTGGCGCAGTGGTAACGTTCTCGCTTGCCATCTGGTAGACGGGAGTTCGCGCCTCGCTCAGGTTACGAAAAGTTTCACTGACGAAGTGGGTGGTTACTGTCCCCCTTGAGCAAGGGGACGGGTGTGTGGGTGTGTGAAGGTCACAGCCTTGCCCTTAGATCGGACTATATGAGCTCTCAGCTCCCTTCCGGGAGGTTAAAAGTTGACGATCACGACCATCAAGTGATCCTGACCGACCCGGTGAATTACACACACACACACACACACACACACACACACACCTCCCCAGTCTGAAGGGATTGAGAAGCTCCTTGGCACATGCACCTAACCAAATTATTTCTGAACATGACACTCATTTATTCACGTGCGTGTTATCAGTGCACTCTACCAATGTTAATCTATCCATCTATCTATCATCCAGTCCCGTGTTGCCCCGTCAGGAGTGTAGGGGTCCGAGGCTAGGCTAATTAGTCCAGGTAACAAAGGTGAGAATAAACAGTGATACGTATTTTAATTTCATTTTGTAAACAGTAAATCTCAACCATCCCTTAGACTTGAAAATTAATGTTCTCATCCTCGGTCTTCCCCTCCTTCCCTATCATTCTCCCTTCCTCTCTTACCTTCCTTTCTCCCTCCCTGTCCTTTCCTCCACCCTCTCTCTCCTTCCTTGCTTCTCGTCCTCCCTTTCTCTATCTGTTTCTCCCTTTCGCTAATTCCTCTCTCTCTCTCTCTCTCTCTCTCTCTCTCTCTCGCTCTCTCTCTCTCTCTCTCTCTCTCTCTCTCTCTCTCTCACTCACTCACTTTCGTTACCTATTTTTCACCCTTCCATTCCGCCTTTCTCCCCTCATCCCTATCTTTTCTCCCTGTCGTCATTCTCTCATTCTCCCTCCTCCCTTACTATCTATCTATCCATCTATCTATTTATCTACTCACGTCTCTCTGCATTTAGCGTTCCCGTCCCTCTCAGCACCGGCCCGGCAAGCAGACAGCCCTGGTTCAAACACGTTGCCGGGAGAGGCGAAGGGGAGAGGTGAGCGACGAAGGCGGTGGTGGGGTAGCATCCTGGGGGAGTGGGGTGGAGGGGGTTAGAGAGGGCTAGGTAGGCTATTCTCGTGGGTTAAGGAGGCTCCCTAACACCTTTTCATAAGCGATTTATTTATTTCCAGCTTTTATTTATTTTTTTATGCAACTCCTTAACACCTTTTCATATGCGATTTATTTATTTTCAGTTTCTATTTATTTTTTTATGCAACTCCTTAACACCTTTTCATATGCGATTTATTTATTTAAGTTTTTATTATTTTTAATGCAAGGAAGAAGGAACCAAAGGCCAGAAATCCGTAAAATTATTCCCTCCACGAAAATTACACCTTACTGTCCTCTTCTGTGCTCCATAAATCCTTCCAATATCGTTATACTCTTCATACATAACGTACAAAAGGATATTAACCACCCCAATATCCAATAATAAATCGCTAAGGAAAAGGTGTTAGGGAGCTTCCTGAACTGATGAGAAGACGAAAGCTAAGAGTGTAGGCATGAAAAGCTGGAAAGAATAAATGAATGAATGATGATGATGATGATGATGATGATGATGATGATGATGATGGTGATGATGATGATGATGATGATGATGATGATGATGATGATTGATGATTGATTGATGATTGATTGATGATTGATTGATGATGATTGTGTGAGATTTACGATTACGACTTAGCATGTGAGAGGTGAACAGGAGTAAGCAAGCCTATGTGAGTTACAAATACGAAGCAGTGAGTTACGAAAGAATAAGTGTGATTATGAGATACGAATAATTATATAACTTACGAATATATTAACCACGAATATGTTAATTACAAAGATGAATAAGTATGTCAGCTACGAAAACGAGCTACAAAAGTGTGAGTTACGAATCAATATGTTTTACGAATAGGAAGACATGTATGAGTTGGGAATATATGAGCAAGGTTGATGTAAGCTACAAAGAAGTATGTAAGTTTCCGATATATGAATTACGAATGAGAGGAACTGAGGCAATGATGATGATGATGATGATGATGATGATGATGAGGAGGAGGAGGAGGAGGAGGAGGAGGAGGAAAATAATAATAGCAACAATCGGTAGGGGGAGGGGGAGGCCAAGGATGAGATGAAGGGATGGATTGGAGAGGTATATGAGAGAGGGGGAGGTGTGAGCTGTGAGCAGGGCAGTGAAATGGTGGGGGACACGGCGACATGTAGGCGATTTGTTTGTGGCCACCCCTTACTGGATTAAGGCGTCCGGCAATAGATAGGTAGAGAGTACAACTGGTATGCTCACAACAACAACAATAACAGCATGCTCACCCATCCAAGAAGCTCAGGAAGGTGACGGAACCGTTAACTGAAATGAGAGAGGGCGAGAAGGCGTTCATGTGCGTGGGGCGAAGCTGCACGTGGGAAGAGGTCTCCACTTCGTTGTCGTCCTCGTAGCGGCGGTCGTCGGGTCGTTTAGAGGGTCGGGCGGCCACGACGGGACCGCCTATGAACAGCGGCTGGAAGCGATGGGAAACAGACGAGACCTCTTCCTGTTCCTCCACGTTCACGACTGAGGAACCGATCTGGGGATAGCGAAGGAGGGTGGTGCTGGCGGGAGTGATGAACTTCCTCTTCGATGGTGACTTTGAGGTGGATTTCCTTCTTGATGATGATGATGATGGACGGCTGTGGCTGGATGGACGGCTAGATCCAAAGTTGAAGTCCTCGTGATCCAGGCTGGGGCGGCTGGATGAGAGGCTGATCTCCTCATTGTCGAGCACCGTAAAACCAGCATCCTCCAGGGTAGTGCACACACCCCGCAGGAGTTCGAAGGAAATGGAGTAGAATTCGTCAGGCTTGCAGAATGATGGACGCTGGAAGAGAAGCTTAATTTGTAGGAACAGTAAAATAATGTGTATATGTATCATCATTATCCTCACCTCTTTCCCCTAAGGATCATCAGCACAGGTACAGGTACGGTGGACAATATATATGTATAATCACAATAAAAAATAAATTCCAGGGAGTGGACTGCAGCACCAGTCGAACAGGGCGGTATTCCCGAGGTAGATGAATAGCTGGTGACGGGGAGGGCTGGCACTCCCGTTTCAATAGCTCTCAGGATTTGCTCCTGACCATCTATCTCTGCTGATTCTTTCAGTGTTTCAGTAACACGGAGAGTAGTTCAGCATGCTCTCCTTAACGCATCCCTCTATCCACACGAAACTACACCAACTTTACCTCTTTAAACATACACTGTCTTTTTAAAATCTTGAAAGATGTCAGTAAACCGCCAAGCATTGAGATGAGGAAGAGGGGATGGAAGGGGGTGGGGGATGGGAAGACCAAATGTGACGTTCAGGACCATCATTTAACCCTTTTCTATTAAAATCAGTAATTAATGTCCTTTCCCCCAACTCCCTCTCTGTGTTGAACACCACCTCTCTCCTGAGCCACACTTTCATGTCTTCACTGCTGACACAGCGCTGACAGCAACTCCTGTTCTGCACCCGACAACTTTCCGTCAGGTCAGGTGTGTCGATCTGCTACAGGTACCAGGTAAGCCAGTACTACCTGTGTCATGGTAGGACTAAACAGGCCACCCCACTGGTTTTGCCAAGTGAGGAGGGTGGCTAGACACCCAGCAGAACAAACACAAGACCCGTCAAGCCAAGGGCCTTCTAGGAGGGTGGGTGGAACTAGTTAGCTTGGGTTGGCAGTCCACCTAACGGAAGCAAAACCCTGAATGCAAAGCTGGGGTTGTGTGGCGGGGGATGGGCCCTCTAACTTCCCCAGATTTTTTTAAATCACTTTCAAAAATGGGAAATGGGGGACTACGTTCTCTCTTTTCACTTCAAAATCAAAGGTGGAAATTTTTGGTTTGTGCACTGTGACTTAGCAAATTTTCGTACTCCCAAACCTAAGTCTTCTAAATACCCTTCACTCAATTACAGCCATCTTGATAATTTCTAACTTAATAACCTGTGCTGTTCAGTTATCCCCTAATTATGCTGCCCATCGATAACTATTTAGCTACATTATTTTCCAACTGGCGTACATTCTTTCCATCTATCCAATTTTTGATATTTGCACTTTAGGTTCCAGTGTTCACCACCACCTTTAGCTCTCCTCTCCAATCACCTCCCCACCTTGCAAACTATACTCCTTTTACTCAAACTTGGCCCAGAATTCCACCTCTTAGTCTTGAACACCCAGTTGTGGCAATGGATTATCACTAGATATATGATGCTAGTCATGAAGAAGTGCTATGGAAAGGCTATAGAACCGTAGTATTGCCCTTTTCCGCCACTAGGCTACGTCCAAGAGGCTCCTGGAGGACGAAAATCTGGGCCAAGTTAAAATGAGGGAACTACAGCCTACACTTTTTTCTTTCCTATGTAGTGCTGCCTCCACGCACCATGAGTTACTGTGTCTTACTGTCTGTTGCTGCCTGTCTGATACTTTTGTTACTTAAATCGGGGTCTTAACAGAGAATAATGTATGGTTATTGAATGAAAGACTGATGCTGTGTTAATATGCAGGGTACCCCATAAATAACGCTCCACCGGACACTCAGCGGCTCAGTCTGCTGGTGTGGGCGGGTGTGGGGTGAGACAGGGTTGTGGGAAGTAGTAAATGAATGAATGATACAGGATAGGCATGGGTAAGACGCTGAGGTAGCCGTCTCTCTCTCTCTCTCTCTCTCTCTCTCTCTCCCCCTCCATGAAATCGGGAAACAAGGAGGGCAAAGTCCGTAGAGTCTGCGTCACTCCCTCACCGTGCCGATCCTGTAGCACTTCCCGTCAAGCAGGGCAGGTACGTAGGGCAGGTCAGCCTCGCCCCTCCTCTCGTTCAGGCCCCCGCAGGGATCAGGCACGCACCTTGGGGGTCGCTTGAAGTCACTAAACCAAAACACCTGCAAAAAACAAATAAATGACGATGGTAATAATAATAATAATAATAATAATAATAATAATAAATAAAACACGGTAATTACACACTCTTGCTCCTAGGACTCTCTCTCTCTCTCTCTCTCTCCTGAATAAAAGACTCTATGTGTATTGGGCTAGTCACGTCGGGTAAGGCAGCTCCCTAACACTTTTCCCTTTGCGATTTACTTCTGCATACGGGTGATTAATTTCCTTTTGTGCGTTATTTGCGAAGAGGATGGCGAAGTTTGAAGGATTTATATAACACACAATAGAAGAGTAGGGTGTAATGAGCAAAATAATTCGCTTAGGAAAAGGTGTTAGGGAGCTTTTTTAACCGATGAGGTGAAGGTCCCCGACCATGAGGGTGTTAGGTAAGATATTCAACACTGTTCTTGACGCCTTAATTCGGTGTGTGTGTGCGTGTGCGTGTGCGTGTGCGTGTGCGTGTGCGTGTGCGTGCGCGTGCGCGTGCGCGTGCGCGTGCGCGTGTGTTTTAATGAAGATGTAAGCTATAACCCTCGTGTGTGTGTGTGTGTGTGTGTGTGTGTGTGTGTGTGTGTGTGTGTTCCAACCAGATTTTCTTTCTTCATAAAATCCCCTGAAGGTAGAATGAACGTAAGATAAATCGCCACAGCGAAGAGGTTAAAACTGAGTGCACGAACCTCTCCAGATATTAAAGATCAGTTTTGGAATGTCTCTGGGATTGCTACAAGTCTATCTGTATCTATTTATTGCCACACGCCTTAATCCCGTCAGGGGTGGCCACCAGCAAATCATCTCCATGTCGCCTTTCCCCTCGCCATTTCACTGCCCTCCCCCCAGCTCACACACACCCTCTCGTCCTTACATACACAGGGTTAAGTGTGAAGTCGATAAGGGTCATGCAACCACCTGGTCCTTGGCATCATTCGCCCTTATAGCCGTCGGTCGAGGAAGCTCCCTAACACCATTTCCTAAGCGATTTATTTAGCTTATTACACCCTACTCTCCAACTCGGTTATATAAATCCTTCAAACAACGTCACACTGTGGATAAAGTACAAAAGGATATTAGCTACGGTATCCAGAAATAAATCGCTAAGGGAGAGGTGTTAGGGGACCCCAGGGAGGGAAAAGGTACTGTGTGACCTTTGACCCTCGATGCTGATTGCGTTAGGTCAGGTGGAATGCAGCCTAACCACTACCTGTCCTCACTGTTGCTTTGAAATTCACCTTTACTATAAAATTACAGTGACTCAGTTTCAGAACCACACACCTGGCCGCGTTACCTGGCAAAGTGATAATCCTTTATTTTATTTTTTTAACATGATGAACAGAGGAAGGAAAACAAATTGATTAAAAAAAAACTGCTATACACCAAATTCCACGTATCAATATTTCCTGATTCTTACAACTCACTCTCGGCTGAATAAAATCGTCTGGCTTTGGCTGGTACAGGATAGGAAAGGCGTTCTGATCATGACACCTTGATAATTCGGTTTTGATTACACGGCAGTTGATTGTTCGTGTTAGTCCTGCTACTGATGATGGTGGTGGTGGTGGTGGTGGTGGTGGTGGTGGTTTCTTGCCCCACCCCCCAGCATAGGATAAAGGTGATGAAGATGGTGATGGTGATGAGTATAGTCGTGGTGATGGTAATGGTGATTCTCTAAACCTTCCTCAATAACCCCCTACATCTCTCACCACCATCCATCAACCTCACGAACTCTCAGCATATGATGATGATGATGATGATGATGGAACGATCACTACTGCTGATGGTAATGCTGATCTTATTCTCCCTCACGAGCCCTCAGCAGCCCTAATCAGCCCTCAGCATCCCCCCCAGCCCGTCTCACCTGCCCGTTGCCACACTCGTTGGCGCCCAGGACCGGCTCACACACATTCTCATCAGGGTCGTCCTCCTCCTCGTACGTACCGTCGGGACATCCACACACAGGTGCACCGAAACTAGACGAGAACAGCATGCGACCAGCTGGGGAAGGAAGTTAGAAATTAGACATGAGTTAGCTGGTACGATTATGTGGAGTTTCGAGGGGAGACAGACACAGGAGAAGGTTGTGGAGCGTTGTGGTGTTGTTGTGGATGTGAGTGTTAGGGAAGTACTGTCCCTTGAGGTGGTTTGGCCATGTGGAAAGAATGAAGATCAGACTAGATGAGCACATGTAAGTGAGGTGGAAGGGAAGACCGAAAATGAGGTGGAGGGATGAGATGGAAGGGCAGGTGAATGAAAGTGTTATGTTGGAGTTGGAGGGAACATAGCCTGATAGCGGAGGACAGCGTGACATGGAGACGATTTGTTTGTGGCCACGCCCTCCAGGATTAAGGCGTTTGGCTTTCAGTAAACAGATAGACTTGCAATAGATTCATGTATAGTTGCGGTGTGGACTATCTCTCCACTTTTAGGACGAAGAATAATGAAAATCTTACACAATATTTTAAGGGTTTGATGGGTTTTGAAGAAGTGGCAAGAGTTATCGTTCACTGTCTTGTTGTTTATCGAACGGCAGTGGATTTATATTAGAATCCGCAATAGTACATCAATGGATAATGATACACAGACGCTCTTCATCTAACTCGAGGCTGTATTACAATGATTTCACGATATTTCAAGCATAAGGACATTTCTTTACGTGATTACATTTATCAGAGTATGTTCTTGATATCACTACCGTTTTTTTTTAGCATTTCTTTGTGTGTGTGTGTGTGTGTGTGTGTGTGTGTGTGTGTGTGTGTGTGTGTGTGTGTGTTGAATATGCACGCGACTTCTTTCGTAACGTGATCTAGTACAGGATTCCTACGCTGAGCCAAGTTTGCACAATGGAATATGAAAGGTCAGAGATTCCGACTCCTTGCACGATGGTCTCAAGTAAGGCTGGGGTTGCGTGAGTGATGCTATGCCCTCTTGGCTGCTTATTCTGTTCAGGGACAAGCTGGTGGGACGAGGAAATACAAGGGTACAGTACAAGGAAGAGGGGCAAGTTTTAGGGATGCCGGGAGAGGGAGAGACTGGAAGGAAAAATTGCTGTTGTCTGCAGGTGATACATGGCTATAGACTCAGCAAGCAAACTTCACCTGTTAGTATGTGAGTTTGGAAGAGTTTGTGGAAGGTTGAAGTGGAGAGTGAACGCAGGAAAGAACAAGATAATTAGATGTAACAGAGAGACTGAGCAGATCGAGATGAGAGTGAGTCTTAGTGGGGAAGATTTGAAGGAAGGGAAGTGTTTTGCATCTGGTATTCAAGGACCTGATATAAATAATAGAATAGGCGGGAAGGCGGTACAAGGAATATTGAGAAAAATAGAACAATGTCTGTTCAGGTTAAGCTGGGTATGTGTTCTTGTTCTCGTTGCTGATGTTGTTGTTTACTTCCTGTTTGTCCGGTCGAGCAAACCTGTCGACCACAGGAAAGCAGCTGCGTCTGTGGGGCCGTCCTACAGGCACAGTACAGTACATATTCGTACACCGTATAGAGATGTGGAGTCCCCTTGTGGCAGACAACGCCTCGCCAGGATCGGAACAGGGTCGTTTCCCATGGCGAGGTGCAAGGAAATATGAGGAGGTTTGGGGCCAGGGTGGACACCGAAGCTGCTTCTCTCCACCCAGGGTACACAGCGCTGCTACCTGTAGTCTCACCGTCAGCGCCAACTAGGATGTACTGACACAGGTGTTTGAATACAGGTGTGGCGTTTTGATAGTGTTTCGAGAGAGACTATGGGGAAGATCATGAGACATTATGGAATACCAGAGGAGTTTGTGAGGGTCATTATGAACATGCATGAGGACACATTTTGTAAAGTGATGGTTGATGGTTGTCTTAGTGATTCGTTTGAAGTCAAGTCCGGAGTAATTCAAGGTGGTGTTCTATCGCCTTTACTATTTATATTGGTCATTGATTACATTATGAAACGCGTTGGAACAGAAACCGGTGCAGGTATACTTTGGGGAGAGAACAGGAAACTTTTGGATTTAGATTATGCAGATGATATAGTTTTGATTTGTGATGGGCCAGAAGAGATGCAGAGAGTGTTGGACTGTTTGGTGAGTGAAGGTCGCAAGGTGGGTTTGGTTATTAATTGTGGAAAAACTGAAATAATCAATATGAATATGGAAAATGCGCAGGAATGTGTAATTGAAGGTATGGTTGTAAAGCAAGTTGATAGGTTTAAATATTTAGGTACTTATTTAGCCAAGGATGGTTCTTTGAACTTTGAATTCCAGGAAAGGTTAAAGAAGGCTAATCAGGCAATGGGAATGCTTAAAAATATTTGGAATAATAACAATTTCTCTGTGCATACAAAAATCAAAATTTATAAGGTAATGGTTAGGAGTATCTTAATTTATGGACACGAGTCTTGGTACAGCACAGTGACTATGGAAAATAAATTCTTGGTGTTTGAAAATAAAGCACTTAGAAGAATATTAGGAGTTAAGTGGTGGGAAAGGATACCAAATAGTAGAATTAGAGAAATAACGGGAGTGCAGCCGATCGATGAATATGTTAGATTCTCACGATGGAAGTGGCTAGGACATGTGTATAGGAGACAGGGAATAGTACGAGGTACACCAGGGTGGGTGGCACTTGGTAGGAGAGGTAGAGGAAGGCCAAAAGAGACGTGGGTGAGGACAATGAGACGGGAAGCTGGAGATGAGTGTTGGGGAGATCTTGAGGAGTTAGCACAAGATAGGATGTGGTGGTGTGAGTTCATCGAGGCCCTATGCATCCCCGAGGGTGCCACAGGAAATGATTGATTGTGGCGTTTGAATGCTAGGAACCGAAAATGGTGAATGTGTGGGAAATAGAGAGTCAAGGTGAGAAATAACACCATAGCGGAAACATACAGAGGTAGACGTACGATAATGGAAAAGGTAAACCAGGTGTGATAACGAGGATGAGTGATGAGAGACTGGCAGAGAGGGCGTACAGAAGAGAAGCTGAGGGAATGAGAGGAAAGGGGAGGCCTTGGAGAGGGTTGAAGGACAGGCTTTGAATAAATGAAGTCTGAGGTTAGAGGAAGGTGGGAGATACGTGTGGAAAAGAGGAAACTGGAATGAAGGGATTGTAAGGGATAGACTTGTTGCCAGTGGTCTATAACATGCATATTTTATATCTATCCATCAACCTATCTTTTTTTTTTTTTTTTTTTTTTTTATGTGTCCGACTCTGGGCAAAGGCTTCAGGGCCTATATCTCGGGGCAGTAGCCAATCCCAAGGCCCAGTAGTCCTCCAACACCTCCGCATGTCACCACTTCGGCGCTAACACCCACCGTCCATATTGAATACATGCTAGGGCTGTCTCATACAGGACTGGTGTATTGGTATTAGCGGGGGTATTTTTACGACATGTCGGCGGGTCATCTGGTAGATCAGGAAAGTCTGCTTTTTAGGAAATTCAAATCCTTAAACTGTTCCCTGCCCCAGCCGGGATTCGAACCTGGGTCCATCAGGACTGCAGGCCGCCTCTCTACCGATTCAGCCACCGCCTTCCCCAATACTGTCTATCTATATCATAAACTACCTATCTATCTGTCAATCTTCTAATCAATATACTTACTCTGGAAAACAATCTATCTACGAATAAACCAGACTGCGTACATAACTACCCATTTATCAATTTCTGTGTATACTCACGTGGACAGAGACCCAGTTCCCTCGGGTCGTGGCACAGCTGGTCACTGAAGATGAACACTTTATCAGGAGGACACAGCCGAGGACCACAGAACCCCTGAGGACAAAGGGCAGTTTTATTTGTTTATTGTTTTAGTCTGCAAGTAAATCTGTTTTTTTATCAGTATATAGTCTCTGGTTTTCCAAGTAGTGGTATTGTCGTATTCTGCCATTGAGCTGTAACAAGAAATTATCACTACAATCCGGTACTAGTCACGAGGAAGTGCTGTGGAAATAATGTAGAGCCGTAGCACCGTCTCCTCAAGAAGCCACAAGAGGGGGAAAATCTGGGCCAAGTTAAGGTGAAAGGACTATAGCCATTGCCACTGACCCTCTTAGTCTTGGGGTTGATTAAGACGATCTCGTCCTCCTCACAAGGGCCCTGGGTCAGCACCTGAAAGCACTCGTCCTCCCCATCCACAAGCACCTCGTTACGTAGGCACCGGTCTGATGGAGCCTCGTCACCACCTGAAGGGGACAGAAGGCAGGTAAGATAAGGTAAGGATAGGGTAGGTTAGGGTAGGGTAGGGTATGTTATGTTAGGTTAGGTTAGGTTAGGTTAGGTTGGGTTAGGTTAGGTTGGGTTGGGTTGGGTTAGGTTAGGTTAGGTTAGGTTAGGTTAAGGCAAGTTGAATTAGGTAAAGTTAGGGTAGGCTGGGTTAAGCTAGGTTAGATTAGGTTAAAAATAGGTCACGTTAGGGCAGGGTGCTTTAGTATAGATTAGACTAGGATAGGTAATGGCCTCAGGGAATGAACTGTCTAGCCAATAGTGTCGGAAAAGAAAAATAAGTAACAAAAGGGAAAGATGAAGTGACAGAGTACCTGAGGAAGGGCGACTTGGTGTGGCAGGGGGTTTTGATGAATATGGTAATGAGTATAGTGTGTTTGCTCTAACCTGGCAAAGATCCTTCATTCATTTCAGCTCAGATGATGGCAACTGTACTCAGACTGGGAGGTGGATTTGACTAGTAACCAAGGAGACGCTAAATTGACAATGACCCAGTTCTGACAGATGGAAATAAACGGAAAATACTTTACGTCTAGAGCAGGATGGGAAAAAAATTATCTTAGGCCCCCCCTCCCCCCCTCCTCACACCCACTTGCCACCTCCCACAAACATGCGGTTCTCTCTCTCTCTCTCTCTCTCTCTCTCTCTCTCTCTCTCTCTCTCTCTCTCTCTGTATTTTTTGTGTATATATTTTTTCTTCCAATCATTTCCACACCATCTCTTGTCACTGCGAGAAGTATAAAGAAGTGGTGATTTTATGTCGTATTGATCGGTCGAGAGAGAGAGAGAGAGAGAGAGAGAGAGAGAGAGAAAGAGAGAGAGAGAGAGAGAGAGAGAGTGAGAGAGAGAGAGAGAGAGAGAGAGAGAGAGAGAGAGAGAGAGTGTGAGAAAGAGAGAGAGAGAGAGAGAGAGAGAGAGAGAGAGTTCAGATCCTCAAACAGTTCTCTGCAAGAAGGACGGAACCTGTACTCCTTGAACCACTTGAGCACCACCTCCTCCTCACACACACACACACACATACACACACACACACACACACACACACACACACACACACACACACACACACACACACACACACACACACACACACACACACACACACACACACACACACACACACGCACACACACACACACACGCACACACACGCATTCTGGACACTGGTTCTCTCCTCGTTTGATCAATCACCCGGAATTCATACACACACTGACACCTCTCTTCTTCTCTTCCTTCCTCCTCCTCCTCCTCCTCTACTTCTTTCCCCTTCTCCTCATGCTTCTGTTTCTCCTTTTTCCTCTTCCGCATAAGTGCTTCATCATTCCACCCACCAGCTTCTCGGTCTGCCTCTCCTCCTCCTCTCCTCAGACTCACTCATATAAATCCTCCTCACCAAGCTCTTCACAGCCATTCTCCGTAATCATACCATCCAGGCAAACTCTTCCATTTTTTATCTCTAGGCCTTTTTTTTTCACCTTTTTCATGATTTTCTATGTTTCTAGTCTTGTCTAACTCACAGATCCTACATGGACTTCATTGCCACCTCTCTCACCCTTGATTTTTGACACTCATGCCATTCCTAAGTCTCACAGCCATATGTTAATGTGGACACTATCTGATTAACAAACCACGCACATGTTAAACACCTACATAAACCTACATGTAATACACCTACAAACAAAACGCGGTCATGAAAATACACACACATATAAACCACGCACATGCAAAGTACCTCCCCTTATCTACATATAAAACACATATATATTTACAGTATATTAACGAAAGAAACATGGAACGAATTTTTCCTCTATATTTCAATGTTTTTGCACTCGTGAGAAATTATGACTTTACCTTAACGAAAATTATATTACTTTAACCTCACCAGTCCGACATTTTATTCTAACCAGGGCTTCACTAGTCCTTATTTCTCGGTCTTATGGATCCCTCGCAGTGAAGGGGTTGAGGAAGACTGACTGCCCCTCCGTCTTGAAAGACGTCTCCTGAGTGGCATCTTGTGGCGGTAGAAGGAACTAATTTCAACGGGGATTACCGGATTTACCATAGCAAGGATGTCTAGTAATGTTAGTAGAGAAGGGAATAATTAAATCCACATATAAATCCACTAGCTAGAAAAAAACAAAAAGAAAAAAAATCCTATATATCAAACTACCGCCTCTGAATGAACAACGAGGCCGAAGAAAAAATAATGATAGCAGAAAAGAAAACAGCAATGTAAAGAGCAGGTATAATTAGTCAGCGTCATCAGGTAATTAAGCTGACCAATGAGAGGCCTCTATTAAATTACGTCCCCCAGGTAGACGCTGATTGGCTGCTCAGGGTCGATGGCCAGGTGTTCTATTCTCGTCGGTTAAGGAGGCTCCCTAACACCTCTTCCTTAGCGATTTATTTTCGGATATGCCTGGTTAATATCCTTTTGTACACTGTCTATCCAGAGTATGGCAAAGTTTGAAGGATTTTTGTAACAGAGAATAGGACAGTAAGGTGAAATAAGTAGAATAAATCGCTTAGGAAAAGGTGCAAGGAACCTTCGTAACCGACAGAATATATACCTGGGTGTTATATTTTCATCGGTAAAGGAAGCTCCCTCACATCTCTTCCTTAGCGATTTATTCTTGGATAGGACTGGTTAATATTCTTTTCTACGTTATTTATCCGGAGTATGGCGATACTGAAGTGACTTATGCAAATAAGAGGAGGGTGGGAAAGTGTAATAAACTAATAAATCGCCGAGGAAGAGGTGTTAGGGAGCTTCCATGACTAACGAGAATACGGCTCCAGGTGTTATATTCACAGGCAATCCTATACTCCGTTCGTTTTCACCTGGCAGAGCTGGACCACTCCCACCACTTGATCACTACTCCTGGTTATGGGGTAGGAATGAGTCTCCTTGGTTATTAGTCAAAGCAATCCTCTAGTAAGGGAAAATGCGTAAGAAATAAAAGCAGTATGGCCAATTTTTCAGCCAAACGTATTTCCAGTGTAGCGAAATATTACTAGAAATTATTTTGCTTCGTCTTTTTCTAACTATTATTTATCTTAGTTTGGTTTTTGAAGTGTATCTGGCAGTTGTATGAGCTAAGAGAGATGTATAATGCAACACAGACTTAAGATAGTTTATAAATACGGCTCCAAGCACGATATTTCCGTACTCTAAGCGATTTCAGCACAAAGCGCTAGTTTTTCTCTTCCTCAGACGCTTCCACTTGCTATATTTAACCTGACATTAACTAACTTATCATGCCTTACTCTAACTTAACCTAACCCAACCCCAATAGTCTAACCTAACCTACCCTAACCTAACCTAACCTAACCTAACCTATCCTAACCCAGCCTAACGTAAAATTTCCCGGGAAAGAAGTGTCAAAATAGAATTGTGTTTGTAAATTTGATGCCCTGTTACGTGACGAGATAGACAAAAGAGGACCTGATTTTTTTTCTTCTCTCTCTCTCTCTCTCTCTCTCTCTCTCTCTCTCTGTGTGTGTGTGTGTGTGTGTGTGTGTGTGTGTGTGTGTGTGTGTGTGTGTGTGTGTGTGTGTGTGTGTGTGTGTGTGTGTGTGGCCCTG
Organism: Coenobita brevimanus; assembly: GCF_032717465.1. NCBI lineage: Eukaryota > Metazoa > Arthropoda > Malacostraca > Decapoda > Coenobitidae > Coenobita > Coenobita brevimanus. The sequence goes on along the minus strand of NC_137005.1, from coordinate 38,610,619 downwards.
GGATGAGGACGAAAGTTTTGTCTGGGAGTATAAATATACCATCCCACGAGCTATGGAGGAGACGGGATGTATGAGAGGTGATGTCAGGTGTGGGAGGTGTGTGGGAGGTGGTGTCAGGTGTGTGGGAGGGGGTGTCAGGTGGTTAGAGGAGTAATCTGCTCTCTGGGAGGACGTGAGATCAAGCCCTAAGCAAGAACACGATGATGAGAATTCCGTAAAAAGAGTATACTGATCTATGTGCTGGAGAGGGAAGCCTGCACGTGGTGGCACTGATATACATGGACGGCTCACCTGTCTGGTTATACAAACGTTCCTCGATTACTTTCCTCTCTCTTAAAAGGAGGATGGTGAACTAAGGGATAAGGGCATCCTAAGCCTACAATCCACCACATTGACGTTTCAGATGAACTTGGCACTACAATACTACTACAACAACAGTTACTATTACTACTACTGCTACTCCCACTGCTACTACTATTACTACTGCTACTACTGACCCGCCAAAGTAATAAAAATACCTCCGTTGATACCATCCAACCAGACCTGAATGAGACAGCCCTAGCATGTATTTAATATGGACGATGGGTGTTAGCGTCAAAGTGGTGACAAGTGAAGGTGTGTAGCATATAAGAGAACCGCTGGGCCTCAGAGAAAGGATTGCTAAGAGACAGACAGACAAATAGATAGATAGATAGATAGATGGACAAATAGATACGCAGATAGACTGATAGAAAAAATAAACAGAGACAGAGCGATAAACAGACAGCAAGAGGACGCCTTACCTGTTATAAATCCAGATAAAATCGGTATATCCACATTGACCTGTCTCCTCTTCCTGCTGTGACGTTCAAGTAGCGTCACAGTCTCGTTCTGCATCTCCTTCATCACCGTCTCTATCTCCTTCTTGTTATTCTCCATCTCGTCCTCCCTCTCCTTCTCCTCCTTCCCTACCTTCCACTCCTTCTTCTGCAACTCCTTCTTGTACTTGTGTTGTAGGTAATCGATCACTTTTTTCTTGACGAAGTTGACCTGACCCTCCTGCTTGACCTTCTTGACGTCTAGGCCTGACAGGACAGCCATGGTCAGGTCAGGAACGTCAAAGGTCAAGGGGAACAACTCGGGCTGTGAGGGAGAATGACCATCATCATCATCATCATCATCATCATCATCGTTTCTGTCATCATTTTTGTTATCATTATTATCTAGAGTTTCATCATCATCATTATTATTATTGTAACCCCTTTCCCAGTCTAAAGCTGGGGTGATGATAAGACACAGATCACTATCGTTATTATAGTCATCATCATTATCATCATCATCATTATTATCCACTCGACCCAATTCGCCCTATCCTTATATTACCTTGTCTTACCTGACGAGCCCCAGCCTAATCTAACCTGTCTCATTACCTCACCAGTCCTAATTTAGCTCAACACAATTTATCCTAATCCAACCCACCCTAACCCAACCCAACCTAACCCAACCCAACCTAACCCAACCCAACTTAGAATAACCCAGCGCAACCTACCCTAATTATCAACCCAACCCAATCCATCTCAACCCAACTCATCCCAAACCAAACCAACCCACTCTAAACCCAACCCAACCCAACCCAACCCAACCCACTCTAAACCCAACCCAACTCAACCTAACCCAACCCAACCTAGAATAACCCAGCGCAACCTACCCTAATTATCAACCCAACCCAATCCAACCAAACCAAACCTAACCTAACTCAAGCCACCCCAGTCCAGCCCAACCCCAACTCACCTGCTCGACCTCGTGGCCCATCAGCTCGGCAAAGCATATCCCCAGGTTCCCCATAGCTAAGACGAGGCCGACTATAGACACAGCCTGCATGGTCCAGAAGGCAGTGGAGCTGTACACGGCACCAGCGTCGTTACAGTTCAGGTCAGCGTTGATGGTGTACGAGGAATTGCCCAGCTGCGGGAGAGGCAAGGGGTCAGAGAGATAGATAGATAGATAGATAGATAGAGGGAGAGAGAGAGAGAGAGAGAGAGAGAGATCACTTCCTAACTCCCGGGATAAGACCATGACACAGCTGCTTCTGTTTCAATATTGCTATGTATCCGATGCCAAAAATAAGAAGTCATTTAAGCACACAGCCCGAGGCGTAAAGATCCCGGGTTCTATTCCCAGCTGAGACCTTCGGAAATGATCTTCGTCCTAGCCTCATCGTGCCTATAATTAAAGTAAGCATTTGGACTGTTAATTAGGTCATTTGAGTGTAATACCCTGAAGAAAGGCTGGAACTTGGCGAAATTGGACTGTCTGCCATATGATCCCCGTGTAAAAGATGGGCATTATTCTAAATCTTCGTATTCTTCTTCTCCTTCTTATTCTTACTCCTCTTCATCCTTTACTCCTTTTATTTCATCCTCTTCTTCTTCCTCCTCCTCCTCTTCTCCCTTCTTCTTCCCCCTTCTTCTTCCCCCCTTCTTCTTCCTTCTTCTCTCCCTTCTTCTTCGTCCTCCTCTTCTCCCTTTTTCTTTCCCCTCCTCTTCCCCCTCCTTCTTCCTCCTCCTCTCTGCCCTTCTTCTTCTTCCTCCTCCTCCTCTTCTTACTCTTCGTGTAACTCCATTCGCTGGCTATGATCTGACCAGGAAAGCTTATTAACTCCATTACCTGTACACGCAGGAGGGCAGGTGTGTCGCTACGCCCTATCGCACCTTTCTCTCTCTCTCTCTCTCTCTCTCTCTCTCTCTCTCTCTCTCTCTCTCTCTCTCTCTCTCTCTCTCTCTCTCTCTCTCTCTCTCTCTCTCTCTCTCTCTCTCTCTTTTCACTCATTTGTCTTAAGAGCCCAAGATCAAGTCCTCTTGGTTGGTTTATATTCTTACCAGTTTTTCCTGAGACAGTGAAGGTGGTTTATTAGGCTTATCAGAGTTAAATATAGTGGTATTAACCCTTCCTGGCTCCTATGACACTCCCTCACCTGGATAAAGTTGTCTAAGGTGGGGTGGAATATAGTATAGTACGATGCTGAAGAAGACTTTAGAGTGCCTGATAGATAGATAGAGGTAGATAGATAGATAGACAGAGACAGGAAGGTAGATACGTAGGTAGTAGGTAGATAAAACGATAGATAAATAGATGTAAACAGACATTAAAAGACAGACAGGCACACTGACAGAAAGATAAGCGTGCAATGGCCATCAACTTATCAGGTATAGGGCAGTGAAGTAAGGAGAGAGAGAGAGAGAGAGAGAGAGAGAGAAACCCCTTTCACCACAAGTAACCTCAGTGGAATTCGATCCTGGGACCATACGGATTCCATCAAACTCTCACTTATCCATTTAGTCATTTATTTTTTCATTTGTTTATCTCGTTACCTCCACACCGTCTCATTAAGCCAAGGTGAGACGTCTCGCTGTGAGGAGGGTAATTAATGCTATATCCATCTTCTCAGTAAAATAAATAAATAAATAATAATACCAAAAAAAGGATGAATAATAAAAAATGAATGAATAATAAGGGAGAAATGAAACTAAATAATGAATGAATTTTTTTGGACGTGGCAAAAATGAAATCAAAAATAAAATATCTGTCACCTCATTTCAAGGCTCTAAGATGACGAAACCAGCTGACAAAAAATATATATAAGAAAGTTTGTGGATGGGCGAGATTAGCCTTAAGCTCTAAATCTCCCTTGATAACTTTTTTTTCGGAGTGGCATAGATTTTTTTCCAAGTAATTTTTTTCTCTCCTGTGATTGGGTAATAGAAAAGTTTAAAAAGTGGATGGGTCATACGGTACATGGGAAATGAATTAGGAACCTTATGCAAATTATTAACATTCCAAGTGCCTTTTATTACAATCTATCTATCTATCTATCTATCTATGGTCAAATGCCTTTATCCCTTAATGTGGGACGTAGGCCGACCTTACCTAATAATCGCAGGCTTTCCATAAATGACAGTAAAAGAATTAAAGAGTTTTTCATCCCACTTTCCGATTGCACGTTTGAACACACGGTCATTTGATTCACATTTCGTACCACTAATGCTGTCCAGGTAACAAATAAATCTTCACAGGGTTTACTCCCTTCACGCGGCCTCACCACCCTCATCCTCACAGACCTTCGGACACACTGCACTCTGCCCAGTCCACCCTTTGCTGCTTGTTCCCACTTTTGGAGACATCAACGAAAGGGCCAAAAGTGATCTGCTTCTTATCTCACTTTGGGAGACATCAACGAAAGGGCAAAAAGTGATCTACATTCAATCTCACTCAAGGAGACATCAACAAAGGGGCCAAAAGGGATCTTCATCAACCGTATCAACCGGAGAGCGTTGCTTAAATTATAGTTATACGACATTCTAATCGCTTTTATTCACGTGAACACAGACTTCGACCTGGAAGGGTTAGATAAAAGCTTCACTACCCCTTTTAAAACTAGGGGACTCTCGAAAGCTAAGGTGGGATGCTCTAAAGCACATACAACCATATCCCTGGCGTAGCTTAGAGTTGTAAATGCAGGAAGAACTAGATACACGGGGATGGTATGCACTCGCCCTTCCTTGTTCATCCTACACTAAATATGTTTAACCTACGATCATTTTTCTCCTGCAGTTGTGATTTGCTTTTTGTAGGATTGACGGGAGACATGGGAAGACTTGGCCCTGCCCCTTCCACGTCCCTCCTACAGAAAGAAGTCCAGGTTATAAATATATCTGAGAAACCCGCCCCTGAATAATATGGTCAGGTAACAGTAATAATAGACTACGAAACGAGGTCATTGAGTGGTTAATAATTTTCCCACTGTGCACTTGATTGTTTGTTGACCTGTCTAATTGGATGGGTGCTCTCTTATGCCTGCCTCTCTCCCCTCTCCCCCCTCCCCTTCTCCCCATCACCCATTCACTCTACTCTCACTCGAAGCAAGTAGGGCCGAGGGTGTATGAGGGAGAGTGACGGACAGTGAGATTGGGAGATAGATAGATAGACAGACAGACAGACAGACAAATAAATAGATAGATAGGATAGATAGACATACACACATAGACAGACAGACACAGAGACAGACAAACAGAGAGAGAGAAAGCCACAGACAGACATTGAATAAACAAATAAATAAATGAATGAATAAAGGAAAGCAAATTAAGATAGCACTAAGAAATAAAGGAAACAGTAAATCTATAAGGTGTTGTAAGATACCTCGAGTGGGCAGCAGCTCCAGGGCACAAGCTTGCAGGCTAACGGGGCCAGAGCCAGTTCAATAATCCACAGTATAGTCTCCCCAATGTACCGTTCGCAGGGCACGTCAAAAAACGGGATGTAGCCTGAAGGAGAGAGGGAAGAAAATGAGATACGAGCTTGCAACATCCTCATCATCAGCAGCAGCAACATCATCATCATCATCATCACTTTTTTCCGGGCTAAAGGGGGGTTGATGGCTGTGTGGTTTAATTCCCTGACGGGCTTGTATTAGTTCGCCCATTTCTATTCATTTTCTTTGCCTTTGAATGGGTCCTGCCTCGCCCTATCTTTTACTGGCAAGGAAGGTTAGGATGATATTGATGATGATAACGATAGGAGTAATAAAAATGGTAATGACAATGAAAGCAGCAGTAGTAGTTAGTGGTAGTAGCAGTAGTAGTGGTGGTGGTGGTGGTAGTGAAAAGACAACAGCAAAAAATCTACTACTACTACTACTACAAGGGTACTGCTCATAATAATAATAATAATAATAATAATAATAATAATAATAATTTAAAAGCGTAAGAGTCAAAAGTCATGCTTGAACAGTCAGGGGCGGGTCACTCACCTCCATGGCCGGACGGAAAGTAGAAAAACATTGCGGCGGGGGGACGACACTCCGAGAACTAAGGTAACCTGTTCACCAAATTATGCTTGTCTCTTTATTTTTACTAACTTATTTATCGTTTACTAATCATTTTATTATTTCACTATTCCACTTTAAATTTGTGTTTATTTATTTGTCCAATTATTCACTTACTTTTATTATGTTTTACCTCTTTATCGCTTATTTGTTTACCGAGGTCTTCATATATTCAAAAACCTATGTTGCTTTGAGACACCCCCAAAAATCACCCCAGTCTAGTTCATGACATACAAAAGTTCTTCTCTAATTTCGTGAAGACTTTACACTTTCCGATACTCTTAAGTATGTGTAAATCTCTACGTCATATTTAAATCATACAGGTGACTCACACTTCACCCTGTGTTAAGTCTTTTCAGTGAGACTTAAATGGAGTTCCTGGCTAGACTTTAGGCTTTGTAAGTCTCATGTCACACTTAAATCCTTAAAATTTCACGTTTGTCCTAAATGGGGTCACACTTAAATCCTTAAAATTTCAAGTTTGTCCTAAATAGGGTCACACTTAAATCCTTAGACTTTCAAATATCTTAAATCGGGTCATACTTAAATCTTCAATATTTCATATCACAGTTAAGTCTGTATAAATTTCCGGATAAAGATTCATATGGAGACACTTGTTACAGTATAAACAGCTGTGTATATTTCTCGCTTTGTCACAGTGCTATCATTGGAGGTCATGTCAGGTCACTTAATGAGCTGGGGGCTAATTGATACTCAGGTCACCATAACCATCAATCCGTCCATCGTCATTTGTCGCCCTAATTAGAACACAGCAACGTAGCCGTGTCTGAGTTTTTATTTTTATCGCTTTATCTTTGGTCACTATGCCATGTTTTCAGTGTTTATCAGGTCACTAACTGATATAGGTCACTTCAGGTCAGGTCAGGTCACAGTTTCAGAATGTAGACAGCTTTAAGATTTTGTATTTTATCTTTGCAGGTCACACAAGGTCACGTAATAATTCACAAGTCTTCAGGTAAAATATTCTTAGTCGTTTAGTCAGCGTAGTATTTTCTTGAAGTGATATTATTCTGCCGTTCCCAAGAGATTTAGTAATATTCACAGGTAAAGTCAGCTTCGAAGTGCTCTAGAAGTGAGTTTGCGTCACCTCTCGTCACGTCAGGAGCTGCTTGGCATGTCGATGAGTTGGTGTGGTTAGGTCAGGTCAGAGGAGGTCAGATCAGGTCGCTGTGGGAGAAGAAATAAGTGGTAAATTGTAAGGCTGGGTGGTAAGTTGCTAGGCATTTTTGGATTCTCTCTCTCTCTCTCTCTCTCTCTCTCTCTCTCTCTCTCTCTCTCTCTCTCACACACACACACACACACACACACACACACACACACACACACACAGAAGGCCTATTTACCTATCTATCTGTGCATTTATCTATCTATCCGTATAAATCTATCACCACTACACTCCTTCAAGACATACCGTCACTTGTAATGTATAATTCGTGTGTTCATATCTGACCCTCTGGATGAACACACAGACGGGCAGACAGGCAAAAGGACGACAGACAGGCAGATGGAGAGACAGACAGACAGACAATACAGGCGGAGGAGAAAGACTAGACAGAAGGAGGGACAGACGACAGATACAGACAGTGATACATGACACACAGAGAGGCGGAAGGACAGACAGACGGAGTGACGCACGACACAGAAAAGAGGCAGAAGGAGAAAGACTGACTGACTGCGGACGGAGAGACAGACGACACAGGCAGAGAAGCCGAAGGACAGATGGAGGGACAGACAGGTAAACAGACAGAGAGACAGACAGACGCACAGGTAGGCGTGAGTGTGGTGAAAAAGCCAAGGTCTGGATCAGGTGTGTAGTGGAGGGTGACGAGGCCAGAAGGACACGCAAACCAGTGCATCATCCCATCACCACTTTTTACAGACTCCGTTTTTCTGCCCATTTTTCCCTTTCCTTTTCTGGTAACCTGAGCGTCATTGGAAGGGGGAACAATAGTAGAAGGGGGGAGGGGAGAGAGGGGATGAGGGGGGAAGGGGGGAAGGAGGAAAGGAGGAAGGAAGGGAGGGCAAGGACAAGTCTATGGCACCCGCATGCTCCTTGGGTTACGGGTCTTCTTAGAACATGATTTTTGTTTTTCATTTTTTCCCTTTTTCCTCCCTGGTGTCTGAGTGTCAAGGGATGTGGAAACAATACTTGGGTTCCACGTACATTATTTTTCCCCTTTTTCCCTTCTCCTACTTTGTATATCTGAGCATCGACATGGGGAGGGGAAGGGGAGAGTTGTCGATAAAGAGTAAGGACATGTTTCTAGTACCTTAATTCTGGAGGCTGCAATTACTTTCCTTTTTCCTTTTTTTCATTTTCTGGTGATGTGAGAGTCAGGGGAAGGAGGGACAATAATTGATGGGGAGGAGGGGTGGGGGGAGGCGATGGGTGGGGAGTCGTAGAGGGAGGGCTAAGACAAGGAACGCAAATTTTTAAAGGCATTGCACACCCCATAGTGTATAGTAACTCCAGCATCTCTCTCTCTCTCTCTCTCTCCCTCCCTCTCTCTCTCTCTCTCTCTCTCTCTCTCTCTCTCTCTCAACATGCAACTCATCCACGACCCAGAGGCAAAAATATGTAAGCCAGTTCTTGCTCGATTGGAAGATTTTTGCTCCCGTCTCCGTTCCGGGTCATTGTGAAGGCTGCCTGGTACATCTTCCACGAGTATAAAACACCACCTAGCACTTCTTCGTGACTATCATTCATCTGGGACGTTGATATCGGTGGAAACTATACTACTTTCATTTTAACTTGGGGGGAAAAGAAAATGCCCATCTCTTCAATGCTGAAATATTGACACTAGATCACCCCCTCACAGGAAGGGCTAAATAAAAACTCAAAATACTGCTTCAGGTGATTAGAATGTGGTGCTAGTCACGAAGAAGTGCTATGAGAAGGGTTTAGTGCAGTCTTTTTACCCTCGTCTGCCTCTGACCTCCAAGAACTAGGTCTCAAAAGGTCGAAAATCTCCGCTAAGGTTGAGGAAAATGAGCTATACATCCATCTTACCACTCAGGCTCCTATGACTCACGCTCAGATGAAAATGGAAGATATTATAATTGTCTCCCATTGACGTGAATTAAATAAGAAAGAAAACGCGACTATGAGAGGGTTAAATGAACACACACACACACACACACACACACACACACACACACACACACACACACACACACACACACACACTCACAGCGATATCAGCCACGAGGCCATAAAATTTCCCTTTACTCCCATCCCGTGGTGATCAAGAGGGACGCCTCAGGATTTCAAGTCACTCCTTCCCCTGGTTTTACCTGCCCTAGTCACTCCAGCCCCCCACCCTAGTCACCCCTGCCTCCTAGTCACTCTGGCCTGCTAGTCACCCTGGCCTCCTAGTCATTCCTGCCTCCCACCCTAGTCACTCCTGCTTCCTAGTCACTCCTGCCTCCTAGTCACCCTGGCCTCCTAGTCCGCGTCTTAGAACCGCGATACTAATGCAACAAATCGCTCAGAGGGAGGTGTTAGGAAATCCTTTAAAATTTAGTAGAAGAGGACGCTTGGCTTTCCGTCTGCCTAGTTACACGTCAGTAAGAAAGCAGTTCATTAGAAAGAGTTGTCATTATAAAAGTGATAATAATAATAATAATAATTATAATAATAATAGTAGCAATAGTAGTAGTAGTAGTAGTCGTAGTCGTAGTAATAGTAGTAGTAGTAGTAGAAGTAGTAGTAGTAGTAGTAATAATAATAATAATAATAATAATAATAATAATAATAATAATAATAACAACAATAATAGTAGTAGTAGTATTAGCAGTAGTAGTAGTAGCAGCAGTAGTAATAATAATAATAATAATAATAATAATAATAATAATAATGTCGCTAATGGAAGGAGGTGTCAGAAAGCCGTCGGACATCCAGCAGAGCATGACCCCTGACCCCCACCTTGCCCAGTTTGAGGTCATCGCCCCGAGTGGTTGAGGGAGTGGATGTGGGCGGGGGTAAGGCACGGAATGGACTGGTTTGGGAGGCTGATCGAGGCTGAGTGTTGCATCATAGCGGCAAAAACTGACGAGGGAAAAACTGCACCCATTTGAGTTAAAAAAAAAAAGTTGTGTTAAACAGAGAGATTTATTTCTTGTGTGTGTGTTTCTAGGATGAGTTTGTTATGCAAGGTAGATTGATAGATAAATGGTCATATTAAGCGATAGATTAGATCACACACATATTTGTAGATAGATAGATAGATAGGTAGATATAGACAGACACGGATCTACGGACATATAAATTGTATGTATGTGTGTGTTTCTGTGTGTGTGTGTGTGTGTGTGTGTGTGTGTGTGTGTGTGTGTGTGTGTGTGTGTGTGTGTGTGTGTGTGTGTGTGTGTGTGTGTGTTTGTCAGAGAGAGAGAGAGAGAGAGAGAGAGAGGCCTAGAAAGCAGACGACGGAACAAAAACAAGGTCATCATTTATTTTTTTCCCCCAAAGTAAAAATTTTCAGAGACTACATCGACAGTTTCCTGTTACATTTCTCATTTGTCCCCTGAATCGGTGACTGCGTGTGTGTGTGTGTGTGTGTGTGTGTGTGTGTGTGTGTGTGTGTGTGTGTGTGAAGAGGTTAATGAAGGCTGTATCAAATCTCTCCAAGCCACACCAAAACTAACCTGACCTAACCCAGCCTAACTTAAATGTAATCCAATCTAACTCCACAGAACCTAGCCAACTGAACCTCACCTACGTTCCTTTTAAAGTGCTATGACCTAATCTAGCCTAGACCTTGCGATACAGATTTTATAATACGCGGATTACTTTCGTTCATCTTCACTGCTGTAACGAAGAAAGTAGAGGAAAACTTTACGTATCTACCCATGAACAGAGGAAAGAAATACCATAGTGTGTTTATCCTAACTTGGCCTAAATTTACTTTCTTTTGCAGCTTATTTCCCTGAGCTCTTGGGCAGAAAAAAGACAGTACTACAGCTCTACATCCTCTCCATAGCACTTCTTCGTGACTAGCAGTATATCCTAGTGACCAAAAAAGACAATACTACAGCTCGACATCCTTTCCATAGCACTTCTTCGTGACTAGCAGTATATCCTAGTGACCAAAAAAGACAATACTACAGCTCGACATCCTTTCCATAGCACTTCTTCGTGACTAGCATCATATCCTTGTGTTCTCTGCACCCTTTCCATAGCACATCTTCGTGACTAGCATCATATTCTTGTGTTAAATCTGTTGTAGTGAAGATGGAGAGATGGCAATTGTAGGCCAAGTGAGAGTGAAAGGCGTATAGCCACGTGTGCTACTAAAAGACACCGAAATGAATGCCACTCTCTGTAACGGCGGTGAAATTTGCCGATCCCACCGCCCAGCACTTAGGACTGTTGCTACGGTTTCTTTTCATATTTTTTCCTCTGATTCATGTCCCTCAGAGGTATCAAAGACCGTACCGTTAAAACCAAGAGCGGGAAAGCGTGGGAAAGACCCCCGTTATTTTTTACTATAGTTCGTGAACTATGCAATGAAAAAAGATATAATATTTTTCTGTCCCTTTGCTGACTGGACTCTCTGATGTGGCATGCAGGCTAACCTAGTCATTACAGGTGTGCCGTAAATGACCGTCAGTAATTAGGGCCTCATTAACACCTTCCTGCCCCCAGTTTTAATTACACGTGAGAGGGAGCCTTGCCCTAGATCACTGCGAGACGCGTGGATCAGGTAAACGGGGTGATGATGATGGTGTGTTAATTTCCGCTGACTGGATATAGGTCAGATTAATAGAGATATTTTTCTGGCGCCATATTTCCGGGATTTTGAATGTGACAAAGAGGAGCTGGGTTTCAGAAATCTGTCACCCACGCAGCATGAGGCAATGGAGTCGTCTGTAGCGTGTTTCTAATCTAACTTGGCCTAAAACTGCCGTCTCTCCATCTTGAATACTGAGTTGTAGCGAGAGATTAGCGCTAAAATATGATGCTAGCCTAGTGGAAGTGTTGTGGGAAGGACGTAGATCCGAAGTGTCGCCTTTTTCTGCCGCTGAGCTATGTGCAATGAACAGCAGAGGGACGAAAACCGGGGCCAAGTTAAAGTGAAAGGAGTACAGTATAACAAACTCGTCTTCATATTCATAATCGGGATATTGAATTTGGCTTCCGCTTTTTTCAGTCTGGAAAGGGACAGATTTTGCGGTCACTCAGCCTTAGGTTCTTATTTATATATAATCAACATCTATATCTATATTTATATATTTATATCTATCTGTATAATTAGATAGATAGATAGATAAATGACAGATGGATGGACAGGTGCATAGACAGATAGATGGACAGATAGATAGATGGATGGACAGGTAGATAGATAGATAGGTAGATAGATGGATGGATGGACAGGTAAATAGATAGATAGATAAATAGACAGTGTGGAATATTTTTTCTACATGATTTACTCAGACATATTCCCTCGTTAACTGCATCTCGGCGATTTATTCTCCCTGCATCTTAAATATCATAAGTATTTTTTTTTATTCAAGGAAGAAAGAACCAAAGGCCAGTAACTCAACCTACGTCGACATTAAACAGATATCATTAACAAGCAAGGCAAAAATCATGGGGTAATAGGCAGAATGAGTCGCTAGAAAGAAAGTGCTAAGAAATATCGCCATGTCAACCAGTACGGGGTTAAGTTTCACAGCGGGGCACCGTCTTAACATCGCCACCTCGTTAACTGTTTTTGCGCCACCCTGTCGCAAACAAACGCTCACCCATTGTTTGTTCAAGGCCAAGAGCTGTTTTTGTTTGCTTTTTTTTCCTTCCTGTACAGTCCATAGGTCCTTCTTGGAAAAGGAACCAAAGGCTGACACCTATAATTCTCCCCTGCAGTCATAGACGAAAAAAGAAAGAGTTCAAAATAAGAGTTCAATTGTTCCTCCCAGTGATAGTCAAGCAAGGGAATTCAAAATCAAGGTGAGTTCAAACAGAAGAAGCCAATCTGTGAGTCTTCAATTGCTCCTTTTAATAATAGTCAAGAATCAAAATCAGCCGCGTTCAAAAGTCTGAAAAAAATCTCTTTGTCTTTCCGTCCAGTGGTACACGCAGACGGTTGTGATGAGGTGTGTGTGTGTGTGTGTGTGTGTGTGTGTGTGTGTGTGTGTGTGTGAGTGGCTGCTGTAAATTTGTTCAATGTGTGTGTGTGTGTGTGTGTGTGTGTGTGTGTGTGTGTGTGTGTGTGTGTGTGTGTGTGTGTGTGTGTGTGTGTGTGTGTGTGTATGTGTGTATGTGTGTGTGTGTGTGTGTGTGTGTGTGTATGTGTGTGTGTGTGTGTGTGTATGTGTGTGTGTGTGTGTGTGTGTGTGTGTGTGTGTGTGTGTGTGTGTGTGTGTGTGTGTGTGTGTGTGTGTGTGTGTGTATGTGTGTGTGTGTGTGTGTGTGTATGTGTGTGTGTGTGTGTGTGTGTGTGTGTGTGTGTGTGTGTGTGTGTGGGGCTGCTGTAGGTGCGTTCGATGCAAAATCTCACTCCCATGACGCATTTTCGTGATCCATCCCTCCATTTCCGGAATATTTCGTTCAGGTCAAATGATATTTTTCGAAACGGAGAGGTAGCCAAATAATGAATAAAAATAGCTTGGAGTAGACTAAATCAATTCTTAAAGCACGTTACGGGACAGAAGGGGTTATATACAGAGACACAGGCACTGGGGAGGAGGTGGTCTAGTGGTAAAGTGTTGGACTGCGATGTAGAAGAACGCGAGATCAAACCTAAGTTGGACATCATCATCATCATCATCATCAACAACATCAACATTAACAACAACAAAAGCATCAACAACAACAACAGTTTAATAATTGGGTCAGTTTGCACCACCTCTCTTCCTTATTCTCTCTCTCTCTCTCTCTCTCTCTCTCTCTCTCTCTCTCTCTCTCTCTCTCTCTCTCTCTCTCTCACACACACACACACACACACACACACACACACACACACACGTATAAATACCCCTGCCCCAGACACACACACACACACAAACACATCATCCTTACACTCACCCACCCTCATCCTCACGTACACTCCACCATGTCTATCTGTCTATCTATCTTTCTACCGCAACTATCCGTCTATCTATCGACCTTTGACTTCCGTAATTAATATATCTATTATTATTAAGGAATTTAAAGTGGTGTACCTCTCTCTCTCTCTCTCTCTCTCTCTCTCTCTCTCTCTCTCTCTCTCTCTCTCTCTCTCTCTCACACCCAACTCAGCCCCACCCTTACGACCTTGCCTGGTATTCCCCCCCCACCCCCACCCCCCCACCCATCCTCCCCCGCGCCCAGCTGCTCAGTGACCCAATATAGGATGGGTGACCTTTGTGGGTAAGGTCACGGGACGGGAGGGGAGGGGAGGGGAGGGGGAGGGGCCCGGAAGGAGGAAGAGATTGAGGGTGAGAGACTGGTGCTGAGATGGTGTTGAGGGTGGAATGACTCAGTGGGTGGAAGGTGTTACGGGAGAGAGAGAGAGAGAGAGAGAGAGAGAGAGACAGCGAGGCATTGAGGTATCTTTCTATCTATCTAAATATGTACAGATAGACAGATAGATATACTGAGATATATATGGATAAGTTTGTAGATAAAAATATATATATTCATACGTATACATGAAAATAGATAGATAGATAGACAGACAGATACATAGATAGATATAGATAGATTAACAGATAGATAGATCAACAGATAGATAGATAGATAAATGAAGATAGATAGATAGATAGACAGATAGACAAATAGTTACGTAGGTAGATAGATAGATAGATTGACAGGTAGGTAGGCAGAGAGAAAGATAAACAGATAGATAGATAGGTAAACAGACAGATAGATAGATAGATAGATAGATTTTTTAAGTGTTAATAGAGGAAATCCCAGGAAGGGGCCTTTGTGCTTCGCGACTGTGAGCTCAAAGGCGGAGGGCGGTACGCTATTTACCCTTTCAACCTTATCCCATACATAACAATCCCGGGTTTTGAAGGGATAGAGAGAGAGAGAGAAAGAAATGGATAGACAGACACAGACGGGAGACAGACAGATAGACAGGAAGATAGGCGAATGTATAGATAGATGGATAGATAGATAAAGATAGATAGCACACAGATACGTAGGTAGTTAGAGAGAGAGAGAGAGAGAGGAGAGAGAGACAGACAGACAAATCGATGTGTAGATAGGTAAATGAATTAATGGAGAATGTGTGTGTGTGTGTGTGTGTGTGTGTGTGTGTGTGTGTGTGTGTGTGTGTGTGCTTTGTTACATAGATACACACACCACACACACACACCTCATGGCCCCGGCGAGGTAATCAGCTTTTCGTAGTGACAGAAAAACTTACTCCCATTTACAGAAATGTATGAAAAAGCAAGGCAAGAGAGAGAGAGAGAGAGAGAGAGAGACACCAATCATTTCCAAGCACTCCTCTCCCACTTATATAACTCTGTGAATGAGATGGAGGGATGGAGTGGAGAGGTATATGAGAGGGGGGGGGGGTGAATTGAGAGCGGGGCAGTGAAATGGCGGGGGACAGGGTGACGTGGAGGCGATTTGTTTGTGGCCACCCCGTATAAAGGATTAAGGCGTCTGGCAATAGATAGAGAGATAGTAAATGAAAAAATATATACTTCTAAAATGAATGTTGATAATACTATATTGAAAAAAATATATTTAGTTTCTGATATAAAAAGAAACTGGCAGGATTCCAAAGATTTATAAGTATAATATGAGTAAAAATTATAATTGTAGTAGTAACAGCAATAATAATGATGATGATGATGATGATGATGATGATGATGATGATAATAATAATAATAATAATAATAATAATAATAATGATGATGATAATAATAATAATGATAATGATAATGATAATAATAATAATAATAACAATAAAAAAATAATAATGATAATAATAACCCTTAAATGACAACCAAAGACCACACCCACCACCATCATCATCATCATCATCATCATCATCATTTTACTGAGTCCACTGCTTTCTCTGACACCAACCCTTAATTCAGATAAGTCAAGCCTCAAGCATATAATTTCCCTCTATAATTCTGAGAGCAGCAATATACTCCATTGGGCTTAACTGGGATCTCAGTATATGTTCCTAGGCGATTTATTCTTGCCTAGATATAATAATTCTGCTGTATGTTATATGCTTACTGACAGAGGTTGAAAAATGCAGCATGCACAGGAATAGGAACGTGTTACATGTGGAGTTAAATTGGTAAGGGACATACGAATCATAAATGGGGGAAGGTTAACATGTTATACGGTCATATCTCACTCATTTTAACCTATTTAACCCATTTCAACCCATTTTTAACCCATTTCAACCTATTGTTACCCATTTCAACCCATTTTTAACCCATTTCAACCCATTTTTAACCCATTTCAACCCATTTTTAACCAATTTCAACCCATTTCAACCCATTTTAAACCAATTTCAACCCATTTTTAACCAATTTCAACCCATTGCAACCCATTGTAACCCATTTCAACCAATTTTTAACCCATTTTAACGCATTATTCAACCAATTTAAACCCATTTCAACCCATTTTTACCCATTGTAACCCATTTCAACCCATTTTTCAACCCATTTCAACTGATTTCAACCCATGTCAACCCATTTTAACCCATTTTTTTCTTTTCTTAGCTCATTTAATCCACTGTTGCCCCATTTTAACCAATCTTTACCCATTTAAACCCATTTCAGCCCATTTAAGCCAATTTCTTTACCCATTTCAACCCATTTTTAACTCAAGTACGAGGTGGAATTGGTATTGAATTCCAGCAACACCAGCCAATCTCTCCTCAGCTGAAAAATGAATCAAAGAAGCTCCCTAACACCTTTTCCTAAGCGATTTATTTTGCCTATCGCACCTTACTGTCCTGTTTCGTGTTATATAAATCCTTCAAACATCGCCATACGCTGCACAAACAACGCACAAGAGGAGATTAACAAACAAATAACGCACAGGAGGATATTAACCAGCCATATCCAAAAATAAATCGCTAAGGAAGAAGTGCTAGGGAGTGCTATCGTTCCTCCACCTTAACTTGGTCCAGAATTTTCGTCCTTTCGCAGCTTATTTCACGTAGCTCAGTGGCAGAAAGCAATACAACGACTTTGCATCCTTTCCACAGCACTTCCTCGTGACTAGCATCATTTTCTTAGTGATAATCAACCAAGTATTCAAGATAGAGAGATGGCAATTTTAGGCCAAGTTAAAATGACAAGAGGATAGTCATTGTGGTGAGAGTGAGACCCGTATTCTCATGGGTTAAGGAGGCTCCCTAACACCTTTCCCTAAGCGATTTGTTTTGCTTACTACTCTTCAATGTGTCCTTCGTCATTTAAGTCATTGAAATATTACAATACTCAATATAAATAACATAAAATTACTATTAACTGGTCGTATCCAACAATAAATCGCTTAGGAAGAGATGTTAGGGAGAATCATATTAGTCTGAGAGTGCTAGTAAGGAAGAAGTGTCAGGGAGTCTCCTAGGTCCACGGGAAGACGACTAACGACCCTATACTAGATGGGACTGGAAGCTTCTAACACCTCTTCCTTAGCGATTTATTTCGCATATTACACCTTAACATTCTCTCGTCGTGTATGTTAACTGCATCGTTTTAATATCGCTATTGCATTGACGGATTTTTTTATGATGTAATTTGATTTTCCTACCTCTGTTCATCTTCTGTAAAAAATCAATAACATAGACGAGGATATTGAGGTGCAACGTATAGAATAAATCGGTAAGGAATGGGTGTTAAGGAATCAAAACACACACACACACACACACACACACACACACACACACACACACACACACACTTAAATTACGACGCTAAAACTGGCACACGACCTCGCCATGCAGTGCTTCCGAGATGGGTTGACAGGCGACTTAGTGACTGACGGGCAGGTGCTGGGGTGTACAGTGGGGGTGTGGCAGGTGCTGGGGTGTACAGTGGGGGTGTGGGTGGTGCTGCGGTGTACAGTGGGGGTGTGGCAGGTGCTGCGGTGTACAGTGGGGGTGTGGCAGGTGCTGCGGTGTACAGTGGGGGTGTGGCAGGTGCTGCGGTGTACAGTGGGGGTGTGGCAGGTGCTGCGGTGTACAGTGGGGGTGTGGCAGGTGCTGGGGTGTACAGTGGGGGTGTGGCAGGTGCTGGGGTGTACAGTGGGGGTGTGGCAGGTGCTGGGGTGTACAGTGGGGGTGTGGCAGGTGCTGCGGTGTACAGTGGGGGTGTGGCAGGTGCTGGGGTGTACAGTGGGGGTGTGGCAGGTGCTGCGGTGTACAGTGGGGGTGTGGCAGGTGCTGCGGTGTACAGTGGGGGTGTGGCAGGTGCTGGGGTGTACAGTGCGGGTGTGGCAGGTGCTGCGGTGTACAGTGGGGGTGTGGCAGGTGCTGCGGTGTACAGTGGGGGTGTGGCAGGTGCTGCGGTGTACAGTGGGGGTGTGGCAGGTGCTGGGGTGTACAGTGGGGGTGTGGCAGGTGCTGCGGTGTACAGTGGGGGTGTGGCAGGTGCTGGGGTGTACAGTGGGGGTGTGGGTGGTGCTGGGGTGTACAGTGTGGGTGTGGCAGGTGCTGCGGTGTAGTGTGGGGGTGTGGCAGGTGCTGCGGTGTACAGTGGGGGTGTGGGTGGTGCTGGGGTGTACAGTGGGGGTGTGGGTGGTGCTGGGGTGTACAGTGGGGGTGTGGCAGGTGCTGGGGTGTACAGTGGGGGTGTGGCAGGTGCTGCGGTGTACAGTGGGGGTGTGGCAGGTGCTGGGGTGTACAGTGGGGGTGTGGCAGGTGCTGGGGTGTACAGTGGGGGTGTGGCAGGTGCTGGGGTGTACAGTGGGGGTGTGGCAGGTGCTGGGGTGTACAGTGGGGGTGTGGCAGGTGCTGGGGTGTACAGTGGGGGTGTGGCAGGTGCTGGGGTGTACAGTGGGGGTGTGGCAGGTGCTGCGGTGTACAGTGGGGGTGTGGCAGGTGCTGCGGTGTACAGTGGGGGTGTGGGTGGTGCTGCGGTGTACAGTGGGGGTGTGGCAGGTGCTGCGGTGTACAGTGGGGGTGTGGCAGGTGCTGGGGTGTACAGTGGGGGTGTGGCAGGTGCTGGGGTGTACAGTGGGGGTGTGGCAGGTGCTGGGGTGTACAGTGGGGGTGTGGCAGGTGCTGGGGTGTACAGTGGGGGTGTGGCAGGTGTGGCCCATGGGATAGGGCAGTAGCGGTGAAGGCAGGTTATATTATACTGGATTTTGTTTTGTTTTTTTAACCTGCAGCGAAGCCGACAGGTCTACAGGTGGTACACGTGAAGATCTCTCTCTCTCTCTCTCTCTCTCCTTCAGGGAATGTTCGCGTATCTGCTCCTGCAAAGCTCTGAGCGATTTTCTTACGAAATATAAAGTTGCTCAGCTTCAGATTTTGGGTTGATATAACACGTCACCTGTTGCGTCAGCTGGCACGTCAACTGTCTAGTAGGCGATTTGCAGTTTTGGATATAAGGAGGCATTTCAGCGACTTAATGAAATATAAAGTTGCTCAGCTTGAAATTATGAGTTGATTGACATGTCAGGTCTTGCACCAGCTGACGCATCAACTGATTATTTAGCATTATTAGCTTCAAAAACTGGCTGTAATAGTTTTGTCGCAGGTCCATGAAGACACTCGCTTCTTGTGTGTAACTATAATGGCCTTTTTATGTATCAAAATTCTTGGAATTTCTTTACGCTTCCCCTTGATTTAGAATAGACTTTTTGAAATGCCGTTACTTAGACGCGAGAGAGATTTTTCGTAGAGTGATTTTTGTAGCTATAGATAGATAGATAGACAGACAGATAGACAGACAGAGAGAGAGATTTTTATAGCCTGGAAGAGTACAAATATTAGATGGCGAATGATGACAGACAAAGTTGTTGACATTACGAACAACACCTAAAAAAAGAAAGAAAGAAAAAAAAAGGCATCAGAAATTGGAAATACACAGTTTTTTTGTACTGACCAAAAGAAAAAAAAAATCATTGCAATAAGGTCGCCGTGGGGTACAGGTATCGTCCTATAAAATCTTGTTCTTCTTGTTCTAGTTCTTCCTCAGCCAGCTTAAGAACAGTGAGTCAGGCATTTTCGGCCATAAGGTCTGTATACACAACCTTGGACGGCGATCTGGCCAGGCTTGAAGGCTTTTGGACACGTCTTCCGTACCTCAAAGGAGAAGAACAAGAGAAAAAAAGAAGAGGAAGAAGAAGAAGGAGGAGGAGGAGGAGGAGGAGGAGGAGGCGAAGAAGAAGTAGATAAACACGAGGAACAGAAGAAAAAAATTGACCCCACTGTGATCAATAGTTTTGGAAATGAGCGAATTCCTAAGACATAGATGCCTCTCCTACCATAGTATCTCTGGCATTCTTTATTGTATTTTTTTTTTAATGTAGTGATAAATGCCAAAAAAATTCATATATACACTATCATCTCCTGAACCATAAATTACAAAGTTTCGTCTGCGTTTCAAAATGCTAAGGGCTGTAAGTCATGTATTTCTTTAGTGTCATAGGAGCCTGAGACCCTTATTCTCATGGGTGAAAGAAGCTCCCTAACACCTTCTCCTAAGCGATTTATTTGGCGTCTGTTTCACATTTAAGGTATCTCTGTTGCATATAAAAACAAAATCATAGCAAATTAATTCTCTCTCGTATGCTCTGTGTGCGAACTTAGTCGATATTAGAATTATTTAGGGATCTCAGTGAATTGAAGCGTAATGTGCTAATTATATCGCAAGATGTGCTAAAAACCCTTCTAAGTATTCGAGAGTGTGAATAAGTCCCCTTGCAGGTGTGTGTGTGCAGGTGTATGGGAAGTGTGTGTGTGTGTGTGTGTGTGTGTTGGTGGTGTGTGTGTGTGTAGGTGTGTGGGGTATGTGTGTTGGTGGTGTGTGTGTGTGGAGTGTGTGTGTGTGTGTGTGTGTGTGTGTGTGTGTGTGTGTGTGTGTGTGTGTGTGTGTGTGTGTGTGTGTGTGTGTGTGTGTGTCGGTGTTGTGTGTGTGGGGGGGTAAATATGTGTGTGTGTGTGTGTGTGTGTGTTGGTGGTGGGGGTGTAGGGGAGAGTGTACCAGCAGACACCCTCACTGTTTACACCCAGGAGAGGAAGGTCACAGGAATGCACCACACCTTCAGGCATAGTCTTAAAATAGGGACGAAGATTTAGGTAAGCCCTCAGTTTTTTTTTAGTCATATCTGAAGTCACAAAACTGAAATATGGCGGCGATGAATGTGCCGTGCAATATGGTATGCAGTGGTGCTAGAGAGACGCCTTCACGCGGTGGCACTGATATAAACGGGCGGCTCCACTGCCCTGTTGTATAAACGTCCCTCAACTCCCTCCCTCTCTCGCCAAAAGAGGTTGGTGGACTGCAGGAGAAGGGAGCAAAAACAACGACAACGACAATAATAACGTGGCATGCAAGTTCACCACATTTAACAACCACAATTGCTTTCTGCCATCCGTATCTCTGGCCTCCACACAAGATCATCCCCTCTATGTCAAGGCCGCGGCTCCTTTGCGTCCTACGGCATGAAGGAAGCAGCCTGGCGCCCCTCAAGGCTCCCCTGAATTATATTTATCGATACGGGATGATTTCCAGAGGCAGCTCCGTCCGTCTGTCTCTCATTTATGATTTTCGGACGCGAGGGCCTTCAATCCCGCAGACTTATGGTGATTTTAGTGAAGCCAGACCGCTCCACACCACATCACATCACAGCACACCATATCACAACACACCACTCCACACCATATCTCAGCACACCACACCACACCACATCGTATCACAACACACCACGCCATACCACACCATATAACAACACACCTCACCATAGCACAATACACCACACCACACCACACCATATCACAATACACCACACCACACCACACCATATCACACCACACCACACCACACCATATTACACCACACCACACCACATCACAACACTCCACACCACTCCATACAGCAAAGGGCATTAACCGAAGAGCTCTGAAACTTCCTCATCTGGTACTTTTGTAGTTATTTATACATTTGACTCTGGACTGTGACTAAAAAACCCGTTTCCGAGATTCACCACACATTACTACAGTCATTTTGAACACACACACACACACACACACACACACACACACACACACACACACACACACACACACACATCTATTACAGCACTTCCACTTTCACGTGTATCACTCATGACAGACGTGGCTTCCCCTTTCCATACTTCCCCAGCATGAGGACAGGGTTAAATTTAGCTATCACTCTCCTTCTAAACAGACAGACCGGTCCTACAGTGGAGTATTTACAGTTAGAGCTACAGTTACTGGGGACTGGGGACAGTTAATTAAAAACTGATTTGTTAAAGTGACTGGAAATGTGTTTATGACGTGTTAATGAACCCTTGTTGTGGTGGTGGTGGTGATGATGATGATGATGATGATGATGATTGTTGAGATATTATGACAGATGTATATGAGTGGTATTTCTACTATATGTTATTATTATTATTATTACCCCCCCTGGGGGTAGGGGGGTTTTCAAGAATACTCCCCCAGTATCCCTGCTTGTCGTAAAAGGCGACTAAAAGGGTTGGCGGAGGGTTAGTGCCCCTCCCCGGAAAACAACTAACTAAAAAAACAAACAAGAAGCCTCGGACAAGGACTGACCAAACGATGACGACCCAGGACCGGACAAAGGACTTGGTAATGAGTACATGGAATGTAAGAGGAGCGAATGATGAGGTGAAAGAGAGATTGTCCAGGTGCTTGAGGGTGCGAAAGTGGATGTATGTGGAATAACTGAAACAAAATGGAGAGGAGAAAGTGTGAGAGAATGGGCGTATGGATGGGGTATATGTGCAGGAGTAGATGAGAATGAGAGGGCAAAGGAAGGAGTGTGTATAGTTGTGAGTAAAAGATGGAAGAAGAGCATAAGACAGTATGGATCAGTTGGGTCAAGGATTGTGTGGGTAAAGTTGAAAGTTGGAATACAAATGTGGGCGATTGTGTGTGTGTATGCGCCAACGCAAGATCGTGCTAGAAGAGTGAGAGAAGAGTTCTGGACAAATGTGGAAATGTGCATGGAAAAGTTTGGAAGGAATGAGAGAGTGTTTTTGATTGGTGATATGAATGGTAAAGTTGGGAATGTGAAGGTGGATGGAATAGTTGGTGAGTGGGGTGTGCCTGCCGAGATAGATGAGAATGGGAGTGCGTTAGTGGACATTTGTGCTGGGAGGGGGTTGGTGATAGCCAATACCCTCTTCAGGCATAAAATGATCCACAGGTATACATGGCGAGTGATGAGAAGGGTGGGTGGTGAACTGAATGAAAGGAAGGCAATGATTGATTATGTGTGTGTGGATGAAAGGATGCGAAGATGTGTAAAGGATGCAAGAGTGTATAGAGGTTGGGGGAGTGGACTTTCTGACCACTACTTGGTGGTGGCCAGAATTAGGATGCAAGTGAGATGGAGGAATAGAAGAAGGGAAAGACGAGAGGAAGGAGTAGTTGCAAGGAGAGTGGAAAGGTTACAAGAGGATGAGAAAAAGGCAGAGTATAAGAGAGAAGTGGAGGAACGATTGGGCAAATATGAATTGGAGCAGATGGGAGACGTGGAAGGTGTGTGTAAGATATTTACAGAAGAAATATGTGCAGCATGTGATGTGGTGTGTGGAAGGAAGAGAAGGCGGAGGGGGTACAAGGAACAGCGTGGTGGACTGAAGAGGTGAAACAGGCTGTGGCACAAAGAAGAAAGCATACAATGAATGGGTGAGAAATAGGGGCGTGGAAGAAGTTGAGAGGCGGAAGAGAGAGTTATATGTGGAAAGGAAGAGAGAAGTGAAAAGATTAGTAAGAGAGAGTAAGAAGAGAGTGGATGAGGAATTTGGAAGGAATTTGAGTGTAAAGTGGAGGGACTGTAAGAAAATGTTCTGGAGAGAAGTGAAAAAGAGTAAGACAGAATTGGAAGTGAAGTTAGCAGGGGAGTGAAAGATAAAAATGGTAGATTACTAGTGGAGAAGGGAGAAAAAGTGAGCAGATGGAGAGAACACTTTAAGGAATTGTTGAACGTAGAGGATGGAAGTAATGCAAGTATAAGTGGCTGGGGAATGGCTGGGAGAAGGAGGGAGGTGAGAAGACAGGAAGAAATCAGTAGGATAGAAGTTGTGGAAGCAATGAAGAAAGTTAAATCAGGGGAAAGCCCCAGGAATTGATGGAGTGTGTGGTGAAATGCTGAAGCATGGGGGAGAGATAGTAGTAGAATGGATGTGGAAGATGTGCAGATTGGCCTGGGAGGAAGGTAGAGTCTGGAGGATTGGAAGTCAGGTATAATTATTCCCTTGTACAAAGGAAAAGGGGAAAAAGAAGTGTGTGGTAATCATAGGGGCATTTGTCTTCTTAGTATAATAGGAAAAGTGTATGGTAGGATACTTATAGACAGAGTTAGAGAAAGAACAGAGAAATTAGTTGGAGAAGAACAGGGAGGCTTTAGGAAGGGAAGAGGTTGTGTAGATCAGATATTCATTCTTAGATCTTTAGTGGAAAAGTTTCTAGAGAAGGAAAGAAGTTGTATGCGGCTTTCAAGGATTTGGAGAAAGCATATGACAGGGTGGATAGACAAGGATTGTGGAAAGTGTTAAGAATATATGGAGTAGATGGGAAGTTGTTGAATGCTGTGAAGAGTATGTACGATGGTGCAAGGCTGCAGTGCGTGTGGATGGTGAACTAAGTGAATTTTTCTCTTTGAAAGTTGGTTTGAAACAAGGATGTGTCATGTCTCCATGGTTGTTCAATCTGTACATGGATGGGGTAATAAAAGAGGTACAAGGTAGGGTAGTGGATGTTGGAGTGGCCCTGGTGAGAGAGGATAGTGTTTGGAAACTCCCTGTACTGTTGTTTGCAGATGATACTGTGTTGTTGAGTGAAGACGAAGGGGAGCTGCAAGGCTTGGTGGATGAGTTTGAGAGAGTGTGTAAGAAACGGAACCTAAAGGTGAATGTAGGGAAGAGTAAAGTGATGGTCTTTGAGAGAGGTGAAGTTAGTGAATGTACAGCAAGGTTAGATGGTGAGGAATTGGAAAATGTGAGTACGTTTAAGTATTTGGGTAGTGTGATGAGTAAGGATGGAGGTTTGGAGTGTGAAGTGCTTGAAAGGGTACAGCAGGGAAGAAAGGTTGCTGGTTCCTTGAAAGCAGTGATAAGAAACAGGGAAGTGAGCATGGAAGTGAAAAAGTTACTACATGACAGTATTGTGATACCAACTCTAACGTACGGAAGTGAAGCTTGGACATTGTTGGAAGGACACAAGTCAAGAGTGAAAGCAGTGGAAATGAGTTATTTAAGAGGAGCCTGTGGAGTCACGTGGAGAGACAGGCTGACGAATGAGGATATAAAGGAGCGTTGTGGTGTGGATGTGGATGTGATAGGAAGCGTTATGAGGAACACACTGAGGTGGTTTGGCCATGTGGAGAGGATGGAGGGCGAAAGACTGACGAAGAGAGTGTATGTGAGTGAGGTGGAGGGGGGAAGAGGGAGGGGGAGGCCCAGGATGAGATGGAGGGATGGGGTGGAGAGGTATATGAGAGAGGGGGGTGTGAGTTGGGAGCAGGGCAGTGAAATGGCGGGGGACAGGGCGACTTGGAGGCGATTTGTTTGTGGCCACCCCAAACGGGATTGAGGCGTCTGGCAATAGATAGATAGATAGATTATTATTATTATTATTATTTCTACTACTACCACTACAACAACAACAACTACTACTACTACCACCACTACTACTGTTGTTGTTGTTGTTGTGACCCCAGTCTCATGTAAACGTGAGCCATTACGAAGGAGCAGTGTAAATGATTCAAACCCCTTCAGTCCAATGACATATTTCACATTCACAATCTCTACACAATTTTTACCAAACTCTAGAGAGGCTTTCTGAGCTGGAGGGGTTAGATTTCACCCTTATATGCCTCTAAGCTAAAAAATAATTCTCACAAAAGCTAACAAATAAATCTTACAAAAAATAGATAAATAAAATAGATAAAGAAATAAACTCGACTGGATGCATCAAGAAAATATTATGAAAACACATCACGGACACTCTCTTCACCTTGATCCAGATTTTCGTCCCTTTGTGGCTAATTTATCGCTAGTTCAATGGTCACTGCTCCTCTGAACTGTCTGCATGCATTCCTCCACCTCTACGACGGGCGCGTAGCACCCGTCTAGCAGCAAACTCTCACCCCTTTTCTGTCCAACTCTCTAATGCAAGAGTTAACCGTTACTCCCAGTCCTTCATTTAAGCAACAGGTCAACTCTGGAACTGTCTCCCTCTGTCTGTATTTCCTGCTGCCTATGATCTCCAGTCTTTCAAACGCAGTGTGTCCAGGCATCTCGAAATGGATTAATCTTGAATTTGGCTCTCTCTTGTATTTTGTTTTTCTCTTGGAGGGAACTGTTATTGCGGGCTCATGACCTTTGGTTCCTTCTTCCTCGCATAAAAAAAAAAAAAACTAGATAGCAAAGACAATACTGCTCCTCTACGTCCTTCCCACAGCACTTCTTCGTGACCAGCATCGCATTCTAGTGCTGATCCATTGTTACAACTGAGCATTCAGGATGGAGAGGGGTTGATTTTAGGCCAAGTTAGGGTAGAAATGGTCTAGTTAGTTGCAAGTCCAGGCGCATCTGAACGTGAACCCAATGAACCCCCAGGACACTAACCCGGCGGTTCATCATTGTCATTTCTGGAGGTGTAGGGGTGTTGAAGGACGTTTGTGCATCCAGGCAGGCCCTCCACCCAGATGCATCAGCCCCACCACACGAAGGCGTCCCTCTCCTGCGTCTACTTAAGGGGTTTTTGATGAATCCTAACCTGGCAGTTTCTCCTCACACATCTTGCCAGGGTCTTTGGCTCCGTTTGGCAGCATAGTTTCTCTCCAAACGTGATAGGGGAAGCCAAAAATTTTGTGGAGAAATTTCACACCAGTGCGCGCACTTTATTTACTTCCCCACCCCATGCTGTGTCGTATTCATCATGCTCACCACCCTATTTATACTAAACGGTATCATAACACAGCATATTTAGCATCAATTTATACAGTTGCCACATGGATGCTAACTGTGAAACGACTGTGGAAATTTGCCCCATGCCTGTTCTTTTGTTAGTGCTTCGGAACAAAGAAATTCTCCCAATTGTGGGCACATCCACGGACAATTCGAGGCAAGGACGTATCTCGGCTTACACACAACAAAAGCGATATATATATATATTTTAGTCACAGATGTGTGTGACGGTATGATATGACACGTTAAAATATATATACAGTAAAAAGCGAAATCAATGGGGATTTTCTTTTCAGGGTTTGGGTTGCATTTCGCCAGTTTGCCGTGAGAGCCGAGGGAGTCAGCGTCTGTTGATTCACAAATGTACTGTCTTAACCACGGGATCAAATGTTTTTCTCCTCTGACGTAGCGAGTACATGGTTACAGGATTATTACGGGCTAAGTTACAAGAGCATCAGCAACTTTATTCCGTACGAAGGGTGTGATTAACCTGAAAATATCCACCGTCTTTCTTGTTTTGATCTATGAGGGAAGTGAGACGAAACCAAAGCACTCCCCTTGATGGAGCAGACGCCGCCGCAGTGAGACGGCTTTTATATCAGTCTTGCTGGCGTTTGTGTTAAGCTTAGGAGAGACTTTTCGACTTGGAGATGTTAGCTATAGCCACCATTAATCCCTACACGACAAGAAATCACCGCTAACTTGTGTGTTTTCTGGTTATGATTATAAACGAGAAACGGTATCGTATTCTGCAGTTCGAAGTCGACAGGAATGGTGCAAAAACAAGTATTATTTGGCTTGTGTGTCCGTATTAGTGCCAAGTTTGAATCATATACTCGTAAATTGGCTTTTGATTTGTTCCATAGCGTTTTGGTGTACTGTGTTTTGCTACTGAATGAAAGATTGTGAAATAAGTGGACAAAACGAAAGAATGAAAAATAAATAAACACTAGTAAGAACATTTTTCAGCGCTCCTTTCAGGTTTTTAGAAGTGACTGTGAACACTTATAAAAATTCATCTAAGTATTGTTTCATCCTTTCAATACTATAAAGGGAAAAAATCGTGTGTGCATGACCAAAAAGAAACAAAGAGACACTGTAATGGGAGGTTAATTGACTCCCTGCGGCAGTAAAGTGCTGGCTCGTGCGTAAGAGGCGAAAAAAAGTGATACCGTTTGTCTGTAATATTGAATAACCTTGCCCGCGGGTCTCTCTCTCCTTTGGTGCTGCTCTGTGTGTTTAAGTATAAGTATTGACAAGTTTCTGCCGTAATAAGTGTGTGTTCCGGCGTAGTGCTCATTGGCCTTTCAAAGTTCTTCATGTGCGAGAGGAAATCGTTGCTCACAAGGGTTTAAAAGTGACAAAGTGTTCTTAGAAATATGTGCTTCGTAAGTGTATTGAGAAAGCGTCTGTGTTTTCCAGTTGTACAAGAGTTTTAAGTAATTACATCTAACGGTGGTAAACTTAAAATTGAAATCGCGATGAGGGAAAGTTTTGTTTTGTTTTTGAACGATATTTTCCGAAACGCGTAACAAATATGAAACATGCCTGGCCTCTCTGTACCTTACCTGACTCCTACCTGTGATGTGGGATGCAGGCTAAAATAACTACCACACACGTTCCACAAATGTTTGTCACAATGCAAGAACTTGGTCTTCCTGTACAAGTTTTAAGCATACGGCCTACATGAATAACGTATGAAATATGGGCAAGAGACTGTGCAATGCCTCTTAAGTGACCCCCATAAAAGTGCCCAGGAGACCATGTCAGTGTGTTTCTGTGATGACATAAGAGTCTAAGCTCACAGGCCAGCACTGATCTCGTCACGTCTCAAGATCCCTCAAGACAGCCAAGTGATGTCTGCCTGTCCGTCTGCCTCACCACGATTAGCTGCATTGGTGAGTACGGTGCATCACTCTTCATCACTGTGCATTACTATAGACATCATTTTTTCATTTATTGGCCCACGTTACTGATCAGAGAGGTGCGGTCTGTATTTACAAGAAAAAGGCCTTAAATATGTTCATGATTCTAACATAACCCGGTTCTAGACTGTACCAATAGTTCCCTCGGTTAGGTTAGGTTAGTTATGGCTGGTTGGGGTAGATGAGGTTGGTTAGATCGTGTTAGGGTAGGTCTCTCTAAGGCTAGGATGGATTGGGTTAGGTCCCAGTGTGTCTGTTCATATCTTGCCTTTGATTTCATGTATCAGAAAATCGGTATTATCATTTGGAAAGTCAAAAAAAAAAAAAAAAATAGTATAAAACAATGGACTTCCCTGTGAATAATTTTCATGATTTTTTTCTCTGTAATTGTTGACCGAAGGGCAGTGTATTATGCAATGTTGCGTGATTTTTTTTTAATCCTTTCATTCACGCGCTCACTAAATAATTGCCATATGTTACATACCATTGCTTAATGACTCAGGCTGTATACATTATCAGTTCAAATTGTCTGACTATATGTAGCCAGACGTCTCAATCCCATAAAGGGTGGCCACAAACAAATCGCCTCCTTGTCGGCCTGTCCCCGTCCATTTCGCTGCCCTCCCCGTATTTTACGCCTCCCCCTCTCATATACCTCTCTCTACACCATCCCTCCATCTCATCCTCGGCCTCCCCTACCCTCGCCCACCTTCCACCTCACTCACTCACTTCCAGTTAGTCTCTCATTCTCCATACTCTTCTCATAGCCAAACCATCTCAGTGTATTTCTTCTAGCGCATTCTACCACATCCACATCCCGACTACAATGCTCCTTCGCTTACCTATTTTTCAGTCTGTCTCCCCATGTAAACTCCACATGCTCCTCTCAAATAGCTCATTTCTACTGCTCTCACACTTGTCTTGCGTCCATCCAACAGAGTTCAAGTTTGGCTTCCATGTGTTAGAATGGGAGTTACAATACTGTCATGCAGCGATTTTTTTTTTTCTTTCCTTCTTTCTTCCTTTTTATTTCTTACTTCCATGCTCACTTCCCTATTTCCTATCACTGCTTTCAATGAATCAGTAACCTTTCTTCCCTGCTGTACCCATTCAAGCAGTTCATCCTCCAAACTTTAGTGCTCAGGTGATGCTACTGTGTCTCGCTTCATGTCGTGGAGTTTCCTTTGCGGGTGTCGTACTATACCAACATTGTTTTAATTTCCTCAGTCAGATGATGTACTCGATCATTTTATGCTTGCTGCCTTCACACGATTTTACTCAGCTTTAAGACTTGTCGAACTTTTAGAGGCGGCTATGGCCTTCGTGAACGCATTCAGTACGAGAGGCCAATCAGGAGTTAAAGAAAAATCACATCGTTATAGCACAAATTTATATACAAGAAACAAAAATGGGCACACTGAATGCAACACCCGCGCCCTTAGCCTAAACATTACTGCTCTAGGGATCCAGCAGTTGACTTTATCCCGTGCCCTTCAGCCTTGACCGAATGTTCTCAAAATTCGACTTACATCATCCCCGCCTGACCTTCCACCCTTCCACCAAGTTGGGTCGAAATCGAGTCATAACAGATATACGATCCATCTTTATGTTAAATTTGCTGTATGACCTTGACCTTTGAGTGTTCTAAATGGGGCATCGTTTTATCCTTCAACACATGCAGCAGGTTTAGTGAGTTAGTTTATTGAGAGAGAGAGAGAGAGAGAGAGAGAGAGAGAGAGAGGGTTCACAGTGAGACAGGAATCGGTAATATTGCCATTAATTCTACGGTTAGTCTAAGTAGGAAGTTGATGCAGCTTCACCGGACCACGCTCTCGTCGGGTAAGGAGTCTCCCTAACACCTCTTCCTTACCGATTTATTCCCCAAACTACCCATTAATATCCCCAGGTTTGCTTCTCATGTCTTTTCGGTATCGACCTAGACTGCATGAATAACAGACAGGAATACAGTAACGGTGCAGAATCAAAAATAAATCCGTAAGGAAGAGGTGTTAGTAACTTTCCTAACCTTACTAGAGTAGCGCCTACGTGAAGCGGGGTGTGTTCCTTCTCTTTTCTCTCCTTTTCTTTCTTTCTTTTTGCCTTTTTCTTTCCATTCCCTTCCTTTCCATTCCATTTCTTTCATTTTCTTTCCTCTTTTTTTCCTTTCCTTTCCTTTCCCTTCCTTTCCCTTTCTTTCTTTTTCTTTCCTTCCATTTTCTTTCCTTCCATTTTCTTTCTTTTCATTAACTTAGATGATCAGCCAAATTTGCGTCAGATTATGGGTTATACTCGAAGTGACCTGGGGGGGTTCGCAACGCCATATCTTTAGCGATTCATTTCGTTTATTACCGTACCCAACTTAACACTCTTTTTGTGTGCTGTTTATCCCATTTTCACATCTATGTAGGGCATCAATAACGTACAGTAGATTATTCTGGGGTTATGTTCAGAATAAGTTGCCAAGGAAATAACGTTCAGAATAAATAAAGTTCAGAATAAATTGCCAGGGAAATAATTAAGGTTCAGAATAAATTGCCAAGGAAATAAACAAAGTGCAGAATAAATTGCCAAGGAAATAACGTTCAGAATAAATTGCCAAGGAAATAACGTTCAGAATAAATTGCCAAGGAAATAACGTTCAGAATAAATTGCCAAGGAAATAACGTTCAGAATAAATTGCCAAGGAAATAACGTTCAGGATAAATTGCCAAGGAAGTAAATAACGTTCAGAATAAATTGCCAAGGAAAAAAAATAACGTTCAGAATAAATTGTTAAATAAATAAAGTTCGGAATAAATTGCCGAGGAAATAATTAAAGTTCAGAATAAATTGCCAAGGAAATAAGTAAAGTTCAGAATAAATAACGTTCAGAATAAATTGCCAAGGACAAGGTGTTAGGGAACTCCCAAAGCCTCAGTGTGGAGAGGTCCTTAAGAGAATAGAGCTAAAGGTTGTGTATAAAGGGAGCTAAGGGTTGATTGTATCTAAGGGTTGTTTGTATAAAGGGAGCTAAGGGTTGTTTGTATCTAAGGGTTGTTTGTATGAAGGGAGCTAAGGGTTGTTTGTATCCAAGGGTTGTTTGTATAAAGGGAGCTAAGGGTTGTTTGTATCTAAGGGTTGTTTGTATGAAGGGAGCTAAGGGTTGTTTGAATCAAAGGGTTGTTTGTATAAAGGGAGCTAAGGGTTGTTTGTATCCAAGGGTTGTTTGTATAAAGGGAGCTAAGGGTTGTTTATGTATAGGGAGCTAAGGGTTGTTTCTATATGGGGAGCTAAGGGTTGTTTGCATAAAGGGAGCTAAGGGTTGTTTGTATAAAGGAAGCTAAGAATTGTTTGTATCTAAGGCTTGTGTGTATACCCTGGCCACTCCACCTCTTGGCCATATCAGTGCCACTAGGTGAAGGCGCCCCTCTGCACCACCTGCCCCGCTGAGAATCTGGGTTACGAGGCAGACCACAACATCTCGTGAGGCATCGCTGGTATTGTAGATTTCACCTTAAGTGTACGAAAGCCTTACAACGTATAATAAACCCTCGTAAGAAAGAATGAAAAGAAGAGGAAGGAAGACAGACAGACAATAAGGAAGAAAAAAAAAATGGTGCCACTGGGGAGAGATGATTGTGGAAATAATACACTCAGGTGGATCAGTTGTGTAGTTACAGCCGTGGGCGAAAGTTGGCTGCCAGTCCTGTGCAAGCATTGTGTCTCGCTTCACCTATTTTTCATTGCTCCCCACACCACATCGGGTAGCCTTCCTTCTCACATGCTTTTGCGGCGCGCTTCAGTTTGCTCTCACGTATAGGTAGATCAGGTGATACATGCCATGCTGACAGCCGTCTAAGAAGTGCCGGCGAACTTTTGCTTGTGGCTGTTTTATGTATATTATTTTAGAGTACTGATAAATGCCAAGGATAATATACTGCATTATTAACACAGCGTGGCCCTTGAATCACAACACTTCGTCCACGTCCCAGAATGATAAGACTAAGTGCTTTAAGTGGCGTGATACATTGAGAGAGAGAGAGAGAGAGAGAGAGAGAGAGAGAGAGAGAGAGATGCACAATGGTGTTATTGATACTTGCCCCAAACATTAAATTGCCAGCTTTCTCCAGGTGACCCAGCTCCCACCACCGGGTCCATCCACTCCTTTTATTCTAACGTGGCCCAGATTTTCATCCTTTTGTAGCTTATTTCACGTAGCTCAGCGACAGAATAAGTTAGAAATGTGGCTGTACATCCTTTCTCATGGCCCTTCTTCGTGACTAGCATCTTATTCTGTTGTCAGTCCATCAAAACATCTAATCATTCAAGGCAGAGAGAGAAAAATTTTAGGCCAAGTTAGAGTAAAAAGAGTATTGCGGGTTTTTCATACCTGTTTACGATATTATGTAGCTCTTTACCTGTCCAGATTTCTTACAGGTGGGCAAAGGTGATTAGTGCTTACCTGTATAAATGATCGTAACCAGTTAATTACATGGAAGTGAGGGATTTAATAGAGGGATTTTTAACACTGACTTTATTTCCTTCGGTTTAATAAATATCGTCTGATGTTTACTTGGATGGTATACTTAACCCCTTCACTCCGGTGCCTTTTTTTATCTTATTATTTTGGGTACTACTGCGATGATGTTAATTCGGTCCTGCTCCAATCAGTCTCTCCTCTCTTCTCTCCATCTCTACTTCACTCCCTCTCTTCTTTCCTCCCTCTCCTCTTCCCTCCCTCGCTCTCTCCCTCTCCTCATCCCTCTCTCCATCCCTCCCCTCCTCTTTCCATCAGTATTTCCCTCCCGACCTTAATCCATGCCACCTCTACCTCTTTCCCTTCCTTCCTCTAATCTGTCTCTTCTTCCCTCCCTTCCCCCCCTCTCTCCATCTCATCTTTACCTCTCTCCTTCCCTCCCTTCCTCCAGCCTGTCTCTCCCTCCCTCCCTCCAACCTGTCCCTCCCTCCCTTCCTTCGCGGTCAGACGTGTCAATGCAAAGATACAAATCAACGTTACGGTACATCTAGCCGGTTCGAAAAGTAACCCCCAGAATGACTGGAATTATCTAGATACCGCAAAAATATGCAATACGGAGGGGATAGAGAATGAGAGACTGACTAGGAGAGTGTGAGTGACGTGGAGAGGGGAGGGGGAAGGGGAGACCGAGGATGAGGCTGAGGGAAGGGGGTGGGGAGGTATGTGAGAGGGTCGTGTGGGTTAGACAGAGGGCAGACGATTTGTTTTGCGTCCACCTTTGTACGGGATTAAGGCATCTAGATATAAATAGATAAAAGCCTGTAAATAGATACATTGGTAGATAAAAGGATCAGTCAGTAAATAAACAAACAGATAGATCAAAACAGATAGGTAGGCTATTAACCCTCTGGCTGGTAGGATTTCTTTCAGTTTTTCCATTGCGTTAGATGTTAGCCAGAAAACATGCAAAAATACGTCCAGACCACAAAAACATTCATTGTTGTGGTATAACATTGCATTGTTGTCACCTGTAGCCATTTAATTAAACCCTGGAGTATGGTGATGTCCGTGAGGTTAATTCTTCCTGCCACTATACCCTTTTCACTCGAACTTGGCCCAGATTTTCGTCCTCTTGCAGCGCACTTCACGTAGCTCAGTGGCAGGAAAGGACGCTGCTACGGCTCTACATCCTTTCCATGGCACTTCCTCGTGACTAGGCCATATTTAGGTATTAATCTACTGTGACAAGGCAGTGAAGATGGTGATGAGGTAATTTTAGGCCAAGTTAGATTAAAAGGAGTATAGTTTAGAGCACATCCTAGTAGAGAAGTTAGTAAAGGAAGTATCCAGGCTCTTCTAAGCAATAAAATCGTCTTGAAGGATCAAAAATAGAGTGCAATAAGACGTCGTGGCAGTAAAGGGGTTAAGGACATGTGTAATTTGCATAACAACCACAACTGCCAACATCTATAACAACCACAACTACCAACATCCATAACAACCACAACTACCAACTGTGTAACAACAACCACAACTACCAACATCTGTAATAACCACAGCTACCAACATCTACAACCACCACCACCATCTGTGTAACAACAACAACAACTACCAGCATCTATAACAACCACATCTACCAGCATCTATAATAACCACAACTACCAACATCTTCAACGACCACCACCATCGATATAACAACAACCACAACTACCAGCATCTATAACAACCACAACTACCAGCATCTATAACAACCACAACTACCAGCATCTATAACAACCACAGCTACCAACATCTATAACAACCACAACTACCAACACCTACAACGACCACCACCATCAATATAACGCCAACCACAACTACCATCACCTGTAACAACCACAATACCGGTACCACAACTACAAACAACATCTGCCACTGTCTGTAACAACCACAACCACAACTATCTATAACAACCACAACTACCACTACAAATAACAACCACACAGCTACCACAATCACCACAACCACCTGTAGTAACAACAACTACAGCAACAACCACAACAACCAACATCGCCCTCAATATCTGGAACCGGCCCGTGTGTGTGTGTGTGTGTGTGTGTGTGTGTGTGTGTGTGTGTGTGTGTGTGTGTGTGTGTGTGTGTGTGTGTTGTGAAGGGATTGCAGCAGCTGTGACCTTAACCCCTGCAGTACGATGACTAATTCTTAACATCACCAGACGATTGATTTATTCTTTCTGCAACCAGACGATTTTGTTTGGCTTAAAAAAAAAATCTCCTTTATTGATGGGGTGAGAAGCCATGTCTTCATTTTATATTATTTAAATCCTTTATTTTATTTTTTTTTTTTTTAGTTATTCTGTTCTGCTATCGTTTCTGCAATCTCTCTCTCTCTCTCTCTCTCCACATCCTCTTTTTTCCTCTCTTCCCTCCTTCCCCCTCCTTCTTGACCTCACCAAAGTCAAGGTAGCGATGCATTTAACCTTTGACCCCTCAGGCGACACGGGTCAAACCGGAACCCTGACCTCTCTCTCTCTCTCACTTCTTCCTCCCTACCTCCCCCCCCAAACTGGTTCCTTGTTCCGTTAAGTCACGCTCTGTAGGGTGACCAGAGAGAGAGAGAGAGAGAAGAGAGAGAAGAAAGAGTATTTGGTTCGGGCGTGGGGAGAATTGTACCAACAGTTCTCTGCCAACACTGTGTTCTGCCAACTCTCTATGTCTCTGTGTCCTGCCAACTCTATGTCTCTATGTCCTGCCAACTCTATATCTCTTTGTCCTGCCAACTCTATGTCTCTGTGTCCTGCCAACTCTATGTCTCTGTGTCCTGCCAACTCTATATCTCTTTGTCCTGCCAACTCTATCCCTCTGTGTCCTGCCAACTCTATATCTTTGTGTCCTGCCAACTCTATATCTTTGTGTCCTGCCAGCTCTGTATCTCTGTGTCCTGCCAACTCTGTATCTCTGTGTCCTGCCAGCTCTATGCCCTGCCAGCTCTATGCCCTGCCTTCCATATTCCCCCCTAAACGACAGAGAGTATCCTTTCTTCCCATACTCTTTTGGTGTGTGTGTGTGTGTGTGTGTGTGTGTGTGTGTGTGTGTGTGTGTGTGTGTGTGTTTCGAATTGCTAAAATTTCTTCATATAACTCCTAATTCCACACTAGGCAGAGAAATATGGGTAAACTTTTGCGCATGGCTGTCGAGGTGCCCGTAGTGATAAATGACGCGAGTTGGAATAATTATCCCTCCCTCTCTCTCTCTCTCTCAGGGGTGCTCATGCTGGGGTTGCCATGGTAAAGATGATGGTTGCTATAAAAAAAAAAAACAGTTACTTTCCAAAATCTGCTCAAAATTCCAGGAAAAAAATAACATGTCAGATTCGAACTTTAATATGGTAAGACTCTCTCAGTTTGGACATGCTTCCTAACACCTTTTCCTAAGCGATTTATTTTGTTTCTTACTCTCTACTATTCGGTGTTGCATTATGTTCCCTAACTCCTTTTCCTAAGCGGTTTATTTTGCTTCTTACACCTTACTATTCGGTGTTGCATAGTGTTCCGTCAATCCTTTTCCTAAGCGATTCATTTTGCTTCTTACACCTTACTATTCGGTGTTGCATAATGTTCCCTAACTCCATTTCCTAAGCGATTTATTTAGCTTCTTACACCTTACTATTCGGTGTTGCATAATGTGCCCTAACTCCTTTCCCTAAGCGATTTATTCTGTTTCTTACACCTTACTATTCGGTGTTACATAATGTTCCCTAACTCCTTTCCCTAAGCTATTTAGTATGCATCTTACACCTTACTGTCCTATTCTGTTATGTAAAGTTTCCTAACACCTTTTCCTAAGCGATTTATTTTGCTTCCTACACCCACCTTACTGTCCTACTCTGTGTTACCCGGCACATAAAGTTCCGTAACACCCTTTCCTAAGCGATTGATTTTGATTCTTGTACTTTACTGTCTTATTCTGTTATATAAAGTTCCCTAACACTTTTCCTAAGCGATTTCTTTTGCTTCTTACACCATACTGTCCTACTCTGTGTTACATAAAGTTCCCTAACACCTTTTCCTAAGCGATTTATTTTGATTCTTGCACTTTACTGTCTTATTCTGTGTTATATTAAGTTCCCTAACACTGTTTCCTAAGCGATTTCTTTAGCATCTTACACCTTACTCTTCTATTGTGTGTTATATAAAGTTCCTTAACACCTTTTCCTAAGGGATTTATTTTGCATCTTACACCTTACTGTCCTATTCTGTTATAAAATTCCCTAACACCTTTTCTTAAGCGATTAGTGTGCTTCTTACACCTTGCCGTCCTATTCAGTGTTATATAAATCCTTCAGACATCGCCATACGCTGCATGAACAAAGAACAAAAGTATATTACTCGGCCATAGCCAATAATAAATCGCTTAGAAAGAGGAGTTTCGGACAGTACAGGCCTTGGACTATTTATGGCTTTTTGGGTGACTATTCCTGCCGACTAGTGATGGTTGTGTGGATAGTCACTCGCTCCTCGCCACACTTCACTCTCATAGTTATACGTCTCTCTCTCTCTCTCTCTCTCTCTCTCTCTCTCTCTCTCCCAGCGTCATGGTAACTTTCAATCAACTATACTCCTTTCACTCTAACCTGGCCTAAAATTCCCCCCTCTCCATCTTGAATGCCGAGTTGCAAGAAGAGAGTGACGCTAGATTATGCTGCTAGTCACGAAGAAGTGCTATCGAACGTATGTAGGGTGGTAGGATTCTTTCCGTCACAGAGCTACATGAAATAAGCTGCAAAAGGACGATAATTGAGCTACGTGAAATAAGCTGCAAAGGACGATAATCTGAACCACGTGAAATAAACTGAAAGAGGATTATAGTCTGATCTACGTGAAATAAGCTGCAAAAGGGCAATAAGCTGAGCTACGTGAAATAAGCTGCAAAGGACGATAATTGAGCTACGTGAAATACTCGTAAGATGCAGAAGGATGATATTCTGATCCACGTGAAATAAGCTGCAAGAGCGCGATATTCTGAGCTACGTGAAATAAGCTGCAAAGGGACGATATTCTGGGCCAAGTACGAGTAAACGCACTACACCTACACGGTACACAGTAACTACAGGTGTCGCCGTGGTGGAATAAGAAGTTGTTTACCATAAAGAAAATATTTAACAGAAATGGTATAGGTTTGGATTCCTTGTTGTTGAGGGTTGCTTGGCTCCTTCTAGTTATGTCGTCTATACTTTCTACTGTTCTCATTGAAGGAGAGAGAGAGAGAGAGAGAGAGAGAGAGAGAGAGATTTGCCGGTATTCAAGTACAGAGTAGGACCTAAAAGCAGGGAAGAAGCAAAGTTTATCCCTAAGATAAATAGATAAATAAATAAAAGATCCATTAATTTCAGGATAAAGGACTGGAGGTCGTAGGGGGTGGGAAAACAGAGTGGGGCAAAAGGTTTAGGGTTAGCCAGTTGCATATACAGTTAGGGACAAGAACATCGCCTAATATTCCACTGTGTCAGTTTCACAGCTCCGTAAACTCGTCGGTTAAGGAAGCTCCCTAACACCTTTCTCTAAGCGATTTAGTTTGTTTACTCCACTTTAATGTCCTTTTACGTGTTAGATAAATCCTTCCAATATCGCCACACCATGCATGAATAACGTACAGTGATATTAACCAGCCTTATCCGGAAATAAATCGCTAAGGAAGAGGTGTTAGGGAGCTTCCTTACCCAACGATAAGACGCACCTTAAGGCATATCCGTCACTTTCCTCTCAGACACCCACATCAGATCATCTCGTCATGGGGTAGAGAAACACCTTGCCGCCTTCAGCCTAGAAATATTAGCTAGCAGAGTGAAGTTAGAATCTAAGCCTATAATCTAAGCCTATATCGACCATTTATTGCTAGGAATTAGACCCTAGAATGGACGCATGATATTTGAGACATTTTTCTAAGGACATTCTGAACACTTTATATCTCTCCATTTGTGTATGTCTGTGTCTGTGTGTTCATTCATCAAGTTATCTGTCTGTCTGTCTGTTTCTATCAGTCTGTCTGTGGCTGTCTGGCTGTCTGTGTCTGTCTCTATCATCTTCCTGTCTATCTTCTGTCTGTCTGTGTGTCTGTGTATGTATGTATCTATCTATCCATCTATCTGTCTACGAGTATCTGTCAGTCTCTTTTTATCCATCCATCTATCTCTGTCCATCCATTCTCCATCTATTCATCCAGCTTCATCTACCTACCATCTATCTATCTATCTCTATCTATCTATCCCCGATATGTCCCTACTCAGCAGCAACCCCTCCTGTCTTTCACCTGGTCAGTATGCACCACCTTAAGCCCTCTACAGGTAGGTGGAGAAAACACATTAAACTGACCTAAATCTTCCTCTCTGGCTGGGTGCATGGCGAGGAAGGATGGAAGGAGGGAAGGGGCACGATGGATGGAAGGAGGGATGGGGATGGAAAGGGGGCAAGGAGGGATGGGGCAGGAGGGATGGGACGGTAAGGATGGAAGGAGGGATGGGACAGAAAGGATGAAAGGAAGGATAGGGTAGGAAGGCTAGAAGGAGGGATGGGGATGGAAGGGGGGAAGGAGGGAAGGGGCAAGAAGGATGGAAGGAAGGAAGGGACAAGAAGGATGGAAGGAAGGAAGGGGCAAGAAGGATGGAAGGAAGGAAGGGGCAAGAAGGATGGAAGGAAGGAAGGGGCAAGAAGGATGGAAGGAGGGTTGAGGCAGGTAGGATGGAAGGAGGGATGAGGCAGGAAGGATGAAAGGAGGGATGGGGCAGGAAGGATGGAAGGAGGGAAGGGGCAGGGGGGAAGGAAGGCGGGATGAAGGAGAAAAGACGGTGCATAAAAAAGAATAGACAGGAAGTTGGAGATTACATTATTAAGAAATTAGTGTGCGTTTGAAAGAGACCCATAGATTAGTAAAAAAAAAAAGAAGGAAATATTCGTAAAGTGAAGGAAAAGAACGAAAACAAGAGGGAAAAGTGAAAAAGTAAGAATATGAAAGGTAAGGTAAGCGAGAGGGGTTGATGATATGTAGGAAGGGAAAATAGAATAATAGACGAAAGATGACATATTTACAAAAAGGTAATTGATATGTAGAGAGAGAGAGAGAGAGAGTTTACAGTTACAGACAGACACTACATCCCTAATGAGTTGGTCTGGTCTTTATATTGATAAAAAACCTAATTCCCGAGTCACTGAAGCATGTAAAAGGATAGTGTGTGTGTGTGTGTGTGTGTGTGTGTGTGTGTGTGTGTGAAAGAGAGAGAGAGAGGTGGGAAGGAAGTGTCCCTCCTGACCTATAACAAGGGTACTGACCTATCCAGACGCACACACACACGTACACGCACGTACACGTGCACACATCCCGCATCCATAATTGCGGAGTACACACACACACACACACACACACACACACACACACACACACACACACACACACACACACACACACACACACACACACACACACACACACACACACACACACACATCCTATCCTTTTCTGACCGACTGAGAAAGTGTAGCCTACTTACACACACACACACACACACACACACACACACACACACACACACACACACACACACACACACACACACACACACACACACGACCCTTGACCGACATATATAAGAACGTGGACGTAGAATATGGTCAGGTTTTTGCTGTATGTTAAAGAGGAAAGTATATGGATGAGAGAGAGAGAGAGAGAGAGAGAGAGAGAGAGAGCACAGGTGACCCCATTCTCCAACAAACAAATAGTCACCTGTGATGTGTCAATACTTTGCACTTGATTAACATTTGTGTGTGTGTGTGTGTGTGTGTGTGTGTGTGTGTGTGTGTGTGTGTGTGTGTTTGCAATGATAGTAGTAGAACTTAAGGTCAATACTAATAACAATAATGAAAATTAGACGGTACTACTATTACTACTACTACTACTACTACTACCAATAATAATAATAATAATAATAATAATTAACAGTTTGCCGGTAAAAGCTGAAAATGCATATAAAAAAATCATGATCTTAAGGATTTTGAAGGTACCTAATAATGTGTGTGTGTGTGTGTGTGTGTGTGTGTGTGTGTGTGTGTGTGTGTGTGTGTAAGCTTGATGAAGAAAGGGATAAGTAAAGAGAAACTAATACTAAGACCGCCACAAAATGGAGGAAGTAGGAAAGAAGCAACTCAGCATGACGGTGCACAAAGCCACGGAAATGACAGGAATTTAGAACTCAAGAACTTGATACACTTATTGTCTCTCTTAGGCTCCTATGACTCACTCTCAGCTGAATAAAATCATTTGGAATAGGGCACGAGAGCTGCCCTGACCGTGAGAGGGTTAAACATGGCAACGCAAGCGAGAGAGAGAGATGTAATGGACAATAACTCAAGAAATTATCAGAGACGATCATGAAAACGGGTCGCTTCATAAATCGCGAGACCTATGAGCAAATATGTGAGAGGTGAGAGGGAGGAGGGAGGTAAAGAAAGTGAGGGAGAGAGGGAGGGAGAGAGGGAGGAAGGTATATGTGAGAGGTGAGAGGGAGGTGAAGGAAGGAAGGGGAGGGAGAGAAGGAGGGAGAGAAGGGGATCTGAGTAAGAGTGGGGGACATGGATTGGGGTGGAGGGAGGGAGAAAGGGAGGTTAAGGAAGGCTGAGGGGGACGGAGGGAGGGAGGTATATGTGACAGGGAGGAGGGAGGAAAGAGAGGGAGGTATATGTGAGAAGGAGGAGGGAGGGGAAGGGAAGGAGGGAGGGACGGGGATGAGGTAGGTAGATAGGTAGGTAGGTAGGTGGCACAGTGACCTATAAACAATAACCCAGAGTCTGCCCGAGCAAAAACCGCTTCCCTGCCCGGCTTCTGCTCTACCTGCCTCGGGGTTGGGTGGGGTTGGGGTGAGGGTGTGGCTGAGGGGTTGGGGTGATAGGGTGAGGAAGTACCGGGGTGACCTGAGGGGTGGGGGGTGAGGATTTGAGGTTAAGGTCTGGGTGAAGTTGAGAATAAAGTGTAGCGGGGGTTTGGGGTGAGGAAATATGCGATTGGGGTTGAGTGAGGTGGAGCTATATGTGGTAAGACTTGAGTGAGGTTGAGGACAAGGTGTAGCTGAGGTTGGGGTGAGGACGAAGGTAGGTGGAGTGATTTGAGAATGGGGTTGAGACTTCCTGTGTATGCGATAAAGACTGAGGTTGAGAATAGGAGGAAAGTGAGGTGATTACGTTGCTGAGGTTGAAATGGGGAAGTATGGGGGTTGCAGTAGGTTAGGTGAGGTTGATAAGAGAGGTTGAAGTAAGGTTAGGAATGAGGTTAGGTTAGATTGAGAGTACAGGTGACGCTGAGGAGTAGAAGTGCGGGTAGTAGTAGTAGTAGTAGTAGTTAGTAGTAGTAGAAGTATGTCAGTTTGTTTTCGTAGTAATAGTAGTAGTAGTTGTAGTTGTAGTTGTAGTAGTAGTAGTGGTAGTAGCAGTGGTAGTAGCAATAGTAGTAGTAGTAGTAGTCGTCGTCGTCGTCGTCAGTTTGTTTTCATCTGATGGTACTGGGCCATTCCTGCAACTTTAATACTAAGTCGAGGTAATATGAAACTCGATGAGGCTCGGCTATGAGGTAAGAATGAGTCTCCTTGGTTACTAGACAAATCGGGCTCTTCAGTCTGACCACCCTTGGCCATCATTTGACCTGAAAGGGGTTAGGGATCTTTATAAGGGTAGGGTAAGTGCGGCATAGTTGGGGTTGCTTGGTTGAGGTGAGTGTCAGGCTGAGGTAGGAGGGAGGTAAAGGTTAAGTGAGGTTGAGAATGAGGTGAGGGTGGGGTGAGGATGAGGTGAGGGTGGGGTGAGGATGAGGTGAAGGTGGGGTGAGGATGAGGTGAGGGTGGGGTGAGGATGAGGTGAGGGTGGGGTGAGGATGAGGTGAGGGTGAGGTGAAGGTGGGGTGAGGATGAGGTGAGGGTGGGGTGAGGATGAGGTGAGAATGAGGTGAGGGTGGGGTGAGGATGAGGTGAGGGTGGGGTGAGGAAGTGGTAATACCCTGCCCTCATGAACTTGGCCTAAAACTGTGATCTCCATCTATAGTGCTGAGTTGTAATAAGACGCTGAAACTAGAACATGATGCTAATCACGATGAAGTGCTAAGGAGAGGATGTAGAGTCGTATTATTGCCCGAGTTATTCTGCCACTGAGCTTTATGAAGTCACTAACATAGAATATAATACTAGTCACGAAGAAGTGCTAAGATAAGCTGAAGTAGCA
The DNA here is from genome assembly GCF_032717465.1 of Coenobita brevimanus. Taxonomy (NCBI): domain Eukaryota; kingdom Metazoa; phylum Arthropoda; class Malacostraca; order Decapoda; family Coenobitidae; genus Coenobita; species Coenobita brevimanus. The sequence continues at coordinate 38,567,008 of NC_137005.1, read as the reverse complement.
GGGTTGTCTTATGAAGCTACGGGAAGCGAGAAAACGGCGAACATCCCGACCAATTTCAGGTGAACGGAGTATAGATGATGTTACCTGGGGATGAAACAGGTGTGGGATTGGGGTATTTCTTTCTCGAATTTAATTCCTGTTGTCGCTGCCACCAGACGATTTTATTCAGCTCGTGATAAGACATTTCGAACTGGAGGGGTTGGACACAGCCTTCGAGAGAGAGAGAGAGAGAGAGAGAGAGAGAGAGAGAGAGAGAGAGAGAGAGAGAGAGAGAGACTGTCTTAAAGGTGACCCAAACCGTCTGATATTAAGAAGAGTGGGTTAAGAGACGAGGAGGATTTGTGTGAGGATGGGGAGGGGTTGAGGAGGGAATTAGGATGAGTAAATAGCTGGAGTTTAGCTGAGGATAAGGTGAGGATAGAGTGTGTGAAAGTGAGGTAAGCATGAGGTAGGGATAGGTGCTGAGGTGAGTGGATAGCTGAGGTTGCTTGAGGAAGAGGGAGGCGCAGGTTTGTGGATGAGATGGAAGGTAAGGATGTGTGGCAGAGGAAGAAGTGAGAATGAAGTGAAAGTGAGGATAGGATGAGGTGAGGGCAAGGCAAGGAGGACGAGAGGGTGAGTGTGAGGTGAAGTGAGGGTGAAGCAAGAGTGACGATCGGATGAGGTGTGGGTGAGGCAAGGGTGACGAGAGGGTGATTGTAAGGTGAAGGTGATGTGAGTGAGCAGCAAGGACATGACTGTGGCAAGGATAATAGTTGGTATTTAGCGTCAAGGGAAGCAACGGGATGGCAGGTACCCTTTATGTTATATCCGTCTACCATCTACTCCTTATAGATAAAAACTTTGGACGATACGGAAGATAAAGTATGAAGACAGATTTCACATTAACGATACTTGAAAGACCTTTACCTGGAGATAAATACAAACTTGTGGCAGAAGAAAAGGTAAAGAATGAGAAAAACGACCTTGTAGTTGTTGTTTAACCCCAGTCTGCCTGGCCGAGCAGACCTTTAAGCCGCAGGCAAACAATCGCCCCTGCAGGGCAATGCAGTGCACCGAACTGATGTTCCCGTGCAATTGACAGCACCTTGCCAGGCGGGGAAAACAGTTGAGGCTTGGCTCCTGTATGAACACCGCATTTGCGTTGCTCGACTCAGTTTGCAGGAGCTCCATAGCAGGCTTCACGCCATCCCTTATTTTGGTTATATGGTTACTACCCAACGTTGTAAATGGTTTCCTAGGTTACATGAAACCAGTAGAATTGTCACTCAGTGTAGAGCCATTTGAAGTGGAAAAAGTGGAAAGTTGATTAAGAAAAGGTGACAGAAGCAAAGGGAGAGACAGGAAGAGAGGAGGACAGACAAAGAGATAGCAATGATAAAGTTAAGAAAGAAGCAGGCAACACTACATCAGGTGCGTGGACGGCGGTCGCCACCACCTACCACTTCCTCTTAGGTGTAAGGGATATAATGGAGAGTTAGTTTAATGGAGATTGTTGCTAGACTTTTCAATATGCGAGGACTCTCCTTAACTAATAGAAATAACAACGACAATATTAACAGAAAGAATGATAATAAAAAAATAATAATGGAAATAATAATAATAATAATAATAATAATAATAATAATAATAATAATAATAATATTTTGTGGGGGCGACATAGGATTGGATAATGCATAGATGGATTACTATTATTATCATTATTACATTTCTCCTTTAAAGGAAATAACCGTAAGTGAAGTGTGGCCACCCCAAACGGGATTGAGGCGTCTGGCAATAGATAGATAGATAGATAGAAGTGTGTCTGCCACCCCTTCACTACGATGTGCCACTTCTGACCTAAATAAGTGACACTTCGAGAATAACAATAAAATTCATAAGGCCTTTCTCCCTTAACCCGGCCAATTTTCGTTCATTTTCAGTCTATTTCACGTAATTCGGTGCCAGAAAAAGACAATGCCACAGCTCTGCATCCTTTCCATAGCACTTCTTCGTGACTAGCATCAAATTCCAGTGTTCATCCCTTTCTACAACTCAGTATTCGAGAAGGAGGGATGGCATTCTTAGGCCAAGTTGCGGCAAAAAGGGGTAGTGCTCTTTACTCCCTCACTACCTGGTGTATTTGCTCCCTAACATCTTTTCCTAGGCGATTTATTTTGCTTATTAGACCTTCTAGTCCTATTCTGTCACATAAATCCTTCTATCATCGCCTTACTCCGCATAAATACCGCACAAAAGGATATTAACTAGCCGTATCAAAGATAAATCGCTAAGGGTGAGGTGCTAGGGAGCCTCCTAAACCGACGAGAATACGAACCTTTCTCTCCCCTTAATTCGCCATAAATTAAGGGGTTATTATAGCCAATTTGTTTTCATCTGACGGAACCGGGCCACTCACACATCTTAAAATACTAGGCTCTGTTTGCCTGAAATGTATGAGTCTTAGTTATGAGGTAGGAATGATTCTTCTTGGTTACTAGTCAATTTATCATTCAGCCTGACTACACCTGGTCATCAACTAAGCTGGAAGGGGTTAGGGATCTTTGTCAGCCGCAAATTGGTCAGGTACAGGTGTGTTATGTGTAAAGAGAAATTTGGTGAGTCTTTGTTTTGAGGTAAGAATAAGTCTCCTTGGTTACTAGTCAATTTATCCTTCAGTCTGACTACACCTGGTCACCAACTAAGCTGAAAGGGGTTAGGGGTCTTTGTCAAGTGTGAGCAAATGGAATGTCGTATTTATATTTTGTGCAAATTGGTCAGGTAAAGGTGTGTTGTGTGTGAAGAAGAGAGATGTACTCTGCTCTCTCCACTCCAGCTTGGTCTAGAACTGCCATCTCTCTTTAAACAGTGGGCTTTAAGACATGTGGTACTAGTCACGAGGAAGTGCTACGGAAAGGATGTACAGCCGTAGTATTGCCTTTTAATCAGTCCTTCAGTTTGGGGAATACAAACAGCAAAGGGACGAAAATCTCATCCAAGTTAAGGTGGATGAACTGAATGGTATTGTGTGTAGTGGTGTGGGTGAGGGAGGTGAAGTGTGGGTGGGTGAGTCGGGTGTGGGTAGGGAAGGAAGGGTGGTAGTGGTGGTGTTGGTAGGGTTGGTGGTGTGGATAGTAGTGGTGTGGGTAGGGGTGGTGTGGCTAGAGGGTCGTAGAGTATCAGTACTTGGAATCAGGGTGGTATTTTCGGCAACTCGCCTTATACCATTGCGCAAGATTCATCCTGGCTCTGTGTGTGTGTGTGTGTGTGTGTGTGTGTGTGTGCGTGTGCGTGTGCGTGTGTGTGTGTGCGCGCGCGCCTTAACTCCTCTGGGCTATTTCGATAGATGTGAATGAAACTTCCCACGTGAGTTCGTCTAGTTCCTCCTATGGTCTTCCACTATATGTACAATTTTCCAACCATGAATTTTAAGGGTGTCAGCCCCCCCCCCATCACATTAAAAATTCTTAGGAACAGGGAAAGGAGGGCAGATATGGCTTTGAATAATCAGCACTTGCAAAATGGACTCTTATCCGTATTGCGATATTTGGGGAGCGTCATCAGCCCCCCCTTCAAAATCAGAACGATCAGAAATAGGGGACAGTGAGCACATGAATTTCAACGAAGCTTCTTAGATCAGTTCGTCTTTTTTTTTTTTTTTTATGCTTCCACTGTATAAAGATTTCCACCATTATTTTTAGGGGGTCAGATGCAGCAAGGGTATCACGTGCTGAAAGAATATCAATTTTAATTCACTTAGTAGTTCTTACGGTAGCTTCTGCCTGGCGTGATGGTCAGGTCGGGCCGGGTCGCTCATATCCAAGCTTAACTGAGTGTCAACAACGATCGCTTGCTCGCTCGTAACCAGCCGTGTCCAAAAATAAATCACTAAGGAAGAGGTGCTAGGGAGCTTCCTTAACCGACGAGAATACGGACCTTAGATACATCCTTCATTAAACCCTTACATGTATTATCTAAGCTAAAATAAATCGTCTGGTACCAACTCGAATATATTTTAAAAAGACGGTTTACACTCTCCAGACGGTTTTATTCAGCTTAAGACAGATTTTTCGACCTGGAGGGGTTAGACACAGCATCAATAAACCCCTTCATTACCAGGTGCCTGAGGGGAGCTGAGGAAAATCGTCTGAGAGCATCACCAATAAGCCAGAAAAGATATATAGAAAAAAATCCTATGTTCCTGCTATTTACAGTTATAATATTGATTTTAGGGGAGACTTTAGTAACCGGAGGGGGTTATATATAGAACTGGTCAACCCTTCCAGTACAGTAAGGGGTCAAGTGCAGGTAGTGTAGTGGAGAAGTGGCACGATAAACATGATATACACAGAGGGCGTATTGAAGGGGTGTAAAAGGTGTCGAGGGAGTGGTGTGGTCTGGTGTGAATGGGAGGGCGTGGAGCTGAGAAGGCGCAAGGTCGATGGATTGGGAGCAGTGGTGTGGGGGAGGGGGTAGAGAAAGGAGAGGGGGAAGGGGAGGATGTAAGGGTGGAGAGAAGAGAGGGGGAGGGGAGGATGTAAGGGAGGAGGAGTGAGAGGGGAGGGGAAGAATGTAAGAGAGAAGCAATGAAGAGAGAGGGGGAAAGGGGAGGAGGAGGGAGAGTTAGGGAGGAGGGTTGTGAGAAGTTTGGAAGATGTAGGGAAGGGAAGGGTTGGGAAGGGAGGCAGGGGAAGGGTGGGGAGTTGGAGAGGGGCAGGAGGAGGAGGTAGGGGAGAGGAAAAAGTGGGAGGGGAGGGGAGGGGTGAGAAATATGGGCTTAAATGAGGCCATGTGTTGGTCTGTGCATAACTCAAGAAGGGTGTCTGTGAGAGGGTGTGGTCTGTGGTCAGGGTGAGGTTGTGAGGTGAGGGGGAGAGAAGGGTGAAGCTGGGATGATGAGGTGAGGGTGTAAGGTGGGTGAGGGTGAGGTTATGAGGTGAGGGGGAGAGAAAAGGGTGAAGGTGGAGTTATGAGGTGAGGGTGTAAGGGGGGTGAGGGTGAAGTTATGAGGTGAGAGTAAGGGGGAAAAGAGATGGAGATGAGGATGAGGGAGTGAGGTTATGAGGTGAAGGGCATGAGGGTGAGGGAGTGACAGTATGAGGGGATGAGGGTGAGGGAGTGAAGGATCAGGGAGTAGATGTTCTCTGAGAATATGAAAGTAAAACAAAAAATCAGTTACTTAAAAATGTGGATGAACTCTGGGATTAGGAGAGAGAGAGAGAGAGAGAGAGAGAGTGGATACAATATACCGACATACACACAAATATACCAAAATCTGACCGAATACATAGCAGACAGATCGAAACTATCTGAAACACCCATTTATATAGATAGGGTTTTCATTGTATTTCGTCAGGTGTCAATTTTCATCAGACGGAACTGGGAAAATGATTGTTCCTTTGTACAGGTGTATTTCTGTTCCACGTGTGTTCTAACTTTCTATCTATTCTCTATATCTAGCAGTCTGATTTATGTCTCTCTCTCCAGCTGTATCTATCTTCTCTCCAACTATCTATTTTCTCTCCAAATTTATCTATCTTCTCTCCAAATGTATCTATCATCTCCAAATGTATCTATTGTCTCTCCAAATGTATCTATTGTCTCTCCAAATGTATCTATCTTCTCTCCAACTGTATCTATCTTCTCTCCAAATGTATCTATCTTCCCTCCAAATATAACTATCTTTGAATTTATCTATTTTCTCTCCAAATATATCTATCTTTAATTGTATCCATCTTCTCTCCAAATGTGTCTATGTACTTCCTTTCCATAGCACTTCTTCGTGACTAGCATCCTACTCTAACGTTCATCTAATTGCTACAGCCAAGCATTCGAGATGGAGGGATGGCAGTTTTACGCCAAGTTAAAGTGGAAATAGGATAGCAGTGAGAGGGTTCAGGTGTCTCGAGGCTTCATTTTGCTGCTTCGAACTCAGTGAACCAGACCAGCTTCAGAGGATTTCCTTTAACTGAAGCCCCATCAATGGAAGACTTGTGGAGTATTCAGAATCGTCCTTACTTTGCTAGCCAACACCTGGATGGATTTATATTATTACCTGCGTTTTCACAAGCGATTTATTGAGCTAACTCGAAGCTTCAAAAGTGTTAAGAAATAAGTGGCGTAAATTGAGAGGGTGGAAATAGGGTACGTGAGTGAAAGGGTACAGGTGTTTGAGGAACATTTAACATAACCTTCCTATTAACCTGCTCCACTTCACACCATCCATCCCAGTCATCCACCCCTCCACAGGTCACCCCCTCCATCACCCTCCACTTGCCTACCCCCTATACACCTGTCCATCCACCCATCCACCCACTCCATATATCTAAGAATGAAATACCCACTGGCGACACACCTAGCCATACCCACACACCTGTCCACCTACCTATCAATCTACCTTCCCACTTACCTATCCACTCATCCACCTGCTGTGGTCCACGTGCCCGTACATTTGCCAAATACCCACCAACGACACACACACACACACACACACACACACACACACACACACACACACACACACACACACACACACACACACACACACACACGGAGAGAGAGAGAGAAACTTTGCATAAATGGTAAAGGAATGAGAATAAGCAGAAGAACCATAAAAGTGACAAACATTCCTTCATATTTGCGCCAAAACCATCGCATTCCACCACTTCAGCTTAGCAAGACGTTGGGTACACATTAGACAGTATACCGTCCCATAAACAAATTCTAAAGTGACAGAGAATGGCAAGCAGCAGTAGAATAACACAGTGATCCCTTCCACCCGATGACCCACTTTCCATTATATTCTTTGCTATCTCCAGACGATTTTACTCAGCTTGGAGGGATTTTTCGAGATCGGGGGGAGGGTTAGATGCAGCCCACCTTAACCCCTTCATCGCCAGGGGGCTATTTTTCAGCTGAGTAAAATATCCTGACCTCAGCAGGGATAAACTATACCCCCTTTCACTGTAACTTGGCCTAAAATTGCCATCTCTCGATTTTTAATATTTTTTTTAAACTAAGCTACCGTACGTGAAATAAGCTGAAAAGGGACCGAAATCTGACCAAATTAAGGTAAAATAACTCTATTAGTACTGGGTCGTTGCTGAGGAGGGTCGTAACGAGGGTAAAGGTAAGAGACAGGTATGGTAATTGAAGAGGTCAGGTAGTGCCATAAACAATGACGTCATGCGCACCTTGCCTAAGCGCTGTGGTATTTGTCATCTTATCTTGGGCGGTGTTGCATCCTTGCTCCACTTCACCGCTCTTCACCTTTGCACCACACTTCACACATTACTATACTCTTTTTACTCTAACTTGGCCCAAAATCGCCATCTCTCCACCTTGAAACAATAGAGTAACACTAGAAAATGGTCCTAGTCACGAATAAGTGCTTTGGAAAGGACGTACCGTAACTTCACACATTACAATACTCTTTTTACTCAAACTTTACCGAAAATCATGATCTCTTCACCTTGAATGCCGAGTTGTAACAATAGAATAGCATTAGGACAGAGGTCGGCAATCTGCGGCCCAGGAGCAGCACGCGGCTCTTTTAGGACACTTTTGCGGCTCCAGGAGCTTCCTAAATAATTATTTATATACCGGTATTCGTTCAGAGCGAAGGCATCATATAACATGCAAGGCAACATTAGATTTTTAACTCAACTTCGAAAAGATCTGTGCTGTTAAGTAGTTGTAACAGTATCACCGTAATGTTTTGTTTTGATTTAGAAGTACTGTAGATTTCGGTTTATGAGAGTTTTTTGTACTGCGGCTCCTAGAGTACTACATTTTTATGAAACTTGAAAATAAATGGCTCTTCTAGCTTTAAGGGTTGTTGACCTCTGCACTAGGATAAGGTAGTCACGAGTATGTGCTGTGAAAAGGATGTAACTTCACATATTACAATCCTCTTCCTCTAACTTGGCCTAAAGTCGCCATCACTCCACCTTGAATGCCGAGCTGTAACAACAGAATAGCACTGGAATATGATCGTCACGAATCAGTGCAATGGAAAGGATGTAGAGCCCTAGTATTTTCTTTTCCTGCCACTGAGCAGCGTGAAATATGCTGCAGGTGAACGAAAATCTGGGCCAAGTTGGCGTGAAAGAACTATACACACTTAATTAACTCCTTTTCCCCCTCAACAGGCCACATACATAAGCTTAGGACAGTGATTACCGTCTCTTAATAAAATACCGCAAGTCTCTGGATGGATTTTCTTTTCTGTTTATCATCAGGAAGGGCATCCGGTCTTAAAGTGCTGCACGCTCCACAACCAAAGTCCTCTCTCTACCCAAGGGCAGCGCCTTAGCCCTTAGCGAAGCAAGGAGACACGGACGTAAAACTCAAAGGGGTGGGGGGGGAGGGAACTAGACAAGGCTAATAATCCTGGCGGGACATTTAAATATATAACAATTTTCATCCAGACCACGACATTTTGCCTTCGTTCATCCTGCCACCAGACGGTTTTTTTTTTTCTTTCCAATTTTATAAAGCCTCCTACAAGAAAAAAATGTTCCCTTCAGACCGACGACGAATCTATTATTTATATTCTTGCTTGTGCCAGAAGTTTCATTGAAATTGTAGGAGAAGCCTTGTAGTGAGAGGCATCATGGAGACGTTTTTTGACCTCTCCGGTTTGTAAAGCCTCTGAAAAGATTGATAAATAGGTAGGTAGGTAGGTAGGTAGAGAGAGAGAGAGAGAGAAGCCCCTGGTGGGAGAAAGAACAATGTGCAGGTAAATCCTCGAGGAGAAGGGGTTAATGAAGGCAATATCCATCCCGTGCAGTATTAAAATTCTCTACTGAGGTGAATTTTAAAACACCTGTGGATTAAAAGAATAAAATAAATCGTAAGGGGTTTATTTCAAGGAGTTAGAAAATAAATAATAATAATAATAATAATAATAATAATAATAATGATAACAGTAACGATAATAATACTGATAATAACAACAACAACAATAATAATAATACCGGTAATAATAATAATAATAATAATAATAATGCTTGCTGAATTTGTCCGGTATTTATGGCTGTGTATTTTTGCACTCACTGCTGAAGGTCGAGGAGGTTATGTTTTTACCCTGAGAGAGAGAGAGAGAGAGAGAGAGAGAGAGAGAGAGAGAGACCGAAGAAGGCGTAGAATCAATGCCCATCCGCTATACCTAGTCCATTAAGTCAGGGAATAAACACCTACCAAGAATGCAACACGCAACCCTCGATTTGCCATCCAGGTCCTTAAACGTGCTGTTGAATGAAGGGGAATACTGGGGAAACAACCTTTATCCCAGAGTCGGACCGGCGTGAAATCAGTACGCCTTCCTTTGCTGACTTACGCATTGGCTGGAAGTGAAATGGTAGAGAATAATTCGCCAACTCTTCGGCACTACGGATCTAAGTTTGATAAAATCGTCTGGAGGCAGTTGGCATATACACACATACGTCCTCGTACTGAAAGGGTTTCCAACAGGTGCGCCAGTTCCGTATTACCTTCGTTATTGTGTGTGTGTGTGTGTGTGTGTGTGTTTCCCTCATAAATATTCAGCGCTTTAGTGGGTCACCTTCTCCTTATGAGTGAGACAGGTACAGGTGTTTGGTGTGTGTTTACTATCTCTCTCTCTCTCTCTCTCTCTCTCTCTCTCTCTCTCTCTCTCTCTCTCTCTCTCTCTCTCATTTTTTTGCGTTTACCTGGCCAGCCTTTCACGCCCCTGATTCATTATTCATCCATGATTATTGTGAATATTTAGTCTATAGCGGGTTTCTGGAGAGAGAGAGAGAGAGAGAGAGAGAGAGAGAGCGCTTCTATGTATGTGGTATGCGTATTCATATTTCTACGTGTGTATATCCCGGTATGTGTCTATATATGCATACAAATATATACGTATGTGTGTCTGAGTTTACGTCTGTATGTACCGGTGTGTGTGTGTGTGTGTGTGTGTGTGTGTGAGAGAGAGAGAGAGAGAGAGAGAGAGAATGCCCCCACCCAATTAACCCAGCCTATTGCGGTCATTTATACCACTCTCCCCACCCTCTTACGGAACGCAGATAACACCCACCGCCCACGTAGCCCTACGGAACACACAAGGAACACATCGAGTACGTAGGCAGAGCACTGATTAGAGAGACTGTATAATCTGCTTTTACTCCTGGCCTAAAATTCCCATCCCTCCATCTTGAATGCTGAGTTGCAACAAGAGATTAGCACTAGAATATGGTGCTAGTCACGATGAAGTGCTGTGTAAAGGAAGTAATGCCGTATTATCGCCTTTTTCTGCCGCTGAGCTGTGGGAAATAAGCTGCAAAAGAACGAAAATCTGGGTCAAGCCAGAGTAAAAAGAGTATGGTTGAGAGACAGCCATGGAGACGTTAGATGTAAGAAGAGCAGGCTTGAAGTAGAAAATGAAAGAGAAACCTTTATATGTAACGATAAAAGACAGTACTGGATCCTATAGATGTGAGGATAAGAAACAGCAACAGAGCCGTTAGACGAGAAAAAGGAGAGAAAGCATTAGAGTTGTTAGATGTGAGAAGAGCAAGTCAGAAATAAAAATATAATCGAAGTTTTAGACATTAGGATGAGAGACAGCAGCAGAGCCGTTAGACGAGTAAGGGAGAGAAAGCAGTGGGATTGTTAGATGTGAGATGAGCAAATTAAAAAAAAAAACGTGAAATTAAAACTTATATATGTGCAGATGAAAGACAGCTGTGGAGTCGTTAGATTCGAGAAGTGCAGGTTTGAGTAAAAAATTAATCAAAATTTCGGTGTGATAATGGAAAAAAATAAATCCGGTGTAGTCATGAAATGAGAATAAAAAAAAAAAGGGGGTATTAATGAGACGCTAGAAGAAAGAGATGGAGTAACGGTATAAGAGACAGCAGTGGAGTAGGATGTGAGGAGAGTGTGAATGTAGTAAAAATGAGACTGCAATTATAATGAGAATATGAGGATAATGAGGGTATGAGGAGAGGAAAGATGTGATGAGAATGAGAATTTGAGAAGGATATGAGGGGAGTGAAGTGGTGAGGGGAATGAGGCTGAGAGAATGGAGAAAGCAGTAACAACCACGAAATAGAAACCAAAAGAGACAGCACTGGAGCCGTCATAAGTGAGGAGAATAAGGATATATTGAGAGTGAGGCAGTGAGGAATGAATGTGAGGAAAATGAGGATAGAAGGAGAGGAAGATGCTGTAATACCTGTGAAATGTGGGGGTAAGAGACAGCATTTGAGTCATGAGATGTGAAGAGAATGATTATACATTGAGAGGGAAGTTGTGAAGGAAGAGTATATAGAGAATAAGGATGTGAGGAGAATGAGGCTGAGGAAGCAATGATAACTACCAAAATCTGAGAATGAGCGACAGCATGAGAGCAGTGAGATGTAACGAGACCATCGACTACAGGAAACAGAATCAAACAGTGACGCAACGGGACGAGTATTTGCCTTGTGTCTGCCACCCTCACTTCCCCCGCCCCGGCCTTGCCCCCTCCCCCTCCCCCGCCCCACCTACACACCCTTGACCCGCCCTGCCAAGTGCCCCAGATTCACCACCTTGCCCCGGCTACTGCTCCCGTGTGTGTGTGTGTGTGTGTGTGTGTGTGTGTGTGTGTGTGTGTGTGTGTTAACTGACCTAGCGAGTATGCTTGGCTGTGTACTTGACTTTTAGCTCACCAAATATGTGTATGTGTGTTTCTGTTTTCGAGATTTTATCTGAACAGCTTGTGTGTGTGTGTGTGTGTGTGTGTGTGTGTACTTTCCTGTGTGTATGTTTGTGCATGTCTGTCTGTATGTTTTTACTCTGACTAAGTATATGCCCATTATGCTGGCACACTTTCTATATATATTTTTTTCTGGCTAATTTTACTATTGTGCATCTTAACCCTCTCACGGTGGGAATAACTCCAGTAGTCTATTCCACGTAACACCAGACGATTTTACTCAGCTGTCAGTGAGTCCATGGAGCCTGAAAGGATTAGCCAGACAGTGTGAAGGATTATCCGCATCAGGCTATTTCTGTGCCTTCAGTTCTGGTGGTGGAGGGGGACGCCTTGGTGTGGTGGCACCGATATAGCCAGGCGGCGTCACTGCCTAGTTATACACGCATCCTTCACTCCCCTCCCTATCCCCCGAAAGGAGGATGTTGGACCGCAAGAAAAGGGCAGCTTCAGCCTGCAGTCCACAGGGTACACGTTTCAGATGAACTCGTAGCTACATCAACAACAACAACAACAACTACTACTACTACTACTACTATTACTACCACAACCACACCCAGCACTGCCTCAAGGTCCGGATATTTACCCATGCACAAACAGATGGCTACATGCACCTTCACACTCCACCACCTGGGCACTTATACCCATCCCCTACAGTATGCGCTGATATGCTAAGGATATATCTTTCCGAAGTAATGTAATGATATGGCCAAGGTCTTTTTCTTTTCTGCCGTGTGAGGAGGGCAGATTCTTTATAATTAGATGCTAAAGCGAGAGAGAGGGAGGGGGAGGCTGAGGGTGAGATGGGAGGGTGGGGTGGAGAGGTATATGAGAGAGGCAGGTGTGAATTGGAGAGAGGGCAGGTAGATGACGGAGGACAGGGGGATGTGGAGGCGATTGGTTTGTAGCTACCCTTTTCGGGATAGACAGATATATATATGGAGAGAGAGAGAGAGAGTGATAAACAGGTAGGCAGGCAGACAGACAGCTGCATATATCTACAGATGGAAATAGATAGATGGAAATAGATAATAGATAGACACATTGCTTTCGAATGACTTAACTGATGCCGTGTCGATAACTTTGTAGAAGAGATATGAATACTGCTTAAGTGAGTCAGATCCTTTATAAGTACTGCTTAAGTGAGTCAGATCCTTTATAAGTACTGCTTAAGTGAGTCAGATCCTTTATAAATACTGCTTAAGTGAGTCAGATCCTTTATAAATACTGCTTAAGTGAGTCAGTTCTTTTACAAATACTGCTTAAGTGTCAGATCCTTTATAAATACTGCTTAAGTGAGTCAGATCCTTTATAAATATTGCATAAGTGAGTCAGATCCTTTGTAAATACTGCTTAAGTGAGTCAGTTCCTTTGTAAATACTGCTTAAGTGAGTCAGATCCTTGACTGGCCCTAGCAACAGCTAGGTCTCACGCGACCATGAGAACAGCCGTCTAGTTATTTATAGATGACAAGCAGTAGTGTTGCCGCACCGGCCTTCCCTACACACCTTTCTCGTAACCTGTTCTAGATCAGGTGAGAGGCAGGTACTTCCGTGTGTGTGTGTGTGTGTGTGTGTGTGTGTGTGTGTGTGTGTGTGTGTGTGTGTGTGCGGAATTAAACAGTACTATGGCTCAGCGTCCTTTCCATAGGACTTCTTCGTGACTAGTACCATGTTTAACAGTTAATCTATAGTTATAACTCAGCGTTCAAGATGGAGAGGTGGCAATTTTAGGTCAGGGTAGAGTACAACCTGCCAAATCCCTCCTGAGCTGAGAAAAATCGTCTGAAGAGAGCAAGAGTAAAGTAACGTTCTTGTAAATTTAGGAGACTCCCTAACACCTTTTCCTTAGCGATTTATTTTTGGATATGGTTGGTTAATATCTTTTTGCACGTTGCCTATGCAGGGTATGGCGATATTAGGATGATTTATGTAGCACGGGGATGCACAGGAGAAGGAAAAGAAGTTGCTTAGGAAAAGGTGTTAGGGAGCTTGGTTTACTTAAATCTGGAATGGTTTCAGGTGAGTGATTTTTCGAACTGAATGCCTTAGAGAGAGAGAGAAAAGAGAGTCCACATGTTGAAAGGGTTACTACTTCAATTTTTTTTTCCCCTTTCCACGTTCTCCCAAAATTTCAGTCTTTTTCTTACAGTATTTCCATCATTAATTTTATTTTTTTTCGTTTCTCCTTTTATGTACTTTTTCAGCATTTTCTCACTGGCGTTTCAAAAATATTCGGTCATTTCCTCAGCCTTGGATAGCTGTCGGTCTGTCTGTTTCCTTACCTAGTGCTCTTTCCGGATGTCAGGTTGTATTTTAATCATATTATTTATGTTTGTCTGTTTTTCATATGTGTAAGTTTGTTTAGGTCTGTGTATGTCTGTGTGTAATCTACCAGTCTGTATACCTGCCTACCTACCTGTCTGTCTATCTGTTTGTTTATCTGTCTATCAATGTCGTCAGTCTATCCACCTTTCTGTATATAATCCTCTTACTATCTATGTATTATGTATCAATCTATCTCTGTCTTCAGTCTCTTTACCTGTCTGTCTACCTGTCTATCTTCCTGTCTGTCTGTCATCCTGTCCAGCTATCTTTCTATCTGTCTGTAGGTGTGACGTGGGTATATGAAGGTGGGTGGAATGTGGATGTGTGGGTGTGAGGAAGGTGGGTGAGTGTTTAGTTAGCTTATTATTTGTTCTTGTCTAAATCTTTCTGTCTATATGTGTCTGTCTGTCTATCTATCTATCTATCTATCTATCTATGTCCTGCGTTACCCTCCTCTGTTCACCGTCTCTCTAAAGCTACTCCAAGGCAAAAACCTGATATCCTGACTTAATTTCTTTTTCTGCCCGGTCTAAAGTGGGTGTTAGTTTGCTTGCGTTCTTCTAAAGGGCGATGGAAAAGTATGTGATGCTGATGACACAGACACGCCTGATATTGCTTTACCTGATACTGCTACACCTGCGCCACACTTCACACTGCCACACCTCACACTGCTATGCTCTGTACCGCCGCACCCCACATTGCCACACCTTCATACTGCCATGCTCTGTGCCACACCCCACACTGCCACACCTCAGAGTCACACCTAACACTGTCATATCTCACCCATCCTCACTCACACTACATTTCACACTGCACAATTCACACTTTACTCTGGAATCAGGCTTTTGGTAACAGACAAATATAAGTATCTTAGTCATTGAAGCCAAGAAATTAGAAGTGATAAGGAACTCTGAGACATTTTTCTTAGACAGTGAATCAACTCTGGGATCAGGCACTTGGCAGTAGATAAGATAGTCCCAGATACAAAATGATGAATAGTAACTGAGAGAATTAGGGATAACTTTTGACACAGCCTCTTCAGACAAAGTACGACATTAGACGCGAGGCCGAAAATAACATAATATATTTTAGTTTCCCAATAAAGTAAAATGAGTGGTAATGGACGAACTTAAGGGCATTTTTGTCACGTCTCTCTTGGATGATCTAGTGGGGTAAAGGATTCCAAATTGATGTGGCCCATGAGGTTTGCATCTGAGGGGTGGTTGGGTGTATTGCTTACATAATACCGCTCAGGGAAGAAAAACTGGTCACACTCGCCTTGAATATGCGGAGTAAATAGCCTAGCCCGGGTCCCTACGCTCCTAATGGGACAGGTAAAGAGTTGTATGATAGATAAATAAAATAGATAGATGGATAGATAGATAGATACATAGATAGACATCCGTGGCTGAACTTTGGACTTTGGCGTCTGACAGAATAAACTCCAGGTACAGGTGTTAAGTAACTGCATGGGAGACGTGACATTAAGACGCGGGTTCTCGTCAGTTAAGGAAGCTCCCTAACACCTCTTCCTGAGCGATTTATTTTCCTTATAACACCTTACCGTCCTTTTCAATGCCATTTAAATAATCAAAATACCACTTCCACGGCATAAATAACACAAGTTGATATTAAGCAGCCGTATCCAGAAATAAATCGCTAAGGAAGAGGTGCTAGGGAGAATAGGTCGCATGCTATTACTTTATTTCCTTTATTAAACGAACAGGTATTTTATTGGGCCATCTTGTGTTAAGGTTAATTAGTCACAGGTGCGCTTGGATTTGCCCTAACACGTGTTCCGTAGCGATTTATGCTGCACGTAACTCCTCGACATCACCCTGTGTGTTAATGATGGAAGATATGTTGGTGATAAACCAGTATGAATGGCATGGAGGGGAATGTTAAGCTGTAACATGCAAAATAAATCGCTACAAGGAAGATGCTACGATACTGACCATATTCAAAATTAGAACGACCCCCGCCCCCCCGCTTCACTATACTCCTTCTACTCTAAATTGACTTAAAATTGCCATCTCTCTGAATGCTGAGTTTTAGCGATAGATTAATGCTAGACTATGGTGCTAATCACGAAGAAGTGCTGTGGAAAGCGTGTAGAGCTGTAGTAGTGTCTTTTTCTGCCACTGAGCTGTGTGGAATGAGCTGCAGAAGAATATAAATCTGTGCCAAGTTAAAGGGAAAGGAGTATAATTCTCAATCTGTGCATCTCGAGGCGGTATTTTCTCGGGGTTAGGAAGGTTATTAACACCTCCTCCTAACCGATTTATTCCTGAGTCCGCCCCGTTGCTGCGTTATTGTGTGTTATTCGAAGCACAAAAGGAGGGTATTAATGGGTAAATTGGAAAACAAATCGCTGAGGAGTAGGTGTTAGGGAGCTTCCTTACCCGACGCGAACACGTGCTAAGGTGATTGGATATTTTGCGATGCTGATAATTCTAGGTATATGGGATGCCTCTTAGCACCTGTTCCATTGCGATTTATTTTGCACACTATGACTCTGGGTTTTATCATATGCTGGTAAGCCTAACCATGTCGATATTAAGACGAAATAAAGGGCAGGATGATAATGTTATGATGTAAACTGCAAAATAAATCGCTAAGGAAAAGTTGCCACGTAGGATCTCCCATAACCGACGAAAATAGGAGTCCTGATGCTAATATATGCGTGGAGATGCTTTTTTTTTTTCCAGTATTGTTATGTGATGGAAAGTTTGCATAATTTTTCGTGCCATTCTAGTGTCCAGATTTTCAATGTTTCGTGCATAGTGGAAGCTCACATTAACCCATTTTGTGGCGATGGCTATGGTGCAATTTTTATTTTATATTGTATTTCCAAGATGCGGTATATACACTTTTCCTTTTATTCTTAAGATCAAATTTCGGTCAGCTGAGAGAAGTTGTAGCAGTCAGTGGCGTTAGAAACAAGAATGAATGACCCTCCTTTTTCTTTCTTTCTTTTTTTTTTTTTTTTTTTATCACTGCCATACATAGGAAATTATTCACGCCAACACCAGGCAATTTCTTTAAGTAGAGAGAAATTCTACTAGTCAAGGGTTGAAGAGCTGGAGATACTGTTGAAGTGGGAATGAAGATGGTAGCCTCCTTCCTGCCAGTTTGTGTCGTGTAAGTAACGCAGTGAATTACTTAAGGCTTCTTGTGTTATTTCTTGCGTTATTTCAGCTGACAGATTATAAGATGACGAATATATTGCTGATTTTTTTTTCTGTTTAACCTTGGTCTGTCTAGCCGAGCAGACCCACCGACCACAGGTAAACAGGTGGTTCTCTGGGGCCGTCCTACAGGTAAAGTACAATACGTACACCGTGTAGGGATCCGGCACCCCCTATTGTTGACATCGCCTCACCAGGATCGAACCAGGGACCTTCCTTTGGTGAGGTGCAGGGAAATATGAGCGGGTTTGATTCCCGGGTGAACGTCGTAGATGCTCCGCGAAGGACGACAGCACCAGCACGTGTAGGCTCTTCGTCAGCACCGCGTTGCGTAGCGAACCAGATAATTATATGTCCTTGGATATTCGATCTAGTTGTTCGTATGTAACTGAACGATTGCATGACTTAACTGTCTTGTGTGTGTGTGTGTGTGTGTGTGTGTGTGTGTGTGTGTGTGTGTGTGTGTGTGTGTGTGTGTGTGTGTGCAATTGAACGAATGTAGCACTGATCTATTTCCTCGTCTTTGTCCGTTTCTAGATAGTCACATTTATACAACTGAGACACCGGTATGACATTGAAAGGAGGCGAATTTGTGTCTAAGGTATTTTTGAAGGCTTGGAGTTGCTGTCTCTGTCCAAATATACCTCATCTTTATAAGACTGGCTTAAACTATCACAGAGCTGTTTGGTGAAATATTTGGTTTTCATCCTTATAAACTTCCGTATAAGCAGCGGAAAAGTGACATTAAAAAAAAAAAACAGGATAGTTCTTGTTAATCTATATGCTTTAGAGGTTTAGGGTGTGTATGTAACTAGAAATATATGTCACTCAGCTTAGTTAATCTTCCTATAGCTTCCTTATATGATACTGTACACTCGGCCGAGATGTGTGACAAAAGGGTTGTTGATTGATGGGGGCGGAAGGATTGACGTTGTTGTGCGTAAATTTCTCCATATATCTGGCGAATTGCAGCCGTTCCATCGGCTGTCAAACTGTTTTTAGTATCTAGATATGAGGGATTATTCTTGCAAAGGAGATATAGCATTAAGGGACTCAGCTGAAGACGTTTGGTTGTATATAATCTTGTTCGAATATCTCAGTGCATCTGATAGAATGCATCCCCAAACAGCCACTGTCTTTGAGCTTAGCCTCTTGGAGACGTGACATTAAGAGAAGCAGCTTGTTTTTTATGTGAGCAAGTAGTTCTTGAGAAATATATTTGAATTTCGTTCTTTTCCCTCCAATAACTATTTCCCCAACTTCCGTATTTAAAATTCCCCACACACAGCGTTTAAGACGAGATAATAAGAGACGAAGTTGTTGATGGCAGCCGTAACTTTTTACAATACATGATTTTTCCTGATTTTCTTTATGTAACTCTCTCAGTGCACACCTTAATTATCCTCTCTTATATTCATTTTTCGAGTTTCAACATTCCGGTCTTGCAACGCAGGCGTGACATGAAAAAACGAAGTTGTTTTTGACGTGTGTATGACAACCTTAACTTTCTGTGTGATTCTACCTGATTTTCTTTATGTAACTCTCTCAGTGCACACCTTAATTATCTTCTATTATATTCATTTTACCTGTATCAAAATTCCGTACACGCAACTCAGACGTGACATTAAGTGACGAAGTTGTTGTTGATGTGTGTTTGGTGAGGCCTTAACTTTTTACAGTATATGATTTTACCTGATGCGCCGTACAACTGTTCCAGTGCACGAATTAAATGTTCTTCTCTTATATTCATTTCTCCAGTATCAAAATTCCGTACACGCAACTCAGACGTGACATTAAGAGGCAGAGTTGTTGTTGATGTGTGTGAGGTGAGGCCTTAGTGTTTTTGCTGCCAGTAGGTGAGGCTCTCGAATAGGTTATGCTCAGGCCAAGATCCCGTTACACTCGGCATAAATAATTGTGGTACGGGCCTGGATTATCCTATAGGGACATTATGCAAATCAGGCACGAGGGGAGGGGGATATCTAAACCCTTTCACATCGAGGAGGTCTAGTCTAACCCCCACCTGACGATTTTATTCGCTTTTGGAGAGACTTTTTTGAGTTGGAGAGAAAAAGCGTCTGGAGATTGCAAGAATTTGGAGATACTTTTGAAACTGGAGGGGTTAGATAAAGCCTTCATTAACCCCTTCACTACGAGAGGTGTGTCCAGGTAGATTAAAAATACCTGGGGATTATCAGGCTCAGGTAATGATACGTTCTGTGGGTGAAGGTGCTAAACAGGAAGCCTCTTTGATAAGGAGAGATAAGGATGATAATGTATAGCCTGTTTATTTTCACCTGTCTAAGATCTCTAACCTGTTTTTTTAGCTCATCTCATGCCCAGGTGTAGTCAGGCTGGAGGGTAATTTTGACTAGTAACCAAGGAGACTCATTCTTACCTCATAACTAAGGGCAAGTGAACGTCATGCCATCACGATATAGTCAGAATGGAGGATAAATCTGACTAGTAACCAAGGAGACTCATTCGTACCTCATAACTAATTGCCCTTACACTTCAAGAGGTCATCCCACAGCTGAACAAAATCGTCTGTCAGTAGTGGGAATAACTTAGAGGACGTCACTGTACTAGCACCTTTTATTTAGCGATTTAGTTTGCCCGTTACGCTCTTTATAATCCCCTTGTATACGCTATTCAGTCAAAGCTCGTCAGTACTAATTAAAGAGAGAGAGAGAGAGAGAGATATTCTGTTTCTTTGCTAACGCCAGATTTCCTTCAGGTAAGCCAAGACCCCTACAGGTAAATAATAATCGTAATCATCGTTTGTAAGCTCATCACCACCTGACGCTTCTCTTTCAGACAGTATCACAGTAGCAGGGTTAAGTTAGAAAGAATTACGCAGTGAAGGGGTTAATATTGCGTGTGTGTGTGTGTGTGTGTGTACAATAACAGCGAGTCCAGAGTCTTCAATCCAAGGCCCTGTTCTTTTATTCCAGTCCTACCACCTCCAGACGGTTTTCTTCAGCTGAGGGGAGCCTTTTCGACTTGGAGGGGTTATATAAAATTGCTCTTAACCCCCTTTACCATCAGGGACTCTTTTGTGTTGGCTAAAATCGTCTGCCAGAAAAAGAATATACCTACATAATTCTTCACGTGACTCAAGATGTCAGTAAGAGTTCTATAAAGATTTCTGTAAAGCATACACACACACACACACACACACACACACACACACACACACACACACACACACACACACACACACACACACACACACACACACACACACACACCATTATCCCCATCATTTGCACAAACACCACACAAGCACGTCTCCTGTAGTCACAATTTACCCCCCAAAATCGAGGCACTCACCCTAAGCAGACATTGAGAAGGAGACACAAACACTGCTTTCTGTCTGCTTCCTAAGGTGTGGCAGAGCGGCAGACAAAGCAGACACGGCAGACAGAGGTATAGTCGAAGCAGAACCCTTGTACGAAGCGTAGAGTGGCTAAATTAAGTCACTGCGAGGGAGCGAACAGGATGCGTCTACCCTCCACGACTGACTGAGGGACACTGAGACCATTCCAGGCTGCGGGGGAGGAGGAACTGGAAGGTGGTGGAGGAGGCTTGGGTGGGGTCACTGGGTGGGGGAGGGACAGGAGGGAGGGAGGACGAGGGGAGAGGGGAGGGAGGGAAGGGGGAGGAGCTGGAAAGGGGAGAAGAAGGAGTTCGATGGGAGAATAGGGAGGGGACGGAGAGGGGTGGGGCCAGTAGGGGAGAAAAGGGAAGAATGTTGGGTAGATGTACAGGAAGAAAAGAATCATCAGCATCATCACCATCATCACCATCATCATCATCATCATCACTCTGTTACCCCACTTTTGACCTATTCAGTCAGAGAAAGTTATCCCTGAGCAGAATAAAATCGTTCGGGGTTAGTTGGAACTCTCTCTCTCTCTCTCTCTCTCTCTCTCTCTCTCTCTCTCACACACACACACACACACACACACACACACACACACACACACACACACACACACACACACACACACACACACACACACACACACTAAGATGGGTCTCTCCTAAGCTATTTAAAAAAAATATATATATATATATATATATATATATATATATATATATATATATATATATATATATATATATATGAGTTAGCCAGAAGAAAATAGACAAAAAGACATTCTCAGGCTGACTGGATTATCAATGGGGTGGACAGAATCAGGAACCAGGTAAAAGGTAAACACAGGTAAGAGGTAAACACAGGTAAAAGGTAAACACAGGTAAAAGGTAAACACAGGTAAAAGGTAAACACAGGTAATAGGTGAACACAGGTAAAAGGAGCACAGGTAATTGGAAGTATAATCTGTGACCAGCGAAAATAGTCCACACCTTCGACCAGGTAAAGTGCTGACATGATTAAGTCACTCTCGCAGCGCATGTCAGGTAGAGAGGGTGGGTGGTAGGTGGATGGTTAGGATTAAGTCACTCTATCAATGCATGTAAGGTAGGGAGGATGGGTGGTAGGTGGATGGTTAAGGTAGAATGGATGGTAGGTGGTTGGTTATGCTAAAATCGACTACTGGTGTGAGTACAATTGCATCCGTGACCAGACTCAGGGCACAGACTCTGTAATCCGTTCCCTGAGGTGCAGCATTTACGCGCCACACACCTGCACATGTCACCAATCAAACGCCAGTACCCACCGTCCATACTGAATGTGTGTGTATGTGTGTGTGTGATTCAGAGGATGTTTTTATGATAAGATGATGGCTAGTGAAGTCCTCTTTAACGAAATTCGGATGATCAAACTGTCCCTGCCCCAACCTGGGAATGAATTCGGATGGTATAGCCACACAATCATGACTCTCAGGCGGGGAACTCAGCAAGGGTAGGCTATGGAATCGATGGGGAGTTACTGCATTTCACAGAGTCCTTTTATCCCTGTACATCCTGGCAAAAGAATACCGTTAATGTACATTTATTCCTTGGGTTAGAATAATAAGCCTTAGAGGTTCTTTAACACTTCTTCCTTAGCGATTTATTTTTAGGTACTGCCGAGTAATACCCCTTTGTACGTTCCTTATACAGAGTATGGCGATATTGGAAGGATTTATGTAGCACAAAAGAGGACATTAAGGTATTGCCTGTAAAACGCCTTTGTCGGCGAGGTACGAGCGAGGCCATTTAAATCCGCGACAGCATTCGCCTCACACCCCGAGGATGCCTAGAGTATATTGATGGCTACCCGCCTACCAAGTTTCATGCCATTACGACAAAGTGTCTGGCCAGTGGCACCTCTTTTGAAAATTTTGGACATGGTGCATTTGCCGTGTGTCAGGTGTCACATGCACCGCCTGGGTGTTGTGAAACCTGTCAGAAACAAATCCTAAAGAATTGGGCATCATATGGTGCAAACCACGCAGTGATCGGTCATGTGGTTGCTGATATACAAGCTTCTCAAAAGCGTTACGGTCGGGTCGGGTTGGGCCGGGCTGAATTGGTCCACTCATATGTGAGGAAATGCCACTACTTGACAAGAGACTCGCAAAGGCTTCGCCCTCGCTTGTGATAAACAAAATGAATCTCTTAGGAAGAGGTGTTAGGGTCACTAAGACAGACATGCAGTTTCTTCTAAGGATCAGTCTTCCCCTAGAATACGACCCGCAACAATCGATGTTTCGTCCAGGTGCCTAGATGTACCGCTGAGTGTACGGAAATAAGAGGGAAACAAACTTCGTCCAAGAGTCTTACCGGGAAAAGAATCGATCTCGGGTTCTTCCAGTTGCGGGCTAGATGTGCTAACCAATACACCAGCCGAGTAAAATGAACAGAGGCTGGGGACGGAATGGAGACGGGAACCCCACACACCTGTCAGAGTTTCCCAGAACAGGTGAAAGGAGAGGGGGAGAGGAAGTGAGTGTGTGTGTGTGTGTGTGTGTGTGTGTGTGTGTGTGCGTGTGTGTGTGTGTGTGTGTGTGAGAGAGAGAGAGAGAGAGAGAGAGAGAGAGAGAGAGAGAGAGAGAGAGAGAGAGAAAGGTTTTAGGATTAGCAGTGAATGAAAGAGGAAAAAAATACGGCAATTTTAAAAAAAAATGAGAAAAAGAATTCTCTGCCACCTCATCCTCGGTCTACCTCCCCCTCTTTCCATCCCTCCCACTCATACACCCTCCTAGCCTGACACTGTTATTTTATGCCCGTTCCTTGAGGCCCACCGATCCTCCAACGTCCCCACACACCTTCACATGTCACCACTTCGGCACTGATACCCACCGTCCATCTTGAATGTTAGGTCGGTGTAATTTGGATGGTACTGTGAACTCGACCTCGCGTCCTTTCAACCAGCTAGCCTCTTCCAACCACTTGACCACCATCATCCCCATACGGCAAAACCAGAATATATTGCCTTTTTCATCACTGTATCACACTAAGATCGTTGCCACCCATCCATCGAGTCCTTTACCGCCCCGTGAGGAGCGTAGGGGCCCTGGGCTAGGCTGCTTCACTTTTAATGGAAGAGTGCCCAGTTGCTCTCTCCTGTGTGGCATTATGTGCGCAGTAACCCCAGCCAATCCTTGGATGTAAACCTTTAATGACCACTTTCTGTTGGAACGCCGCAGCCCACTAGATCACCAGGCGTCTGTTTTAGTGCTATGGTTACCTCCCAGCGTAGTAGATTATTCCCTGGGCTGCAAGTAACCATTTGGCTTGCCACTCAGTTTAGAGTCACCTGAATGTACCACAACATCAAGTGAATGGATGGTGGGTGCCATGTGAAAAGTAGTAGTAGCAGTTGAACCCAGTGGACGGCAGGCTGAAATTATCCCTCCCTTTCGGCCCACCATCCTCCTTTCGGGGGAGAGGGAGGGAGTTAGGGACGTTTGTATAACTAGACAGCTGACCACCGAGCTACATCAGTCCCACCACATGAAGGCGTCCCTCTCCTGCGCCACCTTGAGTACACCAGAGACTAACAAGAAGAGCATACGGAAGTGAATCTGATGGGAGAACAAGGAGGGGAAGACCGAGAACGAGGCGGAAAGATAAAAGTAATGAAAACTGGCACGCGTGATGCATGGAAGGTTAACCCCTTGGCCCACGGCACGTGTTTAATTATTATTATTATTATTATTATTATTATTACTACTACTACTACTGCTACTACTACTACTACTACTATTATTATTATTATTATTATTATTATTATTATTATTATTATTATTACTACTACTACTACTACTACTGCTACTATTATTATTATTATTATTATTATTATTATTATTATTATTATTATTATTATTATTGCCATCTGCAGACGATTTTGTTCAGCTTCGGGGAGACTTTTTTCAAAACGGAGTCTTCATTATATAACGCTTTTACAACTTGAATTTTGATGGTAGATGGTGGCGCTCATCATCCACTCACTCGATGTAGTGCTGGCTACTTATTTCCTTCCTCTGTCTCACTGTATCTCTGTGTCTGCCCTTCTCTCCACCTACTTCTTCCTTTCCCTCCCGTTACTCTTCATTACTCTTCTTTCCACTTCAGGTGGCTCTACACTGAGTGACAAGGCTAATGGTTTCCTGTCACCCACGAAGTCATTTACGGCTCTGGCTGGTAACCATGTAACCTTATTACTGGGTGAAGTGGGGCCTGCTATGGTATCCTTGTTAACTGAGTGGAGAGACGCAGATGCGGCGTCCATCCAGGAACCAAGCCTTCCCACTATTCCTCTTGCCTGGCTGTGGTGAGGCGCTGTCAGCCACAAGGGAACATGGGTTCACTGCACGAAATAGCTCTGCAAGAGCGTTTACTTGCCTGTGGTTGATGAGATTGCTCGGGATTGATCAACAACAACAACAACAACTTGGGTGCTGGAGACGGACGCCTCCACGTGGTGGCACTGATATAACCGAGCGGTGGAGCTGCGTGGTTAAACAAGCGTCCCTCAGCTCCCTCCTAATCCCCTGCGAGGAGGGTAGTGAGCTGCGGGAATGGGAATCTTCAGCCTGCAGCCCACCGGGTGCACGTCCGGATGAGGCAGGGGTTGCACGTGCCACCACTAGCGCGCCCTCCCAAGCTGAGTAAAATCGTCTATTAATGGCAACGAGAAAACGAAAACAGCATTCTCGATTTGAAGAATTTACAGAGAAAGTGTACGGAAGTGAAGTTGATTGGGGGAAGAGGAGAGGAGGACCGAGAACAAAAGGAATAAAGTGAGAGTATATGAGGGAGGATGAGGTGGAAAGGAGGGAGGGAGGGTTGCTATCCGAATTCCCTTATTATCGGAGGGGCTTCTCTACGAAACCCGCTTCCTCAGATTGGTGTCCCCCCAGCCTTCAGCCCACAGCAGTCCAAGTCTATATATATATATTTATTTATTTATATATTCAGTGGAGGACACCTGTAGTATGGTATATGATTTCCCTTCTATTTTTGATTTGTTTATCCTTTCTCTGTTCATCTTCTGTTAAAAAAAAAGGATGAACTCAGGGATCAGACATGAAGCAGTGTATACAGAGTCAGGAGGGAAATATCATACATCATTTCTATTCAGTCATTTTTATGGACACACACATTTTTTTTCTGTTTTTTTAACCTACGCTTCCACAAGACACTTTGGTTCAACATACAGGGAAACTGGCGTCAAAGGGTTAAATATTACTGTTTTTATGTGCCCGACTCCTGGCGTAGGCTTAACAATCCTTTCTCTTAGGCCCAGCTGCCCTTCTCGATGCTGCACACCTTCACATGGCACCACTTTGACACTAAGACCCACCGTCCATATTAAATGCATGCTAGAGGTGTCTCATTCAGGACTGGTGCACAGGTATTTAAAGGGGGCGCTTTGTTATGACATGTCAGTGGGTGTTGTGGATAATATGTAAAGTCTTTTCTGATTTATTCCATTCACCAAAATCTACTGTCCATACTGGGATCGAACTCGCGTCATTTCAGACATCGGACATCCTCTCGAATCACCTGGCCACAGAAAGAGCATTATTTCCCCAGCTTTTACAAATCTGATGCAAAAAAAAAAGAACCCAAGACTGAGAGCCTGAAATACACGTCCCTTGAAGAGAAGCACCCATCAGCCCCTCTGCCTGACCCCGCATCCTGTGAGCGGTGGACTAGGCGAGAGAATTTCCAAGTGTTTCTGCCCCATATTCAGTGGTTGGCCTCCCCTTCCACGACACGCCAGCCTCGTCCATAATACTCCGTGCTTTCCTTAGCCTATTATAGTTTGCTAAATTCGTTACAGGTCTCGTGTGTGTGTGTGTGTGTGTGTGTGTGTGTGTGTGTGTGTGTGTGTGTGTGTGTGTGTGTAAGGTGGAGTGACGGGTGGAGGGAGGGGCGAAAGGAGCCTCTTCACATGAATTTTTTTACAAGACAAAGTAAAGTTAAATCTTGAACAGCTCCCCAGTTCTCCTCGGTCAGTTGCTCCTTTCATGCCTTTTCGCCGCACTGTTGCATCACTCTTTAAACTGGCACTTGTTCTTTCCGTGGACACACTTATTATGAACTCTGTTACTTTCTTGTCCTCTCCTGTAAAGATGGCATGCGGCACCCGTTTACCCACACCCTCTAAACGTTTCTTCCGATTATGTATTAAGTGAACTTGTATTCTCACTCCTTCAGGATACTTACTTGGGGCTCTACTTATAAATTCTCTAAAGGTTAAGTTGTTTATATGACTATACGTTTGGCGTCACTTATATAGATACTAAAACTTTCCCAGTCAAATACTTCACTCTTTTTACTCTAACTTGGCCCAGATTTTCGTCCTTTTGCGGTTTATTTCGCGTAACTTAGAGCTGGAAAAAAACAGAACGGCTCTACATCCTTCCCACAGCACTTCTTCGTGACTGGCACCGCGTTTTAGTGTGAATCATCTGTTACAACTCAGCATTCAAGACCAAGAGATGGCAATTTTAGGCCAGGTTAGAGTAAAAGGAGTATAATGAATATCAAAATTACGGAGAACGAAAAAGCAAGATAATTTATGATACCTGTTATGGACGCCACTTTATGTTTGAACTACTTAGGCTGCTTTATAAATACAACAGGTCATTTGCTGAACACTCTTATTTCGATTTCCTTCCATATATCTTCGAACAGGTTTTTCGTTCAGTGTGTTCAGAGGCCGCAAAATGAACGTACTGGTGTATTGATTTTGTCTGTAACTTTGACTAATTTGGAAAAGACGAATTTTGAAGGTTTCCAGCCTTTGGTTCTATTTTTTTTTTTTTTTTTTTACAGAAAATGAATACCTTGTCACACGTATCTCAGTCCACCTTTTCTTATACCAGTCCCCCCCCCCTCTACTTCCACCTTTTCTACACCAATACTAAGACGAAATAAGTGAGGATTACTGAGAGAGAGAGAGAGAGAGAGAGAAGTAGGTTGAGGAGAGGAAAATCAGGGCATAAGAGAGAAGCGTAACCAAGTAAGAGAGGGTGGTGTGGAAGAGAGTGTGGGGGTGGAGGGGGAAGAGGGTGGGGGTGGAAGGGGGTGGGGGTGGAGGCAGGGAATGGTACAGTACAGCCCTCCATATACGGTGAGAGAGAGAGAGAGAGACTTTTGAAATCCTAAGAGACGCTACTGGGATGCTAAAGACGGCGATGATGATGATATTGATGATGATTAATGAAAAATAAAATGCCATAGATTATATTCGGATGGGAAGGACGATTCTAATTCTAAAACTGCCAGAAATCCGGTCTCCCTTTCCTGTACCATTTGGCTGCCTTTCCTCCAACTCACAACCCCCTCTCTCTCTCCTATATCTCTTTAATTCATCCCTGTATCTCAGGCTTGGTCTCCCCCTCCTCAGTTACCTGATATAAATTCGTCAGCCCGAGGACGGATTATGTGAAGTTTTATGTCTACCGATAAGCGATTTTTTTTACCTTTGAAAATACCTGTCGCTCTGATGAAGGTAGCACATAGGATTTTACAGGTGTTGTTTTCTAGATATTTGCTTCATATTTCCTGCTGGTGATACATGCTAAGAGGCAGAAAGTTGTCTTGGATCATTTCTTTATCATTATTATTATTATTATTATTATTATTATTATTATTATTATTATTATTATTTTCTCCTCCTCCTCCACCTCCTCCTCCTCCACCTCCTCCTCCTCCTCCTCCTCCTCCTCTTTCTTCTTCTTCTTCTTCTTTTATTATTATTATTATTATTATTATTATTATTATTAAACCATTTTGACGAATACGTCAAATCTGGGTAAGATCTCTCACAAAAGGGGTAAATTTGACTTTCTGTTCTCTTATTCTTATGTTTTCGTAGAGGGAGTATTATGGCGGACTTCTGGCCTTTGGTTCCTTCTTTCTTAAAAAAAAAAAAAAAGTGTTCCTCCAGTTTGAAAAGTTTCCCCCAAAATGAATAAATTACCTAGAGTTAACTAGAATAAAACAAGTAGCACTCAGACGGCTCGGCACCCACGCTCTATCTCTGACCTGGCCCTGTGACCCTGACCTTCGGTGTTGTGCTCTAAAAATCAGGTCACTTTATCTTTTCCTGACCCTCAACCTTTCCACCGAGCCTGGTCCAGATCGGATCAAGAGTGTGTACAGTGAGCTTACCTGGCACTGACCTTTGATCGGCTTCCGAAATCCAGTCATATCACACTAAGTTTATCCTTAACCATTTCAAAGTTTGGTCCCGAAATCTAATCATTCCATCCTTGGCTTACCCTCAACCCTTCCAAAGGTTAGTCCCAGATGAATCAAAACTGAGTGACTTTTAGGGCTTAACCTTTGACCTTGCTCCGTGACTTTGACCTCTGATCAGTTGCTCTCAGAATTAAGGTACCTCATCTTTGCCTGATCCTTAACCCTTCCACGTAGTTTGGTCTCAGTCGAATTAAAAATGATTTAGTTGACCTTCCCATATGGTTTCGACCTTTGACCTTCTGTTATCAAAGTCAGATCACTTAATTCCAGACTGACCCTCAACCCTTCCAGCAAGTTTGGTTTAAGTTGGTCAAAAGAATGTATGAGTTATACTGTTTTCACACACACACACACACACACACACACACACACACACACACACACACACACACACACACACACACACACACACACACACGCAGGCACACAGAGGCAGGGAAAGACAATATCGCTCCGCCTTCTGAGTGCGGGCGATAATTATTTAAAAAAAAATAATTGGCACGGTAAGAAAATCACAGTGAGGATACTAACATACTTTTTGTGGTGACTGTACGGGTATGTAAACTATGGAGGTGTCCCTGAACATGCCCTTCACGGTACAGGGGACAAAAAAGTGTTGCTATTCACGCTGCCCTTTGCATTCCAAGGCTGAAGAATTTTGAAACGCTGCAATGACTGTTTTATTGCTATAGTCGGTGGAGAAGGGCGCCCTCGTGTGGTGGCATCGATATAACCGGGCGGCCCAACTGCCTGGCTTGTTCTTTAGCTGTGGGGATGAGGTGGAACGAAGCGCGGGTGAAACAGAACTCTATCCGGAACTACTCGCAGGAATGAAGTTCACTCCTGTTTCACCTGTGCTTCCGTCCACCTCCTTCCCACACTCGTCATAGTGTCCCTACGTTCTTCAGTTACTTCCCTGTTCCCCGAAAGGAGGATGGTGGATCGCAGGAGAAGGATAAAGTCATTTTGTTGTCCACTGGGTTCTCGTTTCAGGCGACCCTTGAGATGTATATATATATATATATAATCGAAGTATATATATAATCGAGTGTCAGTAGAGTAAATGAGTGTACGATATGTGCTTTACGGAAAATTTTACTTGCAAATACTATTGTGTATTTCCAGATGATGTATGTACCCAGTACAAAATATGCTGAGCACTTGACCGTATACAATATGAAGGATATTTAGAGTATGAATGCTATATACTATACTAGTGCCTGCCAGCAAAAACTTACAGGACTTACCAATAGCTTTTCTATCACAAAATTGATTGCAAATACCATCGTCTTTGTTTCCATACCGTTACTCAGCCACAATGACCAGTTCTGACTAGGGTCGAAACAATTATCTTCGCCTATTTTCGCTTGTGGTGATTTCCGACAATTGCGCCTTTGCATCGCGTGCGATCGCCAAAATTTTGTTTGGTATTCTTCTGACATTTCCTGGGCTTTCCCCGACCTGATGTAAAAAGAATTAGGTCTGTTATCTATTACCGCTCTCGTGAAAGAAACGAACAAATGCACAGTCAGACACACATACACAGCATTCTCAAGCTACTGTATGTAACTCTAGTACGAAGCAGTGTGAAATGGAACGAAACGGAGTGACCTAACTTTAAAGCCACTTTTAAGAGAAGCCTTCAGACTCCTAGTTAAGGTGTCGGAAGTACGGTAATAAAAGAAAAAATATATACTTTGGGTCCATAATCGAAATATCATTGAGAGAAAAAAAATAATGATGAGAGAAAAGGTATATTAGTAGATTAGGAAGATCAGTTTGAAGGTGATGAGATATATATAAAAAAATTGAGGAAGAACTGGGAGAGATAACAGAAGATAAGAATTGAGAGAGATATATTGGAAGGATGAGAGAGAGAGTGAGGTAGAGTAGTAGTAGTAATAGTAGTAGTAGTAGTAGTATAACCTATGTAGTAAGGTATATGATTATAGAGACGTACGTAGGAGCAAGATAGGTATGAGAGAGAGAGAGGGAGGTATGAGAGGAGATTAGGTATGAGAGAGAGAGAGAGAGAGAGAGAGAGAGAGAGAAAGAGAGAGGTATGAGAGGAGATTAGCATTCAGGAAGAAGAGCTGATGAGGGATTTGTAAGTCTCAGAAGATGATATATAACGTGACATATAAAGAAATGAGGGTGAGGAAGGGAACAGGTAGAGACATTAATTACGGGCAGAGGGATGTGTATGAGAAGGATTCAAGCACCACGCATCCTCCCTCTCAATGTACCACCCCTTTCTTCCCTCCTGTTTCTCCCCATCCCCCCCACCCTCTGTCTCACCCTCACCTTTCTCCCTTCCTTCCTTCCTCCTCCCCATCTCTCTCTCTCTCTCTCTCTCACACACACACACACACACACACACACACACACACACACACACACACACACACACACACACACACACACGACTATAATGAAAAACGCATCACAGTACTGAAGTGGTTATAGAAGTGAGGGAGAATATTTAGGTGGGGGAGGGGAGGGATTGAAGCACATACGGTTCTTAAATCCCTAATCCCTAAGTAAATGTCAATAATAAGGGATATGACATTAGAAAAAGAAAAATAACGAGAGAGAGAGAGAGAGAGAGAGAGGGGGACCTATGCACTGAGATGAATGAGTGGTGGAAGTGTGAGTAGACAGGTGAAACAAGTCAGGGGAGGGAAGAGGTCAGGTGTGTTACTACTCCAAGGTTGCCCCCGCTGACCACACCCACACCCATATCCATACCCACACCCACACCCACACCCATATCCATACCCACACCCACACCCACACCCATATCCATACCCACATCCATACCCATACCCATACCCATATCCACTCTTACACGCACACCCACACCAACCCACACCCACACTCACACCCACACCCCTGCCCCTACCCCACATCCACACCCACAAACACACCCTCCCCAACCTCCTCATATCCCCAATCCCCCCGCCCAACGCCTCCCCCAACCTCACATCTGTCTCCCTTTTCTCACCCCTTCCTTCACCCCCTCTATCCCCGACCTTTCACCCACACCCTCCCCCTCCCCCACCCCTCCCCAGCCCCATTCCAACCTCTTCCCTCCCCTCCAACCTCTCAACACCCCAGGCTTCCTTCTGTTTCAGTTTCCCTTCACCCCAACCCCATCCAGCTCCCTTTCTTCCATCTTCCTGTCCTACATACTCCCTCCCCTTCACCTTTACTTTTCTCATTCCAACCCCCTTCTTCTTTCCCCCTTCTCCTCCCTCCTCAACCCTCCAACCTTCCTTCTTTCTCCACATTCCCTTCCTCCCTCCACCTGTCCTTGCACCTGTCATTCCACTCACCCCCCCTGACCTCATACCACACTACTTCTCCGCTACGCCAACACGGAAAGATATTGCTCACTGCCACACCCACACTTCATACACTCCTCTAGCCTCCTCAAACCTCCCCTTCCTCCTCCTCTCTCTGTCTCTCTCTCCCCCAAACCCCTATCCAATCGTCCCCAGTATTCCTAGTCTCCTCTCGTCTCTTCTACTCCCACCCCATCCTCCCCTCCACCTCAGTTTTCATTCCACTCTCTCCCGGACCTAACACCACACCAGTACACCACCTTTATACCACCCCCACACCAGCAAGGGAAGAGCCCAACTTGCTGCCACACCCAAACCTTAAACTAACTTCATTTCCTGCTTCTTTTTTCTCGTCTCTCTCGCTTCATTCCACCCCTCAACCCTCCTTTTAACCCCGCTGTCATTCCACCCACCTCCCTGGCCTCATTCCAGTACTCCACCATCCATACCACCACACCCACACCTTACACCCCACCCCTCCAACCTCCCCCGCCAATACCACCACACCTCGCACCCACACTCCTGCAACCATCCAGACCTTCCTTCCGCACACCTGCATGACCTCATACCACTCTAATACACCACCACACCACCAGCAGGGAAAGACATCAACATCACCACCAGAGTGTACATTGATGTAATTCTTTCTCTCTCACAAAACGCCGCGCCAGCACACTATGCCCTGTTCATTTGTACTTGGCTTAAAATTGCCGTCTTTCCATTATCAGTGTCGAGTTGTAGTTGTTGGTGGTGGTAGTGTTTGTTTGTTGTTGTTGTTGTTATTGTTACTCCGAAATCTTAAGGACGGAAACATATCGCCCGATGCTGCCCTACTCCTGCTTCCCATCATCCCCACCATCGTCCTTTCGAGGGATAGGGCGGGAGCTGAGGGAACTTTGTATACCTGGGCGAAGGATCAATTCAGCTATATTTGTACCGTCGTTTGAAGATTTCCAAGAGTTAACCGTTACTCCCAGTCCTTCATTTATGCAACAGGTCAACTCTGGAACTGTCTCCCTCTGTCTGTATTTCCTACTTCTATGATCTCCAGTCTTTCAAACGCAGTGTGTCCAGGCATCTCGAAATGAACGGATCTTGAATTTGGCTCTCTTTTGTATTGTTTTTGTTTTTTCTTGGAAGGAATGGTTTGCTGGCTTCGGCCTTTGGTTCCATAAAAAAAGAAAAACTGCCAGACTGTAGCAAAATAGTACTGTAACACTAGAAATGGTACTAGTCACGAAGAAATGCTGTGGATAGGATGTAGGGCCGTAGTGAAGAGTGCTATGGAAGGGATATAGAGCCGTAATGCTGTCTCAGTTCGGCACAGAGCTGTAACACAACACCAAAATATGATGCTCTAGTCACGAAGAAGTGCCGTGGAAAAGATATAGAGCCGTAGCATTGTCTCATCTGCCACTGAGCTGTATCAAGAATTTAACCCTTCGCTATGATCCTAGTCACGAAGAAGTGCAAGGGAAAGGTTATAGAGCCGTTGCATCGCCTTCTGCCATTGAGCAACGAGAAATGAGCCACAGAAGAACGAAATTTTTGCGCCAAGTTAAGATGAACAGACTATAGACTCTACTTCTTTCACCTTAACTTGGCCCAGATTTTCTCCGTTTCAGCTGATTTCCTGTAGTTCAGTGGCAGACTAAGACAATACTACGGGTCTTCGCCTCTCCCTAGCGCTTCTTCGTGACTAGCATCATATTCCAGTGTTAATAAGTTACAGCTCAGCATGCAAGGTGATAATTTTAGGCCAAGTTAGAGTAAAAAGAGTATAGTTAGAGAGAGAGAGAGAGAGAGAGAGAGAGAGAGAGAGAGAGAGAGAGAGAGAGAAAATGCATGTACGAAGTTTAACAGAGAACTAGCAAAGAGAGAGAGAGAGAGAGAGAGAGAATGTGGGTATGAAAGGATTAATGAGGGCAGTATCCAATCCCCCAATCCCTTCAGTTCGAGAAATCCCTCCTACCCCAAAGAAAATCGTCAGGGGATTGCAGAAATAAAGAACAAACTACCTCCTCGGATTTAAGGGATTTTTTTAGAGGCAATATTCGACCTGGGATTTTTTAAGAGACAAGTTTCGACCTGGGATGGATTTAATTACCTTCATTATACGAGAAAATTTCCCTAATTAACCCCTTCAGTCCGATTATCTTTCTTTTTTTTATCTCCCTTTCTCAGACGATTTCTTTCAGCTCTGGATGGGCTTTTCAATTTGTAGGGGTTAAATACAGCACTCGTTAAACGTTTTAGGTATAGCTTTCGTTAAACGTTTTACACATGGCCTTCATTAAACGTTTTTGATAGAGCCTTCATTAAACGTTTTTCATATAGCTTTTATTAAACGTTTTAGGTATAGCTTTCTTTAAACGTTTTTAGCCTTCATTAAACGTTTTTATATAGCCTTCATTAAACGTTTTAAATATAGCCTTCATTAAACGTTTTACATATAGCTTTCGTTGAACGTTTTAAATATAGCCTTCATTAAACGTTTTTGTAGCCTTCATTAAACGTTTTACATATAGCTTTTCTCTGAACGTTTTAAATAGAGCCTTCATTAAACGTTTTAGATAGAGCCTTTATTAAAAGTTTGTAGCCTTCAGTAAACGTTTTAGTTATAACTTTCTTTAAACGTTTTTAGCCTTCATTAAACGTTTCTTATTGGTCTTCGTTAAACGTTTTTGAAAGTCTTCATTAAACGTTTGATATATAACCTTCATTAAACGTTTTTTATATGGCCTTCGTTAAACGTTTTTAGTCTTCAGTAAACGTTTTAGATACAGCCTTCATTAGACGTTTTAGATACAGCCATCATCGAACGTTTTTAAATATAGCCTTCATTAAACGTTTTAGATGCAGCCTTCGTTATACGTTTTAGATACAGCCTTCATTAAACGTTTTGAGCCTTCATTAAACGTTCTTAGCCTTCAATAAACGTTTTTAGCCTTCATTAAACGTTTTAGATGCAGCCTTCATTAAACGTTTTTAGCCTTCATTAAACGTTTTTAGCCTTCATTAAACGTTTTGAGCCTTCATTAAACGTTCTTAGCCTTTATTAAACGTTTTTAGCCCTCATTAAACGTTTTAGGTACAGCCTTCGTTAAATGTTTTAGATATAGGCTATCCTTCGTTAAACGTTCCAGATGTTTTATTAAACGTTCTAGAGAGAGCCTTGATTAAACGTTTTAGATATAGCCTTCGTTAAACGTTTTAGGGGCAGGGTACTCACTTGTAAGTAATAAGATTCGTCTGGGTAGAGCAAGAAGAAGTGAAACGCAGAGATCTTGGGCCCTGAGCTGTAGACGCGAAGGGTGGCTGGGTATACCTCGACCAAACCTTGTGCATTGACTCGCCATACAACCTCCGTGAAAGGGTTCATTGTTGAGACTGAAGATAAACTAAGTCGACCCCGTATGACCTTGACCTTTGACCCCTTGACCTTGCTGACCTAATCACTTCATCGTCCCTTCATACTGCATCACTGACAAAAGTTTGGTCGAAATCCGTGGAGGGGTTCAGGAGATATCGCGCCCACAAGGATAAACTAAGTCGACCCCATATGACCTTGACCTTTGACCCCTTGACCTTGCTGACCTAATCACTTCATCGTCCCTTCATACTGTATCACTGACAAAAGTTTGGTGGAAATCCGTGGAGGGGTTCAGGAGATATCGCGCCCACAAGAGAGTTACGAACGCACAGACCCACGCACGCAGGCACCTACGCACGCACGGACGAGCAGATCAATCTCTTAATTCCTCTTCTAGCATAGGTGGGTGGAGGTATAAGTCTAGAAATGCGCCATGGGACTGAAGGAGTTGAATAAAATGATCTGGACTTATCAGGAGTAAACTAGAAGGAAAAATAAAAAAAAAAAACATGGAAAGTAAAACAGAAAAACATAGAAAGTAAAACAGAAAACGTCATTAGATTGAAGGGATTAATTTACTAACCTAAACTTAAAACCTCTAAACCCCTCCCGACCCCCCCCCCCTACCTTTCCAACCCTCCTTCCACCTCACTGTCGTTCCACCCACCTTCCTCACCCCATACCACTCCAGTACCCCTATATTATCATACCACCATACCGCTACACCCCAAATACCAGCACACACACACACACACACACACACACACACACACACACACACACACACACACACCGCCTCATTTGATTTTCTCTCATCCCTTCCCATCCACCTTCATTTCCCCTCCAGGTCCCCTCTGTCCCCTTCTCCACCCCTCAGCCACCAATTACAAACCTTGAGAGAGAGAGAGAGAGAGAGAGAGAGAGAGAGAGAGAGAGAGAGAGAGAGGACTTCCCTAACTTTCATTTGCCGCCCTCGATCCAAATCTTTCAATCTTAATTCAGAAAATATTAGAACATGAATTTGTTTGCATCCTACCTCACAGCTAAAGGTTATTCTCTCTCTCTCTCTCTCTCTCTCTCTCTCTCTCTCTCTCTCTCTCTCTCTCTCTCTAAATATATATGTATGTTATTACTTTTAACATTTTATCTGAAAGTGTAAGAATCGTAATGTCTGTCTCTCGTGTATATTCTCTCTCTCTCTCTCTCTCTCTCTCTCTC
Source organism: Coenobita brevimanus (assembly GCF_032717465.1). Lineage (NCBI taxonomy): Eukaryota > Metazoa > Arthropoda > Malacostraca > Decapoda > Coenobitidae > Coenobita > Coenobita brevimanus. The sequence goes on along the minus strand of NC_137005.1, from coordinate 38,530,190 downwards.
AGTTAAAGCATGCGATTGCCACACCCTCCACCACACCACAACATTACCCAACATCCCACTTCAAGAGGATTTTCAGGCCAAGACAACATCAATTTACACACACACACACACACACACACACACACACACACACACACACACACACACACACACACACACACACACACAGTTTCCAATTTCTCTCATACCAGACATGTTTACACACACACACAAGCAAACAAACAAACACACAAACGCACGAAAGACAAATACATACATACATACACATACACACATGCCTACACACGCACATGACCTACACTCACACCTTCCACTGACCTCCCTTTCCTAACATGTTTACACACACACACACACACACACACACACACACACACACACACACACACACACACACACACACACACACATTCTCATATTTTGGCTGCCTGTATTCTCTCGCCCTTTGAATATCCCCCTAACACCTTTTCCATAGCGATTTATTTTTGACTGGAGTGAAAGAAGCCTGAAAGAGTTAGCATTAAATATATTCAGAAGGCGACCCGTATATAGCACCAGAAACTCCCTTGATATTACGTGTTGCGGAAACGGCTCAGTCTGCGGGTGTGGTCCTTGATGTTTCAATGGGAGTAAGAAATGGATAAATAATACAGGTTAGAAACTGATAACGCTGCCTAAGCCTTCCTCTCTCTCTCTCTTTCTCTCTCTCTCTGCTTGTGTGTGTGTGTGTGTGTGTTCGTTGTGTGTATGGCCGTATGTTAGCGTGAGAGAGGGTTGCGTGTAGTGTGCGGGAATAGCGTGCGGTTTGCGTGCGGTCCAGAAGGTGTCTCTGCCGCCGTAATGTTGAGTGAAAGTGTTTATGTAAAATATTTGCATAATGTGTACAGGTAAAGGTCTTATGGGGTTCACGTGAGGTAATGTAAGTGTTGGTTGCGGTGTGTGTGTGTGTGTGTGTGTGTGTGTGTGTGTGTGACTTGGATCTGGTGTGTGTGTGGTAACAGTTCACTACTACTGCTACTACTACTACTACTACTACTACTACTATTACTACTACTACTACTACCACCACTACGTCCAAACATTTATTCAGAGTAGTAGTAGTGGTAGTAATAATAATGGTGGTAGTATTAGTAGTAGTAGTAGTAATAATAATAATGGTGGTGGTATTAATAGTAGTAGTAGTAGTAGTAGTTGTTGTTGTTGTTGTTGCGTCAGGTTCATTTGAAACGTGAACCCATTATATTTCTGGCTTAGGTTGTCCGTCTCCACCATCCTCCTTTCAGGGAATAGGGAAGTAGTGGAAGCAGAATGTTGAGCCACACAGTTATATCGGTGCCACCACGTGAAGGCTCCCTCTCTAGCACCCCTCAGGTGAGTAAGGTCGGCAGGTGCTAATAGGAAGGAAGTTTAGAATACGTCCTCGTGGTGAATGGGTTAAAACAAAGCGGTGTGTGTGTGTGTGTGTGTGTGTGTGTGTGTGTGTGTGTGTGTGTGTGTGTGTGTGTGTGTGTGTGTGTGTGTGTGTGTGTTTTTGTGTGTGTGTGTGTGTGTGTGTGTGTGTGTGTGTGTGTGTGTGTGTGTGTGTGTGTGGTGCTACATTTGAGCGCCCCACCCCCACCTTTACCTTGACTAACAAACAGCAACGACAAAAACATACCTGCGTGCGCTGGGAGACTCGTAAATTTCTGTGTTCGCACCTCACCAGCCCCAGCCTCTTCACCTCGATGATGGCCGGGGAGGTAGGGGGGGTCAAGGAGGAGGGGTGGGTGGCGTGAAGTGGGGGGGGGAGAGACGGGTGTGACTCGACCTGAAGCTCTTGATCATCTAAGGTTGCAGTTAAGGTTGCAGTTGCATTGTAGGGGTTGCCTCCCGTTGCACAGCCCCGTCCACTTTGCACACCTAGCAATCAGGTAATGTATACTTATAGCGTCATTGCTGCGTACATGTAAGTTAGGTGAATGTGAGTGTTTGTATTATATTATCCATTGATCTGTAAATATTAATGTATCTGTCTAAAAATTCACGGTCTGTTTTTTTTCCGCTATGCATGCCAACAGTTTTCAAGGTACAATGTAGAATATATACATGGGTGTAGATATTTCCCACAGAAGGATCACCAGCATAGTAGGTACACCGAGCGGGGTTCAAAGGAGGAGACTTAGCGCCCGACCCCGACCTAGTATTGGGGATAAAAAAGAGAGAGAGAGAGAGAGAAAGACAGGTGTGAAAGAATTAACCTGTACCTGGGAGACTATGCTTGGGCGTTCAGGGGAGGAGGGACAGCCCCTGACACCCAGTCTGAACCCACCAAGAAAATATGCACAGATTTGAAGATTAAGGAATGGAAGTTATGGGTATGCTAGACTTGCAGACTCAGTTAAGTTGTAGACGCCACAGGAACTATGCTTGGCGTTTCGGAGAGGGGATACAGCCACCCATCCTGACACCCTAATTATCTACAGTTTTCTAGCTCTAGTTATGAAATATCGTATATATCTAGATACAGTGTTAAGGAGGCAAAGGGCACCACGCAAAGTAGTGTGGCGAGGGGAACGCAACCACCAACCCCGACTCTGCAAAGACAGTAGCCGAACTTGGCTTATCCGAGTACACATTCAGAAAATTTTCAGATGTGTGGTATATCGATCACTAACACCATTTATGGCAAGCTCATGCTGCCCTTATTGGTAGTCGTGTTTTCTTGCTTGGTTCTTTCTTTTGGTCTTTCTTTTATAACTGTGGCAGGCAGTTCTACCCTTCAGAACTAGCCCTTCAGAACTAGCCGATTCCGACCAAACTTAGACACAGTGACCAGCCTATGACCTCGTTGTGTCAGCAAGGTTTCGGTTGCTAGGCAGCTATTCGTTTCCTGGTCGTTAAAACAGCGGAACACCCGCTTTTTTCGTACTTTTCACGTGTTGGCCTGTAGAAGCATTACTAATGGGCGTAGAGAGCTCTGACTTCTTAAGGCGTAATCTTGAGGTCATTCCTTATCGAAAGTTTACCATCCATTTCCCCTCTCTCTAGTTCTCAAGTGACAGCCTTGTGAAGATTGGCCTCAGCGTCCTCAGCAACCAGTACTGGTTTTCAAAAATATCCACCTAGTGACTCGATGGAATTGAATTAAACTTTGCATGCTTATAGAAACTGATGTACCAGAACTTTCTCTGTACACCTGTGTGTCACATTGGCCAGGTCAAGGGTCACAGGTAAGCAAATGGAAAAACGGTGAAAATAGCTAAAATCACGACTATGCTCGCGCAAAATGCTAAGACTCCGAAGATTATGAAGCCAGGGCCGTGGTTCTTGGGTGGAATGTTGCACCGAAGTACCTCCATTCTTTTGGGCGGGATGTTGTCTTTCGGTACCGCCATACAGGAGTGGCTTTTCATACCGACATTCACTTCCAGTCGCTGACAAAGCTTGGTCCTCTTAGAGCTGGCCATCTTCGCCTACCGGGTTGTACTTTTGTTTTTGTGTAAAACGACAGGATTAAAGACAGAGGGGAAGACAATTTGAAGAAAGTGCCATAGCAGACCATAGCTGACCTGTTGTATAATTAAAGGACTCGGGATATTGGTTAATCTTTGCGTCAGAGCACTAGACGGAATAGGGTTGTAAGTTTTTAGAAAGACGGGTGCTGCGTTACCGTCATGGTGGGAGATGAGTACATGCAAAGAATTCAGAAGATATTGAACACTGAGAGAGCCATGAGAGAGAGAGAGAGAGAGAGAGAGAGAGAGAGAGAGAGAGAGAGACTGCAGCGAAGAAAGAGAATTTAGAGGGAGTTAGCAAGAGGGGAGGAAGTGCTGAGACGAAAAGCCTTGGATTCCACTCTCCTTCGAAGAACTGGACTCCACATATGGGCGAATAAGACCTCTTGTACATAGTCAGCAGCTGTGCAGATGAAAAGAAGGTGCGGAGTCTGTTTAGCGCACCCAGTCTCTGAGAAGCGGATTTTACAGTGGGAATAATGTAATTTTTCATGATGCATCACGAGAAAACGACACCAGGGATGCTGAGAGATAATGAAGGATTGGATTGTGTGTTGTTGAGGGTAAGGGGAGAGTTATGTGGAAGATTACGATGAGTCGAAAAATGAATGAATTGAGGTTTTCGTCATCATCATCATCATCTATCACTTCCTCTCCCTCCTAAAGATGGAGTGACGTTGAGTTAGAGAGCAAGAAAAACCCGATAAAAGGAAAACCGTTCAAAAGTCAGACCAGTTAAATATGCCACACACACGTCACCCACAAATTCGCGCTCGCTGACTTCTTTGTGGCATTAAAAACAACGAAGTTTCTTTTTTAAGGGTGTGTGTGATGTGTGTGTGTGTGTGTGTGTGTGTGTGTGTGTGTGTGTGTGTAAGGTAAGTGTAGATGTGGGTATGGTGTTGGGGGTGGACACACAACACCTTTCGCGTGGTATTTCCTTTGGGTGTCAGCCAGGTGAGTGTTGGTGTAAGTGGGTAGGTGTAAATGTAAGGGAAGTGTGGGTGTGGGTGTGGGTGTGGTGGGTGTGGTGCGAGTCAAGAGGGTGTGGACACAACACCCACACTGTGATACATGCTTTAGATATTAAATAAAAGAGAGAGTGTATGTGAGGGCGTGGGTGTGGATGTGGGTATAAGTGTGGGTGTGGGTGTGGGTATGGGTGTGGGTATGGGTATGGGTGTGGGGATAGGGCAAGGGGTGAAGGGGCAGGAGGGAACACACAGTACACCTCTCGTGGTATTTGCTTCAGGTGCTAAGCAGGTGAGGAAAAAAACACCCAGTGAGGAAAGGTAGACTGCTGCTCACACCTCACACCAGGAAGACAGGCAGGCAGGCAGGTAGAGAGGCAGGTAGATTGGTAGGTAGAGTGATAATGAACCATAGCATAAATTACAGAGACAGTCAGGTAGGTAGAGATGGAGGTAGATTGGCAGGTAGAGTGATAATGAACCATAGCATAAATTACAGAGACAGGCAGGCAGGTAGAGTTGGAGGTAGATTGGTAGGTAGAGTGATGATGAACCATAGCATAAATTACAGGGAAAGGCATGTAAGCAGGCAGACAGGTAAGTAGGAAGGTAGGTAGGTAGGTAAGTAGGTAGGCAGTCTGAGAGGTAGTGAGGGAGTTAAGTGTGTAGGCAGAGTGGTACGGAGTCATATTGTAGGTCGCAAAGATAGGTAAATTGATAGGGAGGTAGGCAGGAAGGTAGTTAAGGTGATAAAGTGACATTAAACAGGTGACGCAGGTAAGCATGGAGAGAGAGAGAGAGAGAGAGAGAGAGAGAGAGAGAGAGAGAGAGAGAGAGAGAGAGAGAGAGAGAGAGAGAGAGAGAGTCCTATCTGTTTCGTTGGCAAGAGATATGGAGGTAGAAAAGATTTATTTTATGTGGTGAGGGACAGAAAGGCCAAAGGTATCAATGCATTAGGGTCGACGAGAGAGAGAGAGGGGGGGGGAGGGGGGTAAATAAACAGAATGGAGTGAAAGGGAGAGCAGGAAGGAGGAGGAAGAGGGGAGTAGGGAGTGGGATAAGGGGGCAGGTGTGGGGGGGAGGAAAGTTTTAAATGTATAATAGTTTACCTGTCAGATTAACCTCACCTGAGCTTACCTGTGAAATTTAAGCTTATTTATTTATTTATTTATTTATTTATTTCCTTGTCCATTACTTTTCATTGTTTTTTATTATCTTTTTAATAATTTTAACCCCTTCAGTCCGAGAAGCCTTCCAGAAATAAAAATTGGTTTTCTGGCGGTACCTAGAATAAACAAAAATCGTACTGAAGAGGTTTTTGTGCCCGTATTTTCGTACATTGCGGAAACTCCCTAGCACCTTTTCTTCACCGGTTTATTTCTGAATATGGCATGTTAGTATCGTCTTGTGTGCAATGTCTGCAGTCTGCGTTGATATTAAAAAGGTGTAGATAGCATGAAAGGAAAATTTAGGTGCCATATGCAAAATAAATCACTTAGGAAAAGGAGTTAGGGAGCTTCCTTAGCAGACGAAAATTCTGTTCTAGGAGATACTTCTAACTTATTCAATTCTGAATTCTGAGCCTCCTCAATTCAGCGATTTATTTTCCATTTCACTCTATCAAAGTTCTAAATTCTCAACCTCCTCAATTCAGCGATTTATTTTCCATTTCATTCTGTCACTCTCCGGGTTAATTATGTCACCTTGGAGAGCCACTCAGACATTGAATGGGGTTAGTGAAGGCTAGTTTCTCACCTCTCCAGTTTGATACTTCCCGATAAGCTGAGTAGAAATGAATGATGACAGCAAGAATAAACTAAGAAACGCATCCTCGTAGTGAAGGGGTTATATAAATAAACCTCGTCCGGTGGCAGGAAGAACGGAGTAAGAAAAAAAGAAAGTTCTGAAAGGAAATTTGGATTCTTTTTTCAAATCATTTAAATTTGGGAGGCCTTTCTAGAACCGCATTAAAATCGTCTACATTGGCCAGAATATAAACAAAATAGGTCGTTGTTATAATGAGGAGGTTTAAAGGAGGTTATTGGAGGTTAATGGAGGTTATTGGAGGTTGTCTTTACTCTGTTCACTACGAGAGGTTTCCCCGATTTAGATAGACACGTTTGGTGGTTTCCAGGGTAGAGGACGCCGTTGTGTTTAAGCAAATGTTCCTCTTTCTGAGTTTACATAGCCTTTGTTGACCTATATCAGTATATAATTATCTTCCTTTTTTTTTTTGGTTTTAAATAACGGAACAGGGGAAGGAAAAACAAATGAATAAAAAACTAATCCATACACCAGATTACTGGTGTCCTCCGTTCATAAAATATCTGCGACAGTTAGACTTGAACAGTTGTGGGTTGAAGTTTGGAGGGAAACAACTCCGGGGAAGCGAGTTCCAGAGAGATGCAGTTCGGAGAATGAAAGAATTCTGATAGGCGGAAGTTCTGCAATATGGCTGAGTGACATTCCAGTCATGAGCGCTACCAGATGCCCGTGTAGCACGAGGGAAGGCATGGAGAGGTGGCACCATGGACGCAACTTCGTCTGAGCATTTGTCATGAAAATATCTGTAAAATAATGCAAGGGAGGCAACATTCCTTCTTACTTGTAGGGGAGGTAGTTTATTTGTAATGGCAGGGTTGTTAATAATTCCAACAACTTTGTTCTGAATTTTGTCTAGTTGTGTTAATGCAACCTCTCCACATTCATGCCACAAGGCTGAGCAATATTCAGGCTCACTGGATAGCTCCCAGTTTATTTAATTTGTTTAATAAATTGTCTGTTGTATTTCTGTTAAGCTGTTCGCATTTATTGTTTATTTTTTTGCCTGTGTCACTGATTTGCTTGCTTGCTTGCTTGCGCGCGCACACACACACACACACACACACACACACACACACACACACACACACACACACACACACACACACACACACACACACACACACACACACACACACACACACACGCTGTTAAATAGATACATAGATAGACAGAAAGGCAGATAGGTAAATAGATAATATACTTTTTTTTACTTTTCCTCTGTAGTTTTGTATAAAGTGTTGGGTGTACCGTCGCAGTGTAGCCTGGGTTTCACTTTCCTATCGGGGTGTGGGTGTTGGGTGGGTGGGGGCGGGGAAGGGGGGGCAAAAAAAGGGATAGAAAGGACAGGGTGACAGATAGTGCGACGTCAGGCCCCCCCAAACTCCTCCCCCTCTATCCTCCCCTATCCCCTAGCCTCTCCCATCCACCCTTCCATCTCCCTCCCTCCCGTCACCCCCTACTTCCCCCTTTTCTCCCCCCTCACCCCTGACTGTGGCTGGGTGACGTAATCTGGGGTAGGTGCTGAGCTGTCCACACACACACACACACACACACACACACACACACACACACACACACACACACACACAATAGCTAACTTCTACGGAAACCCACCCATTTTTTCTGTTTGCTTTCCTTTGCGCTCTTTTCCTTTGTACTGGTTCACCTTAAGTTGGCCTAAAATTGCCATCCCTCCGTCTTGAATGCTTAGTTGTAGCGGTAGGTTAGTGGAAGAATACGATGCTGGTCACGAAGAAGTGCAGTGGAAAGGATGTAGAGCCGTCGTATTATCATTTTCAGCCACTGAGCTACGCAAATTAAGTCACAAAAGGACGAAAATCCGGGCCAAGTTAAGGTGAAAGAAGTATAGCGGCCATTGCACGAGACGCCCCTAGCATAGCGAAGGAGACGGCGCGTATTAGAGTTCAGTTCGGCGCGCGAATAAGCTATAGTCCTTTCACCGTACATTGGCGCAGATTTTCGTCCTTTTGCAGCTTATTTCACGTAAGTCACTGGCAGAAAAGGGCACTGCTACGGCTCTACATATTTCCGTAGCACTTCTGCGTGACTAGTGCCATATTTTAGTTTTAATCTCGTTTTAGAACTCAACATTTAAGATTTTAGACCAAGTTAGAGTGACAAGAGTAGAGCGAAATTTAAGAAGTGCCATTCTCTGTCTACTCCCCGTCTACCTTTCTACCCTTAAAATTGATCACAAGAGACAGGCCCATATTCTCGTCGGTTAAGGAAGCTCCCTAATACCTTTTCCTGTGCGATTTATTTTGCTTATTACACCTTACTCTCCTATTCTGTGCTACATAAATCCTTCAATCACCGCCATACTCTGCATACATAACGTGCCAGAGGATATTCACCAGCCCTATACAGGAAATAAATCGCTAGGGAAGAGGTGCTAGGGAGTCTTCTTGCGCCACGAGCGAAAGAAGGAAGATGGCGAAATATAAGTCATGGATTTTTTCTTTTTCTTTTTTCATTTTCTTGTTTTTTTTAAAATGAATTGGAGGAAAAAGAGTTGCGTATCTGTCGCATTTTTTTTTTATATTTGTAAAAAAAAAAGGTCCGTATAAGTTTTTCCTCTCTCTCTCTCTCTCTCTCTCTCTCTCTCTCTCTCTCTCTCTCTCGAGGCCAAAGAGACGTGTAGGGTAAATGAGGTGGCCTTAAAGTGACTTGTTGTTTTGTCCAGGAAATCTATCACATTAGCATATGGTTAGGTAATACGGCAGGTGATATAATGAGAGAGAGAGAGAGAGAGAGAGAGAGAGAGAGAGAGAGAGAGAGAGAGAGAGAGAGAGCCACAGTTAGGGAAATAGAGACAGACTTACACACTTAAACGGACAAGAACGGTGTGTGTGCTTGTGTGTGTGTGTGTGTGTGTGTGTGTGTGTGTGTGTATGTGTGTAGAAGTGACTGTGTATCCCAGTAAGAGAACCTTGATTTATGAAACTATATTATATTTTTTTATATATGTTTTCTGCAGTAGTGATTCATGGTTTTTCAATAATACCGGAAAAGAGTAGGCTGTTCATCTATAATCCCTTCAATCCAATGGTATATATTAATCATTTATTTCTATTGCCATTTAATGTTTATATTCAGCTCTGGACGGACCTCTAGCAGTTAATGAGTTACTGGGAGCTATATATAATACCTTCTTTCCGAGGCTAAATTTTATCGACTGTTGGTAGCGGTAATTGAATATGGAACTAGCGTTTTTGTTCAAATGAGAGCTATTTTCCTGACCGCGCCTCGCTGTGCTCAAAACCTCCAAACAAAAATGACTACCGTACTGCATCGACACAGGAGCACTTGTTCCTGCGGAGACGCATGAAACTCCATGGAAATGACCCGCCGCATTTTATGTATAATTTAATACCAATGAGGACATTATTTTATTGGCGGTCAAACACCCCTTTGGAAAGTTTCAATCGATCTGAAATTGAAACTGGCCCATCTGTGACTCAGTTCCAACCATCCTGCCAAGTTTCATCGAAATCCTTTTTCCAGTTTCGGCTGCACAACACACACACACACACACACACACACACACACACACACACACACACACACACACACACACACACAGTACCGGTATATTAGAAGATACCTTACAGGAGTAAAGTAGTAATATTGCCCGTACATTGTTTTCTATATTAAGACCATTATATTCACCTTAGTAAAGATCTGTATTAAAGGGGTGACTTTAGGCTGTATCTAACCACTACAAGCAAAATACAGTGATGCATTAATAGATCAGCAATTGAACCTCACCCGGCACTGTCTTACGTGTTGCGGGAACGGCTCAGTGTGCTGGTGTGGGCGTGGGTGTGGCAGTGGGAGTAGGAAATGAATTAAAGATTTTGGGTAGTCATTGATGTGTGAACCGTCCCCGCAACACACAAGAAATGGCCTGGCGAAGGGAGGGAGGAGCTTAATGTATGGGTCACCTTGAATGATCGCCTGAAAGAAAAATAAATGAATAAATAAATGAAAATAGAAATGAAAATGTTATCGGAAATAGAAGGATACAAAACTATCTGGAATAATTGAGAAAAAATGGCTGACCACTTATTAATTTTACTTTTGGCTAACGACAGGTGATTTTTCTCGGCACAGGTAAATTTCCGGTCACTAAAGGCTTAATTAGTCTAGCCTAGCCTCGGATCCCTACGCCTGCAAGGGATAATGCAGGGTGGTACACACATAACGCTCTACTTCCACTCCCCGGGTGATTCCTTGTGTGTTGTGGGGGGCGGCTGATTCCTTGTGTGTTGTAGGGGCGGCTAATTTCTTATATGTTGTGGGGAGCGGCTAATTTCTCGTGTGTTGTGGGAGCGGCTAATTTCATGTGTGTTGTGGGAGCGGCTAATTTCTTGTGTTGTGGGGGCGGCTAATTTCGTGTGTTGTGGGAGCGGCTAATTTCATGTGTGTTGTGGGGGCGGCTAATTTCATATGTGTTGTGGGGGCGGCTAATTTCTTGTGTGTTGTGGGGGCGGCTAATTTCTTGTGTGTTGTGAGGAGCGGCTAATTTCTTGTGTGTTGTGGGAGCGGCTAATTTCATGTGTGTTGTGGGAGCGGCTAATTTCATATGTGTTGTGGGGGCGGCTAATTTCTTGTGTGTTGTGGGGGCGGCTAATTTCTTGTGTGTTTTGAGGAGCGGCTAATTTCTTGTGTGTTGTGGGAGCGGCTAATTTCTTGTGTTGTGGGGGCGGCTAATTTCCCGTGTGTTGTGGGGGCGGCTCATTATCATCAGTATCTACCCTGCATCTTGCATTCATTCTCTACTCCCAGTGCCACACCCACGCCCACACCAGCCGACTGGGCCGTCCCCACAACTCAAGATAGTGGCAGGTGAGTTTCTCATGGAGTGCTATTTATAAGTCATCCCGTATTTCTTTAAGGCGCCAAAAATGGATGTACAGTTGACAGTCCGTTCCCTGAGGCCCAGTAGTTTTCTGAAATGCCACGCATCTTCACATGTCACCTCTTGGACGCTAATACCCACCGTCCATCCTGAGTACATGCCAGGGCTGTATCATTTAGGACGGGTGTAAATGTATTAGGGGGTGTTTTTATGACATGTTGTTCGTTGGTTCTTGTGGAAAATCAGTGAAATTCGTCTAAGCGAAATGCATACGATATCAAACTCTTCCCCGCCTCAACTAGGACTCGAACCTGCGTCCTTTTGCACAACATACTCCTTCTCTAACCACTTGATGTAATTTTTGTCCTCATTAGAGTAAAAAAACAAATACATTAGCACTTGTACTGTAAATCTTAGAAGAAAAAAAAATCAGTTAAGTTGATGGGAAAATGTAGTTAAACTGGTGAGCTGATTTGACTAGTAACCAAGGAGACTTACTCATCTCGCTTATAACTAAGGCTTACTGACTTCCATGCAACCATAACAGAGGATGCAAGGTGGTAGAATTGCTAGTAACCAAGGAGACTCACTGCTATCTGACAACAAAGCCTCATCGACTTCCACGCGACCATAATTTAGCATGCAAGGGTGGAAGAGTGACCCGGTTCCCTCAGATGAAGGCAGACTGACTCTAGACCTAGCCCTGTGGAGTGCATCGTAACTGAGAAATACCAGGCCTGTCACTCACTGAATAGAGGCAAAGGGCGTTCTGAGGAAGCGGGAAGAAGTGAATGAAAATGTCGCTGTCGCAAGAGCATCACAGGGAGGCGGATGTGTGGAGAGAGAGAGAGAGAGACAGAGAGAGAGAGAGGGAGAGAGAGAGAGAATTCTATCGCCCACGCCCTCAATCTTCCATTTTACCTGTCGAAGTGGTCATAGTTACAGCAAATTACAATGTTCGCTCAGATATAATGATGTTTGTGTAGAGTATGTGTGTTGTATAATTTATTCATATAACTCTGTTCCTTGCCAATATTTAAGTGTATATAATCGCTCTGTCTCTGTCTATCCGTCTGTCTGTCTATATGCGTGAAAGTCAGTCTGTAATACCAGCAGCACAGTAATACACCACAATAATACCAGCACCACACAGTAATACCAGCACCACACAGTAATACCAGCACAGCACAGTAATACCAACACCACACAGTAATACCAGCACCACACAGTAATACCAGCACCACACAATAATACCAGCACCACACAGTAATACCAGCACCACACAGTAATACCAGCACAGCACAGTAATACCAGCACAGCACAGTAATACCAGCACCACAGTAATACCAGCACCACACAGTAATACCAGCACCACACAGTAATACCAGCACCACACAGCAATACCAGCACAGCGCAGTAATACCAGCACCACACAGTAATACCAGCACCACACAGCAATACCAGCACAGCACAGTAATACCAGCACCACACAGTAATACCAGCACCACACAGTAATACCAGCATAGCACAGTAATACCAGCACCACATACTAATACCAACACCACACAGTAATACCAGCACAGCACAGTAATACCAGCACCACACAGTAATACCAACACCACACAGTAATACCAGCACCACACAGTAATACCAGCACCATACAGTAATACCAGCACCACACAGTAATACCAGCACAGCACAGTAATACCAGCACCACACAGTAATACCAGCACCACACACTAATACCAGCACCACACAGTAATACCAGCACCACACAGTAATACCAGCACCACACAGTAATACCAGCACCACAGTAATACCAGCACCACACAGTAATACCAGCACAGCACAGTAATACCAGCACCACACAGTAATACCAGCACCACAGTAATACCAGCACAGCACAGTAATACCAGCACAGCACAGTAATACCAGCACCACACAGTAATACCAACACCACACAGTAATACCAACACCACACAGTAATACCAGCACCACACAGTAATACCAGCACAGCACAGTAATACCACCACCACACAGTAATACCAGCACCACAGTAATACCACCACCACACAGTAATACCAGCACAGCACAGTAATACCAGCACCACACACTAATACCAGCACCACACACTAATACCAGCACCACACACTAATACCAGCACCACACACTAATACCAGCACCACACACTAATACCAGCACCACACAGTAATACCAGCACCACACACTAATACCAGCACCACACAGTAATACCAGCACCACTCAGTACTACCAGCACCATACAGTAATACCAGCACCACAGTAATACCAGCACCACAGTAATACCAGCACCACAGTAATACCAGCACCACAGTAATACCAGCACCACAGTAATACCAGCACAGCACAGTAATACCAGCACCACACAGTAATACCAGCACCACATAGTAATACCAACACCGCACAGTAATACCAGCACCACTCAGTAATACCAGCACCACAGTAATACCAGCACAGCACAGTAATACCAACACCACACAGTAATACCAGCACCACACAGTAATACCAACACCACACAATAATACCAACACCACACAGTAATACCAGCACCACTCAGTAATACCAGCACCACACAATAATACCAGCACCACACAGTAATACCAGCACCACATAGTAATACCAACACTAACACCATCAGAAGCAAACACAAATCGTCTGGGATAGAACCCATAATGCAAAAATCGTCTCATAATACCAGCAGTGCCAAAAATTCCTTTGAAATACCGCTTGTTAGCCATAATACCACCATGTGCGCAATAATACCATGGAAATAATACCAGCAGATACAAATAATTTCATACCGGTACCTAAAATCCCCCCTAATACTACCTTTAATATCGAAAAATCGCCTATAATGCCAAAATCTCTCAATGATACCACCACGAAGCCATTAATACCACAAGTAATATCACAAGTCCTCATTAATACCACCACAACGCAGTAATATCACTAGTAATACCAAAAAAAAAACTCAGTAATACCAGCACAAGGCCATTAATACCAGCAATAATACCTCGGGAATCAAAATAAATCGCTAGGTGGCAAGAACTAGACACCTCCAACATATAATCAGTATTTCAAGTTACCAGGAACAGGTTGGTTGGTGCCCCCCTGCCCTTAGCAACGAGAGAGAGAGAGAGAGAGAGAGAGAGAGAGAGAGAGAGAATGAGAGACAGACAGGCAAACACACACGGCGACTATAAACAGACAGACAAACAGGCAGACAGACGAGAGACAGACTGACTTTCACGCATATAGACAGACAGACGGATAGACAGAGACAGAGCGATTATATACACTTAAATATTGGCAAGGAACAGAGTTATATGAATAAATTATACAACACACATACTCTACACAAACATCATTATATCTGAGCGAACATTGATATTTGCTGTGACTATGACCACTTCGACAGGTAAAATGGAAGATTGAGGGAGTTGGCGATAGAATTCTCTCTCACGGTCATACTCCTCTGCTTCTTCTCTCCTCTTTACCTCCCTCCTTCTTCACTCCCTCCCCTCCTCATTACTTCAGTCTTCCACGATCTTAATTCTCCTATCAGCAACCATCCCTCCACACCTTACCTCTTCTCCACATTTCCCTTCTTCTCTCTCCATGACCATCTTTCGTCATTACCATCAATAAGAATTTTCTTCCATTCACTTTACTCATCTCCCTCCCTCCTCAACACACCCAGCTCCCTGTCCAATCCCTTCCTCGTCTCAAATATTCCCCTCCACCCTCTTCTCCTCGTCTCCATAACAGTCTCCATCTGCCTTTCTTCTCCAGCACCATCTCCGCGCCTCTCAGCCCATCTTCCACCCCTCACAATTACCTTGCTCCACCTCACGTGCTACTGCCCTCGTAAATCACATCTCACCACCTCCCTCCACCACCACCCCATCACCCCAGCCACTCAAGAGAAATTTTGGGTTCCCTCATACTCGTTGACTGCACTACTTTGCTTTTATGTGTCCAACTTTGGGCAGAAACTCTATAGTCCATTACCTGATGCTCAACAGTCCTGCTATGTATTCCGTACTTTCACATGTCACCACTTCGAGGTTAATACATATCGTCAACAACAAATGCGGTCTAGAACTGTCTCATTCAGGACTTGTGTGATGGCATTAACGGAGCTGCTTTTCCCACTACCCTGACTGGACAAGGCTCGGTCATTTTCCAGGAAGTGGAGGAAGAGGTGCATGTGGTACTCATAGACAACGTTGCCTAACACCCGAGTCCATCCGGCAGCGTGTTAGAACTGTGTCAGGACTAACTGCTGTACTCATACGGAACTCTTTTTAGTGTTACCCATATTATTTGCGTTTGCTGTGAATAGATTTTTATGTAGGCTTCTGCTGTGGAGTAGCGATGCACAGTGTTGTTTTGTTTGGTGTGACATGTCGGGGAGTCTTGAGGGAAAACAGTCAAGTTTGTTTTAATGACTCCCAATTACAGAGCAAACTGTTCCCATCCCAACCCTTTCAGACAGATCACTTCTCTGCCCACTCTCTCCCCTCACCACCTGATTCACCTCCCTTTCCTTCAGACGCTTCCTCATCATCATCAGCTCGCTTCCATTCCAGCATCGCAAATTAGGCGGGTAACATCTAGAACAGGAAGACTAATTACACAAACTCTGAACCACCAACAACCATCACCATCACCATCACCATCACCATCATCATCATCATTGTAACCTTATTCCCACCGGTACAGATGATGTAGGCAGGATCCCTGAAATAGTAAAAGGCAAAACGTAAAGGCAGTCGGACAGCCATCAGAGTTTCCAGTTTAAAATCAACCGCGCCTCACTGACACACAAATCCAGCTTTCAAAATTCCGCCATTCTTTTATTCTCTCCGGTTTCCCCGCATGATTTCCTGATGTTTACTTTGGTTTTCCCATTTTCCTTTCCTACTTCCTTCACGTCCACACTGAGCCCTCTCATGAACGGGACGACTCTAGTTCTCTTTTACCCTAACGATTCTATTTTACCTGCGTGTGTAAGCCACTGGACCCTCTCGTGGCTCCGTGGTATTCTCGTCAGTTCAGGAAGCTCCCTAACACATTTTCCTGTGCGATTTGTTTTCCCTATTAAATGTTGTTCTCCTTTTCTGTGTTACGTAAATCCTTCCAGTATCGCCGTACTCTGCATAAATAACATACAAAACGATATTAACCTGCCATATCCAAAAAATAAATCGCTAAGGAAGAGGTGTTAGGGAGCTTCCTTAACCGACGAGAGTACAGGCCAAGATTTCTCTCGTATTAAATGGCCTGAGAGTGTTATTACTGTACTCTGTTCACTTTAACTTGGCCCAATATTGCCGAGTCTCCGTCTTGAATGATGAGCTGTAACATGAGATAAACAGTAGAACATGATGCTAGTCACGAAGAAGTTCCGTGGGAAGGATGTAGAGCCGTAGCATTGTCTTTTTCTGTCACAGAGCTACGTGAAATAAGCTGCAAAGGGACGAAAATCTGGGCCAAGTTAAAGTGAATGGACTAGAGTACCATTAACTCACTCACTGTCGGACAATTCCAGTATTCCAGCTAACTCCAGACGATTTTGCTTAGGTGGGAGTGAGCAGTGGCAGCAGGCTGGTATTAACGCACTCTGGTATTGTATTCCATATAACACCAGGCGTTTTTATTCAGCTGGGTGTATGGCAAAGGAACCTAGAAATTTTAACTTCTGGTCCTTCTTTCTTCTGCTGTCTGTTTCATGTTATTTTTATTATTCCACTCATCTTTTTCCCCTACTTCTCTCCTTTAACAGTATTTTCCATTATGTAATTTCCTTGCATCGTGTTATTCCTCTTGACTCTTCCCGCTTCACGTTTACATAATTTCCTGCTCATTCTGTGGTTTGCATCATGTCTTATCTCACTGGCCACTCCCTTCCCTCCTGTTTCCCTCCACATCCCCCTTCCTTCTCTCTGTCTCCACCTCCCTCTCCCCCTGCCTCTTCCATCTCCTCCATTTCCCCTCCATTCCCCCTCCCTCTTCTCCCTCCCCCCCCTGTCTCTCTCTCTCTCCCCGTCCCTCTCCTAAAAACATCTCTCTCTCTCCTTCCTTCTTCCCTCATCATAGCCTTCCCTTGTTTCACCTTGCCTCCCTCCTTTCTCTCTCTCTCTCTCTCTCTCTCTCTCCCCATTCCTGCCTTTTCTTCCTCTTCCCCATCCCTCCCATGCCCCCCTATTGTATATCACTCTCCATTCTTCCCTACCCTCCCTAGCCTCTCCCAGCCTTTACCCCTTCCTCTTCCCCTCCCCATCTCTCCCCCCATCCCCCCTCCTACATGCCAGGGGTCAGAGGTGACGTGGGGTGAGGAGGGGGAAGGTGAGGGGTGTTGCGGTACTGTGAGGGGCGTGCCAATGCTCACACCCTCACACAAATGTCATGTGGTCAGCACGTAATACACACACACACACACACACACACACACACACACACACACACACACACACACACACACACACACACACACACACACACACACACACACCTCTGTCTCCTCCCACACAAACATATTATCTCAGGGAAATAGAGTTGGAAATACTGATTACTAAGAAAGTGCTGAATACTAAGAACTATGAGATGGGAAGAAAAGTGATCTAACTTTATCTATCTATCAGTCCATCTGTCTGGCTATCTGTGTGCAGTACCAATCTGACTGTCTAATATTTTCCCTCTCTCTCTGTCAACCTTCCTGTCTATGTCTGTTTAACCAATCAAAGGCGGCCAATCGCGGTGCTTCATCCTGGCTGGCCTTTAAGTTCTGAGCCTCTTTTAACATCACATTCTAGCCTCATACATCACATTCTAGCCTCATACATCACATTCTAGCCTCATACATCACATTCTAGCCTCATACATCACATTCTAGCCTCATACATCACATTCTTCTTGCTTAAAGATGAGGAGGCTGCTGAAACTCACACGGTGTTAGGGGGCAAATGAAACGTTTAAGTTCATGACGCAGGAAACGTTTATGGAACTATACATTGGCCCTGAATACACATAACTTTTACTTGTTATTTACGTATCTGTCATCTTAATTTTGACCTGAAATTGAAGAAAATAGATTGAAAGGTGGAAGTAAATATAGGAGACATTTTTAATAAGGTGGAGCCCGTATTTCGATTTCTTGGTTGATGTGTTTATGACTGCGTGGCCGACTTTCCCTGTCACCCTGTTAGCTAGTCCTCCTACCTCCTTGCTTTCTCTCTGTTTGTGGATCTTACCTAACCCCGTCTCTTACGTGGGACTCAGCCTCTTCACCCCAAGAAAGATACTTTCTTAATTGCAAACTGAATACGTTAACTAAGGGACAACCTTGGACAGGAACAAGAAGAAGGGACAGTTCAAGGTCTTACTGTTTCTCGATTCTGTACCGAATCCTAATGAGATCTCGGTAAGCTAATCAACAATGAATAAGGAAGAAGGTTGGAATCCTGACTCATTAATTCCGAACCCCAAACGTGCAAAGGCTGTCAGAACTTAATGAGATCTTGACGAATGAGTCAACAGTGAATCAAGTGGGTTGGAGTCTCGCTTCGCTGATTCGAATACCCTGCCATATAGAGGGATATTTGATCGCGACTGTACATGAGAGAGAGAGAGAGAGAGTGTGTGTGTGTGTGTGTGTGTGTGTGTGGAGCGGGAGGGGTTACATAAATACACTGACTGCACACACTTACCTTCGTGGCCTTATTCTTAATACGAGGCAGTCTGTCATTGCAAAGGTTATTATTAAGAGAGAGAGAGAGACACACACACACACACACACACGCACACACACACACACACACACACACACACACACACACACACACACACACACACACACACACACATCCTTGCTGACTGTTTAAGCTAACAAGGAAACATTTACAAAGACCCTGGGAGCTCCTATTAAATAAAAGGTGAGAAGCGAACGGTGTAGCCTCTTATTACAGCATCCACACATTCCATTCGTCCACTACGGGTGATCCACGAGCCAGCTCCTTATTAGGCACGGTTTATAGTACCGGTTGTATTATGAGGAGACAAATATATATATCACGCTTTTATGGAGGGTATTTATGGACTCTGGTAGATAGGAAATATGTGAAGGTATTATGGTGTTTGGACTTTTGCATAGGATTAGATACCGAAGTTAGACCATCGCACTGAAAGACTCAGGTACTCAGAAAGTACGCAGACATGGAAAGATTTATCTGTGTGTATTGAAGTACCCGGAAGGTAAATATGTAAGGCAGCTGTGCATGTTGAAGCAGTCACAGGGTAGGAGTAGTAGTAAATATTAGAGAGAGAGGGAGAGAGAGGCTTGTGCTTGTAGCCCCAGGTTCAATTGAAACGTGAACTTGGTGGACTGCTGGCTTAAGCTGATTTGCAATCCTCCGTCCTTTTGTGGGATAGGGAAGTAGTTGAGGGACTTTGTATAACCAGGCAGGTGAGTCGACCAGCTATATCAGTGCCACCACATGTAGGCGTCCCTCTCTCTTGCATCTCCAGTCACGAGGTCAACTTCATGTACCGAGAAAGAGATGGGTATAAACAAATAAGCGCTTCAGTAAAGTGTTGTCTCTTACATTGTATTTTGCTATCATCATGACATTTATTCCTGACGCCTTAATTGTAGTGAAGGGGTTAAAAATAATGCCCTTTAAGATGTCCACTACGGTTACTTTCATCCAACGTCCTTACTCCTGCCATGGCGTTCTGTTCAGTTTATCATTTATTTGAGAGAGAGAGAGAGAGAATAAATTACACCGTCAAATCATTCTCCTGTCCTCACTCTCAGCTCTGTAAAGTCGCCTGGCATTAGGCGTAACAGTACCGGAGTTGTCCCGATCATGAGGGGGTTAAACACTGGATGGGTGGTGCTCACTAGAGGGCATACCTTCACCACATTGAGCAATTCATGAGGGGTGCTTCAGGCAGGTCCTTTAAGAATCTCTGTGAATGCCAGACTCCGTACTCCTTAGCCTGGATATAAGCAGTTTGTAATTATGTATATTCTTAGTGGAAGTACAAGTCGCCTCCTTTTATGTGTTCGTTTGTGTGTTTATGTTTTGTTTGTGTGTTTGGGTGTTAGCTTATGTGTTTGTGTGTTTAAGTATTAGCCTGTGTTTGTGTTTAGGTGTTGTCTTATGTGTTTGTGTGTTTAGGTGTTAGCTTATGTGTTTGTGTGTTGGCTTGTGTGTTTGTGTTGACTTAAATGTTTATGTGTTTGTGTTGACGTGTTTGTGTGTTTATGTGTTGGCATATGTGTTTGTGTGTGTATGTGTTAGCTTGTGTGCTTGTGTTGCCTCATGTGTTTGTGTGTTTGTGTTTGTTCATGTGTTTGTGTGCTTATGTGCCTGTGTTTGTGTGTTTATGTGTAAATTTGTGTTTATGTTATGTGTTTGTGTGTTTATGTGTATATTTGTGTTTATGTTAGTATGTGTGTTTGTGTTTGTTTGTGTTTTAAGTGTTAGGCTGTATGTTCACCAATGTTGTGACACTCCATCCATCGATCAATAGGCACCTGTCCACCAGCTTTCATCGTTACCTTTAGTATTTAATTTTCTTTTTCTTTTTCAGTCCTGCAGACAGACAGACAGACGGGGAGAACATAGACTCCCCCCCACCCTCGCTGGCGAAGGTAATGATTTTTTTTTTTTTTTTTTATGTGTAACACACGAGTCAGCATTCAAAATATCCTTAAGGTGTATATTTAGAATCAGGGTTGCCACACACCACAAACCCAGCCAGGAGACAGAACGTGTGTGCTGGGCAATCCCCAGGTCCTGCCCTCCCCCCTTACTGTTTTTTAACCAGCCCATACCCCACTGACTGGGCTAATGTATGACCCGGGGAATCTTACGAACGAACGAAAAAAAATTAGGGTTGCCATTTGGTATTTTTCGTTACCAAATGTGGGCCAGTTTGGTAATGAAAAGTTCGTTTGGTAATGAATTAGAATAATGCATTACCAAACGGATTTTTCACACGTATGAGGATACACTGGATGGAAATGGTGGATAGTCTCCTCTCTCTGATTAATCTGCTACCCTACATAGCGTGAAAATAATCAACATGCTGTTAATTATAAGGAGTGTGATTAATATTCCACTTGTATATATAATTGGTGAAGAATAAATGCTCGCTTTACGAATTTGGTAAAGTTACATTGGGTAATGGAAATTGAGGAGTTTGGTAAAGTGGCCGAGTTTTGATCTGGCAACCCTGTCTAGAATCGTTCCCCAGTTTCCCTTCAATATCAGGACATAAGTTTTTTTACATCAATATTTTCTGAGGACAAGTCTTGTTCTGAGTGTTTAACTGAAGGATTAGTCTCAATATTATCAACATTCCTTCCTTAATCAGAACTTTATGATTTTTATTTTAGTCTTTTTTTTCTCTTCTCTTTTTTTACACAAACACCTTAATCCTTTACTGCAAGTCACAATGAACACTTGTCCACCTTATCAACACTCCTTTGCTTAAACATCACATTATTTTAATTGCGACTCTGTCAACCCTTTTTTTCTAATGTCTAAATCTGGTGAGGTGAGATATGCAGAAGGGATGGGGTTAGGCGGTCAGAGGGATGGGTGTGGTTGATTGAGCAAGCAAGGGTTCAATATAAAGAATCAAAAGTGCTGCGTGTATTGAAATCCTTGAAGTCATGTTTGCATATTGTGTTTGTATTCTTGCTAATTTCAGACGATTTTATGCAGGTTTTATATGTTTTGTGATTAAGAGATTAGTGAAGATTTTTTCTTTTTCGTGGCTCCTTCAATAGCAGTCCCCCCCGAAGCTGAATAAAATCGCTGGGGTGGAAAGAACAACATTTGAAAAAAGGATGTTATTTTGTTGAAGAAAGAGGAATTGAAAGACGGTCACTCGTGGGTTGTTAAAGAGGCTGAGGATTTCATCGTCATCATTATCATCATCATTGTCATTATTATTATCATTATTACAGTATTACATTATTATTATTATTGTTATTATTATTATTATTATTATTATTATTGCTATTATTATTATTATTATTATTATTATTATTATTATTATTATTATTGCTATTATTACTACTATTATTATTTTTATTATTATTATCATTATTATTATTATTATTATTATCCAGTTTTCTTTTAATAAATGGAGAAGGTATGGGGTTAAAATTAGGACAAGCAAATCATTAGAGCAGAAGAAGAAAGCAAGAGAGAGAGAGAGAGAGATTTCACCCCTTCACTTCGAGGTAACTGCGGTAATCCATATGATGCACTGGCTTTGTGTACGAGGGCAGTGGGTGTGTAACAGGCTCGAAGGCCAAAGTTACAGAGACGAGAACCCTGGCTAAGCGCTTGAAGGTGTCTGCCGCGATTTTTACTCCTCTGCAATGACGTATTATTTATCTCTGCAATGACCTATTAGTGTCTTCCATGGCGTATTATTTTTCTGCAATGACGTGTTATTTTATCTCTGCAGTGGCGTATTATTCATCTCAGCAATGGCGTATTAATTAGGCCTACGCTTATTCTAATTACCTTCAGACGATTTTCCTCAGTTCCGGAATGACAGCTAAGAGTGAAATGGTTAATCAAGTCCACATCCAACCCCTTCAGCTCGGAAAAGTAGAGATTAATCGTCTGGAGGCGGCAAGACGAGAGTAAAAGCATTGTCCTCTCACTCAGGGGGTTGACACACTGGAAAATACAATGCCTCTCAAATCCCTGTGTTTTGGGTAATCGTAATGCGAACACGATTAAAAGTGACGCAGACGAACTTGCCTTCCGTTATACGATGACCAGACGTGGCAAAGATGGAGGACGCCATGTGGGTGAGGCAGGGTGAGGCAGGGATAGGGTGAGCAGAATGGGGAGGGAGGTAAAGATGAGTGAGTGAGAGGAAGAATGGGGTGCAGTGGAGAGTGGAACACAATTGAGAGTGAGGGAGAAGGAAGAGGTTGGTTAGTGAGGCAGGATAGTGGGTGAGGCAGGGTGGAGGGTGAAGCAGGGTGGTGAGTGAGGCAGAATGAAAGGGGAGGCAGGATGAAAGGGGAGGCGGGGTGGTGGGTGAGGCAGAGTGGAGGGTGAGGCAGAGTGATGAGTGAAGCAGGGTAATGGGTGAGGCAGGGTGTTGGGTGAAGCAGGTTAATGGATGAGGCAGGGTGGTGGGTGAAACAGGGTGGTGGGTGAGGCAGGGTGGAGGGTGAGGCAGGGTGGAGGGTGAAGCAGGATGAGGTCGAGGTATTTATTCTTACTAATTCCATTCATTTTTTCTTTTTTCAGAGGAGAGAATTTTTTGACATGTTTAAAGATTTTATCGATCCAATCCACTGATGGTGTTAGATATGCTTCATTATTATATTAAGGATAACGTCAGACGGTTTTATTCATCTGAGGGGAAATCGTAGCAGGCGGAGGCTTAAAATGTGCTTCATGTAATCCACTGCGGAATACCTCAATATTTAATTCATTACAGAACCACATAGTTTTACTCAGAAATCCTAGCGATCATTGAGTTACTAAAATCGATGTTGAATAAAGCCTTTACTGGTATATTGTAAAGCAAATTTAATACCAGATGGTTTTGTTTAAGTGAGGAATATTGTACCGTATTAACCACTTCCTTATCCATCTATCGTACGCGGACAAGGTACGGTAAAAAAAAATATCTTCATAGTTATTTCGTTGGTCGTAAAGTCGTTGTATATGTATGTATGTGTGTGTGTCTATCTGTCCGTCTGTCCACACACACACACACACACACACACACACACACACACACACACACACTGGTATACATTTCGTGGGCCACCATACTATGCACACTGCTTCTGGGAACTGTCTTTTTTATTTTTTTTGATCATCACTATTAAGTCGGAATAATGATGATGATGATGATGATGATGATAATGCAGTATATTAAGCAAGAAGTAATTGTACCTTGTGAATCCTATATTTATTTTGCATTTCTGCGTAATTTGATAACTAAAATAGAAAGTGTAAAACGTGATCGAGCTTGTTTATTTAATTCTGAAAAACGAGGTGCAGTTATATTATTTTTTTTGTCAATTACTCAGTTATTTTAAAACAAAGGCGATGAGGGTTTGGTGGAGTGCGTGTGTGGGTAGGGTGTATGTGTGTAGATAGGGTGTATACCGCGTGTGGACAGGGTGTATGCGTGTGGATAGAGTGTATGTGCGTATGGATAGGATGCGTGTGTGTGGATAGGGTGTATGCGTGTGGATAGGGTGTATGTGTGTGGATAGGGTGTATGCGTGTGGATATGATGTATGCGTGTCGACAGGACAATGCGTATTGTGGTCAACTCAAAGGCAGGGGAGAACAGGTTTGCTTCAGGCTCTTCAACAGCTGCCACACAACTACCATGCACTGCAATCTATAGCTCAGCCACCGTGGAACTGTATAATTTAACGCAAGTCAACTCTATTCAGCTGAGAGAAAGTCGTAGGAGCCTGGGAGTGGCAATACCGGTATCGTCAACCCTTTCATGATCGATGCAGGTCTATTACTTCGCTCCAGGTGACGCTAGACGGTTTTATTTAGCTGAAAGTGAGTCGTAGGAGTCCCAGAATGTTAGCCTGGTGGAGATTTTGGTCAATTTTGAGTTTATTTTCGTAGCTCTCGACCAAATGAAACAATACAGCGGCTCTACATGCCTTCCATAACATATCCTAACTAGCACCATGTTCCTGTGGTAATTTTTGGTCAGAGCTCAGTATTAAAGATGGGCCTGTGGCAAATTTAGGTCAGTTTAAAGTGGACAGAGCATAGTAGTCTAAAGTGGCAGTCAGGGTGAATGTCTTGTGCCGCGTCCTTCTGTTCGAGAAGGCAAGAGGCTTTTTGATCACGTAATGCTACCAAGGGCGAAGGCCGGTACGCTATGCTTTCATGTTCTGCACCGTGGTAACCTTTGGGGGGATTTCTATACCTCCAAATGCGAGACTGTAGGAACGGCCGGGTCAGTCGGTTGCACTCTAAGAATTTTCATATACAAGATGCCTCACTTTAGGGAAGCCCCATGTGGTACCGTATCTATGTAGGACTTCTGTACTTTCTTGTCTGGCGGCAAACCCTCATCTCTTTTCATCTAACTCTCCAGTGCAAAAGTTATCCGATACTCCCAGTGCTTCATGTATGCAACAAGTCAATCATTAAACTGTTTTCCTGCCTATGTCTTCCCTCTGCTTATGACCTCCCGTCTTTTAAACACAGTGTGTCCAGGCATCTCTAAATGAACAGCTCTTGAATTTGACCTTTTTTTTTTGGTGGAGGGAACGGACTTACAGACTTCTCTCCTATGGTTCCTTCCTTTTGTATTTAAAAGATGTTCTTATTTCAAAGTTTGAGTTTATCAGTAGGAATAATATTCACTTCTCATTTGCTATGATAGTTAACTGGTCATACAAACCGTTCAGTAGTTTAGCTCAATGTATATTCGGTGTCTTTATTTTTTTTCAGTTTTTTTCCTTATTGCTGTATATAGTGCATTGGACCATAATGCATAAACATACACACACCTACCCTTGTGCTGAATATACACAGACTGCCAGTAATTAGTGATATTTAGTTTTAAAATATACTGCGAATAGCCTTAAGGTAAAGAACATACTATTGATCAAGTATAATTCAGTTTAGCTGGAGATATTAACCAATTGCCAAAATATAAGAGATGATTCCATTTACATCTTGGGGTAGGAAAGCATGGCGTACGTATTGTGGAACTGATTTTTAAGTTTGGAGTGTAATTAATAACAGTTAAGTGTATTTAATTAAGTACAGTCTTTCCCCAGGGTACAGTAAGCACTTTAAAACATACGGTAGTTGTTAATGAGAGCTATGGCATGGAAATAAAATAGCGTTTAATCACATTACCATTAAGCCTTGCCCCCTGCCATACCTTACAGCCGTAAGAACACTACACATGACCTCAGATGTTAGAAGAGTGTGGGTGGGTGCCTGTGACGCAGTTGGGGCAGAGTGTGACGTAGGGGAAGTTCCTGTGACGTCATGGAGCTGAGTCAGATATAGAGCAACGTGACGGGGGTTCCTGTGACGTACTGAAGTGGGGCCAAGTGTACTGTGACGTGGCGGGGGTTCCTGTGACGCCATGAAGTGGGTCCAAGAAAGTATGACGTAGCGGGGAGTTCCTGTGACGTCATGAAGTGGGCCCAAGAAAGTGTGACGTTGCGGGGGTTCCTGTGACGTCATGAAGTGAGTCCAGGAAGAGTGTGACGTAGCGGGGGTTCCTGTGACGTCATGAAGTGAGTCCAGGAAGTGTGACGTAGCGGGGGTTCCTGTGACGTCATGAAGTGTGTCCAGGAAGTGTGACGTAGCGGGGGTTCCTGTGACGTCATGAAATGAACCCAGGAAGCGAAGTGGAGCAAGGAAAGCTGTGACGTAGCAGGGGTTCCTATGACGTCATGAAATGGGGCTAGTCAGTGTGGTATGGCGGGATGCCTGTGACGTCATGAAAGCAAATTATGACGTGACGGGGGTTCCTGTGACGTCATGAAATGACCCGTGCAGTGACGTAGCGGGGGTTCCTGTGACGTCACGAATGGAGTCCAGAAAGTGTGACGTAGTGGGGGGTTCCTGTGACGTCATGAAGTGGGCCCAAGAAAGTGTGACGTTGCAGGGGTTCCTGTGACGTCATGAAGTGAGTCCAGGAAGAGTGTGACGTCGCGGGGGTTCCTGTGACGTCATGAAGTGTGTCCAGGAAGTGTGACGTAGCGGGCGTTCCTGTGACGTCATGAAGTGTGTCCAGGAAGAGTGTGACGTAGTGGGGGTTCCTGTGACGTCATGAAGTGTGTCCAGAAAGTGTGACGCAGCCATAGTTCCTGTGACGTCATGAAGTGTGTCCGGGAAGTGTGACGTAGCGGGGGTTCCTGTGACGTCATGAAGTGTGTCCAGGAAGTGTGACGTAGCGGGGGTTCCTGTGACGTCACGAATTGAATCCAGGAAGTGTGACGTAGCGGGAGTTCCTGTGACGTCATGAAGTGGGCCCAAGAAAGTGTGACGTAGCGAGGGTTCCTGTGACGTCATGAAGTGTGACAAGGAAGAGTGTGACGTAGCGGGGGTTCCTGTGGCGTCACCGGGCGGGCACTGTGACGTCAATTCAACCGGTGACGCCTCGAAATATCAATGGCGAGAGAGGAAAAAAGGTAACATAGCGAACAAGGTCGAATTCGGGGTAGCGATCCGGATGTGTGGTGACGAAACTGGGGCAGCGGAACGTGTGGGGGTGGTGGGTGGAGGGCAGGCACGGAGGGGTTAATTCAGGCACGGTGGAAGTAGATGAGGCACGGTGGGAGTAGATTAGGCACGGTGGGAGTAGATCAGGCACGGAGGGAGTAGATCAGGCACGGAGGGAGTAGATCAGGCACGGAGGGAGTAGATCAGGCACGGAGGGAGTAGATCAGGCACGGTGGGAGTAGATCAGGCACGGAGGGAGTAGATCAGGCACGGTGGGAGTAGATCAGGCACGGTGGGAGTAGATCAGGCACGGTGGGAGTAGATCAGGCACGGAGGGAGTAGATCAGGCACGGAGGGAGTAGATCAGGCACGGAGGGAGTAGATCAGGCACGGTGGGAGTAGATCAGGCACGGAGGGAGTAGATCAGGCACGGTGGGAGTAGATCAGGCACGGTGGGATTAGATCAGGCACAAAGAAAATTTATCAGGAAGGGAAACAGACCAGGCACAGGGGAAACGAGGAAAATGCAAGAAAATAGGGAAGACCAAAGAAAAAAGGGAAATACTGTAAAATAAAGACAGGAGAATACACAGAGAGACACGATACAGGAAAGAACAGAAAAGATATCCAAGAATAAAGGGAAGACAAGAAAGAAGAAGACACGTATGGTCAAAAGAAGGAAGGTACAAGATAAGAGAAGCCACAGGATAAGAGGAGGTAAAAACGAAGGAAGGAAGAACACATAGAGATGAAAGATGCAGGAAAAGAATAAAAAAAAATATCCAATAATAGAGGGAAGGCAAGAAAAGAGGAATATTCATACGGGAAAATAAGGGAAGGAAAATAGAAGCGAAGGGGAGATACAGGAAAAGAGGAAGAATTTGACACATGAGTAAATATTATGACAACAGTATAACTCAAATAAAGGAGAAAAGCAAAGTAAAAGTAATATGAAGATGAGAGTAGAGAGGAACGGGAGAATAATCATTGTGTGACTCAGAGAACTAGATCAGACACAACACGTCTGACGCAAGAACGAACCACGTGCAAGAACAGGAAAGGGATCTGAGGAAAGGTTAAGATTTTAAAACACAGTAACTTATTTGACACACCGTAACACACCTGACACACCAGAAGATAGTGACACAAGAGCACATTGAGCACCAGAACACAGAGGAGATCCAAGAAGAGAGGAAATATTAGAAAATAGATAATTCAAGAGGAGAGAAGAGAAGGAAGATGCAAGAAATGAAGGAAGATTGGACACTTAAGAACAGATCATGTACACCCTCCCAAATAAGTAACGGCACACTTACACCACGAATCATTCTGAAACATGGATGAAGCATTGGGACATATGGGTCATCTTGTAATTATAAGTGCAAATATTATCTTTGGTAATTGTTAGCGCTCAAAATTGCAAAAAGATTCTCTTACTGGGTGGTATATTTTTGAGGCACCACATTTATAGACTCGTGTGTGTCCGCGGAAGTTTCTCGTTTTCACAGCCATCGTACCCAAAGGGGCCGATACTTGCTTGGAAGGGTGTACACAACAACATATCAGGAACACGGTGACACAGAACACATTGAACGCACAAGCAAAATTGATTTGATAACCGGGTTAGGTCTTCCCAGTTCTTCACGTACCATTCTCTCTCTCTCTCTCTCTCTCTCTCTCTCTCTCTCTCTCTCTCTCTCTGTCTCTGTCTCTCTCTCTCTCTCTCTCTCTCACCCATTAAACCATTGTTCTTCCTTGGACTCATTTCCACAGGGATGTAGTCTTATGGACCTGTTCCTACCGTGGACCTTTTTTTTCACACTACCACCCACCCTGCTCACCCACCTACCCTCCCCTCCCGTCCACCATCCCCACCCACTCACCTACATTCACCCACCCATCCTGCCAACCCACCTTTCCCCACTACACCCATCCACCCACTCCACCTCTCCACGCCCACTCATCCACTCAACACTGCTCCCCTCCCCTTGGTCCACCTCACCAATCCATCCATACACCCGACCTGTTGTAATAAAATATATGGTTGTAGAAGCAAAAAAAATAAGATTAATAATTACGGCAGTTGGCTACCATATTTCCACCATGTTGACTTAATTATTTCTGACTGGTTCTGATCTTGGCCATCAGGGGCGCCATTTTAACAGTTCAGATATACACAACTAAATTGGTCATAAAACGTTACACCTGTTGAAGCTGTCTAGAGATTCCTTTACGCAACCCCCTCGATTTCCATAGAGGATAGACAGACAGACAGAGAGGCAGACAATCGTTCTCTTTTTCATATACATACATGCATGCTTACATACTTACATACATACATACACATAGATAGATAGGCAGCTAGATGGATAGATATGTAGATGGATGGATTGATAGATATATAAATATAGAAAAATAGAGATAGATAGATATAGATATGTAGATGGATGGATAGATAGATAGATAGACAGACAGATATAGACTCGTGTAGTCTGTGAGGTGACTCCGAAAAATGTAAATGACTGAATGACGAGTTAATGCACGAGACTGCTGTTTAACTGTGGCATCCTCTTGATAATCATATTTTTGTGTTTTGTTGCTTCTGTTGCTGTATCTTCTGATCTCAAGTATTAGTGGGAAGTAGAATTATGATGATGATGATGATTATGATTATGATGATGAGAGGGAGGAGGGGGAGAGGGAGGTGGAGGAGGTGGGGAGAAGAGACTATAGGTATTGTTTTAGATTATGCATGTTGTGGGTGTATGAAGAAAGAACCTTGATACTGCACCCATTTTATTGTTATTTGTGAGTGGTAGGTGGTGGCGACCATCATCCACTCACTTGATGTAGTGCTGCCTACTTCTTCCTTAGCCTTTATCATTCTTTTTCTGTGCCTGCCCTCCTCTCTTCCTATTTCTCCCATCTTTCCTGTCACTTCTTATTGCTTTTCTTTCCTTTATAGGTGGCTTTACATTGAGTGACAAGCCAAATGGTTTCCTGTAAGCCAAGAAACCATTTACAAAGCTGGGTTAACCATATAACCAAACCAAACGTGTGCCCTACGTGTCAGCAAGTGGGTTGGTGGAGGGTTATGTCCCTCCCTGTAAAACAAATAACTCAAAGTCAAACGGCCACCCCTTGCGGGATTATGGCGTCTGGCAATAGATAGTAGATAGTAGAAGTTATCTCCTGGATGTTCATGATAATACGCAGTTTACAAATAAGAGGTAATTTTCGAAAGCATACTGTACATCTTCTGTCTCAGTCCGCACAGCCAGTCATACATGGAGAAGGTATGCCATAATTTTGTTCAGAAAATGAGAGTCTTGAAAATATGACATCCTGTTCGTAAGAATGAAAGGAAATATCGTTGCTGAAAACAAAACTTGCATTGATGTATTGTCGGGAATAAGAACAGAATTTCAATAATCACTACTTTTTTTCTTTTTTTTTTTTACAAGGAATTTCAAGGCTGACTTAAGTACCTAGCCAGTGTTTACCAAGGCTTTCCTCATATGGATTTTAATGCTTGCTAAAGTACCCAGCTGAGTTTACGAAGAGTTGGCCGTAGGGAATTTCAATGCTGGCGTAAGTACCAAGCTTTATTTAGTAAGGCCTCATTCACTGGAGATTTCAGTGCCCAATAAGATGCCAAGCCACATACTTGACTGTCGATATAAGGAACTACTGAATATTCGAAGTACCATAGAAGGTTTCGTAACACCTTTTCTGTAGCTATTTATTCGGATGTACCTTGATACTTCTTTTTTTTTGTTCCATCTTCATTTCTGGTATTGATACAGTTTGGCAGTGTACAAGAAGAGATGCAATAGACAAACAAATAGCTGAGCAGGAGGTACTAGGAACTCCCCACAGGCACTTAGAATTGGGCCCTAAAACGTGTAAAATCCACATTAATCTCCCGCCTAATCACCTGCGATGGGTAATTCCAGGCGGGGCTGTGAGAGTCCGATCGGCGTTTGGCTGTCCTATTGCGTTACATAATAAAGTACTGTTATCACGACAATCTAGAGCGATAAGGAAACAATAGCCCTGCACCTCAAGCGTCGTGATAAAGGCAACAGATAATCATCCGCGTTCGAGAGTTACAGCTTTATTCCCTTTTTTCGTCATTTCTCCATCTTGAACACTGAACTGTAAGAAATTATATTGGCACTAGAGTATAATGCGAGTCACGGAGAAGTGCTATGAAGATGTAGAGTCGTAGTATCGTCCTATTATACCACTGAGCTGTGACAAGATATTACTAGAATATGGTGCTAGTCACGAAGAAGTTCTGTAGAGAGAATGTTGTGACAGACCCATCGACGACAAGCAAGCAGTCGCCTT
Source organism: Coenobita brevimanus (assembly GCF_032717465.1). Classification (NCBI taxonomy): domain Eukaryota; kingdom Metazoa; phylum Arthropoda; class Malacostraca; order Decapoda; family Coenobitidae; genus Coenobita; species Coenobita brevimanus. The sequence goes on along the minus strand of NC_137005.1, from coordinate 38,498,404 downwards.
TCTGTGGCAGACAGTGGATCGCCAGGATCGAAACAGGGTCATTCCTTTTGGCGAGATGAAGGGAAAATGGAGGAGGCAAAGACTCCCAAGCTTTGTACAGGATATATTTGAGTTGCAGCCTGAGCCCATATTTTGTCTCATTGGTAAATATGGTTGAGTTCCCCGCCTGGGAGTGTTGTGCAAAACCAGCTACCGGGCCTTGGCCCCACGACATTACCATGATACAATGATCTGGGATAATGGTAACTACCCATCTCCTACCATTTTGGCGGGCTAACGAGGACTTCACGTTGCTCAAGGGTGACCCAAGATTACGCAGGGCAGGGACGTCCTTCTTCTCTGAGCTGGGCGTATGCTCCGGCAGCATACCCCAGGGAGAGGATGTAAACCCACAGTCATATATTTTTCCACTGAACAACGGGGAATGACCTGAAAAGGGCGAAAGAATCTTGGTCATGTTAAAGTAGAAAGAACTACAGATTATACTAATTAATCTGGCAGCTTTATGACGTGACGGGAAGCCAACGGGCCATCCAGAAATGAGTTAAGGGAAAGGCGGACGCGACGGCAAGCGGGAAGTTAAACAATGGATGCAGAATTGTGGACGATGTTAGTCACGAATATGTGCTGTGCAGAGGATTACAGAGCTGTATTTTTCTGCCGCTGATCTACTTGAAATAGGCTGCAGAAGGACGAGAATCTCCTTCAAGTAAAGGAAAAATGAACAGAACAGATTTATGAGCTGGGTGAAATGGGCTGTAAAAAGACGATTATTTGGACCAAGTTAAGCTAAAAGAACTACAGCATAGATATATTCATTAACTTGTAGGTTCATTACAGTGGGGAAGGGAAAGAATCGAATGGATCATCAGATTCGATTGGGGGAAAAACAAAAGAATAATACGCTGTTATGAGTGTTTAGATGCAGGGATGGAAAAAGTGCGGACACAAGAGGAAGACGAAGAAGGAGAAGAGAAAGCATTTGAGTTGGGAGGAGATTCAGTTCTATGCTCTTAACTACATTCTGTCGTCCACTCACAAAACGTGTGTAGCTGGTGGAAGGTAGTAACGGGGATAGAACGTTTAATCTTCTCCCATCCCAAATATTCTCGTATTTCTGTGCCTTTTCATCTCATGTTGTTCCACTTTTTCTATCCCTACATCTTAACAATCGTTTTAGAATATAATTTGGTGTTGTAGTTACCATTTTTGTGGAAGCTAACTGCCACATGAACATTAGATCTATTATAAAACTTCATTTAACCGTATGATAATCTCTACCGCGATTGCTGACACAGTATACGTAAAATGCCAACACAGAATGGTACAACGCTAATCCATGGAGTTTTACGTATCCTGAGAAGAGGTCTTGAGTGTCTGTAACTTGTGTAATGATCTTGAATCTGCTCCAGGTACAGGAAGACGCGTCGCCAGTCACGAAGATTTTTAGTGTGTATCATGTTCGTGCGCAGCTATTCGTTCTGGAGTTATGACTGATGGAGAAGGAAAGAAAGAAGCGAAAACGAAAACAACATCGGTATTTCCGCGACCCGATTTCTCGACTCATTGAAGAGTTTTGCGGGCAGTTTCCACGTATACAGCGGAGATCTTTCAGTCCATGTGTTTAAAGCTGGAGTTGGCGAGCGTTTTAGTGCGCGGACCCCTGTACCTTATGTATGGCATATCATTTGAACCTTGGCTGTCAGTATACAGTTTGTGCTACCGCTCCTGCTGATAAGAGGAGGGCTGACGCGACGGCAAGCGAGGGAGATAATCGATGGGTGCAGAATTCTGGATAATGCTAGTCACAGAGAAGTGCCATGGAGAGGACGCAGAGCCGTAGTATTACCTTATTCATCCACTGAGCAACGGGAGGTAACTACTAAAGGATGGAAATCTGGGCCAAGTTAAGGTAAAAGAGGTATTGTATATTTATGATTTGGTGCAGAAAGTTTTAAGAGGACGAATATCTGGGCCAAGTTAGAGTAAAAGGACTATGGCCAGGCACCTCTTCAGATACAAGGGAAGGGCGGTACACGACGAGAAGTGAAAGGGATAAACGGTGGGGGTAGAATTCTGGATAATGCTAGTCACGAAAAAGTGCTGTGGAGAAGATGACAACCGCAGTATTGTCATATTTTCCTTGAGCCACATGAAAAAGGCGCCAAAAGAAAAAGATTCATGTTATGGTAAAAAAAAATGTAATATATTCATTAGTTTGGTGATGTAAACTGCAAGCGTATGTAAAGCTGAATCAAATTAATATCAATGAACTACAGCACATATATATTTAAAATTTAGCCTGTTTATTTGGCAGCGTTGTTACTGGTCGGGAAACCATTGGAGCATGAAATACGATACTGTAAGGGAAGGGCGTTACGCTACGACAAGCAAGAGGGATATACGATGGGTGTAGGATTCTGCATAACGCTGGTCACGGAGTACTGTGGAAAGAATACACGCGTACAGCCGTAGTATTATCTTATTCTGCCATTGAGCTTTAACAGTAGACTATGGTGCTAATCACGATGAAGTGCTATGGGAAGGATGTAGCGCCGTAGCATTGTCGTTTCCGCCACTGAGCTACGTAGCTGCAAAAAGATGAAAATTTGGGGCCAAGGTAAGGTAAGCGAACTCCATTGTATTCATCACCAAGGCACGTTTATTACGGGGCGGGAAACCAACGAGGCATCAGGTAGGAGAATGAGAAGGCGGACGCAACAACAAGCAAGAGTGATGAGGGATGGACGTGGAATTCTGGATATGGCTAGTCACGAAGAGGTTCTATGGAGAGGACCTAGAGCCGTCGATTTCTTCAACGAAGTTACGTAAAATGAGTTGCCAAGAAGACGACACTTTTCATCTAGTTAAGGTAGCAGTTGCATCCCCAGGCTCACCTGAACATGAACCCGGTAAACTGCAGGCTGAAGTTGCCTCTCTTGCAGTCCACCATCATCCTTCCAGGGGACAGGGAGGGAACTGAGGGACGTTTATACAACCGAGCAGCTCCACGCCTCAGATAAATCAATGCCACCACCACATGAAGGCGGTTCCCTCTGGCTGTAATATATTCACCAACCCGACAGCTTCATTCAGGGTAGAGAAAGCAATGGGGCCTCAGATACGATAAGGGGAGGGCGGACGTGACGCCAAGCAAGCGGGAAAAACGATGTGTGGCGGAATTCTGTGTGAGTGACAGGGGGGCAGTCAGCACGTACCTCGATCACGCCTCCTGTCCCGGCATTTCAATATCACAGTTTTACTCAGTGATCTCACCAGCCAGCCCTCCTTCCCCCTTCAACTCCTTGACCTTACGTTTTTTCCTCTACCGTGACTTATGTTGTAGCTGGTCCTCCAAGGCTGCGTCTGTGTGTGATCGAGTGGAGGAAAAAATTGAGAAATATTAAGAAATAGTGTGGCTTGCTTGACTTGAGGTGGACAGGGAAGAATTGAGGGTCGGAAGGGTGAGGGAGGGTGTAGAGGCGGAGTAAGAGGGGAAGCAGGGTGATCATGCAACGAGAAGGGTGAGCGTAGTGGAGGATGGGGCAGAGAGAAGATGTGAGAGGAGACTGGGTGGCTCGAAAGGGTGAGGGAGCGTAGGGTGAGAAAGGGTGAAGAGGCGGGGTGAGAGGGGAGATGAGAGAGATTATGCTGGAAGAAGGGTGGCAAGCGGTGAATGGGCAGGGAGAGGGTAAGAGTGAGGGAGAGTGAATGAATCTAAATTGTAAGGGAGTGTGGGGTGAAAAAGGGTGAGGAGACGGGGTGATACGGCAGACTGAGGGAGACTGCAGGGTGATTGATGAGCGCAATGGGGAGTGGGGAAGGGAAAGGGTGATGGGGAGGAAGATTGAGCTATTAAGAGTGATGGTGAGGGAGAATAGGGTAAGCTGCAGGGAGAAACTGAAGAGGGATAGGAAGATGACAGGGGAATGAGTCAGGGTGATTATGCAGAGAGAGAGAGAGAGAGCAAAAGGGAAACGGGGTGAAGGCAAAGAGGGTTGGCGTGCCGAAGGATGAAAGGACAGGAGTTTGGGGGTGAGGCTAAGGGTGAGGGATAGCGGTCCTCGCGGGGGGTGAGGGGGGAAGGGTGAGGGGTGAAAGGTGACGGGGGACCGCCTAAATCCCTGCCCGAATACTCGTTTCCTGGAGGCAAATTATGGGTGTTATATCATTCTTGAGGTGACGCCCTGTGACCTTCGTGACGTGGGCTTTCCATGGAGGACGTTATGCGTGGAGACCAGATGGGGAGATAAGGAGAGAGGGAGAGAGAGAGAGAGGAGAGAGAGAGAGAGGGGGAGGGAGAAAGAGCTGATGTACCTTGGAATGACAGGCGCGATATGGATGACTAGATGGAAGAGAATCGATTGGCATGTTATTGAAGAGAGAGAGAGTGAGAGAGAGAGAGAGAGAGAGAGAGAGAGAAAAGGGGGGGGTGGAAAAGCTAGAGAGAGAGACAGACAGACAGACGCAATGCGGAAACCCATGAAAATCATAACAGACAGGAACTGCAATCGTGTTGGACCGCTTCGTCTCTTTTTGCCCCTCCCTCGAGTTATTCCCGTCCCAGGCGTGTGTACACAAGCATGACGGTGCACACGACCTTCACACACACACACACACACACACACACACACACACACACACACACACACACACACACACACACACACACACACACACACACACAAATACACGACATACATACATGGGTAGCTTATGGGATTGGTTATTAGTGTACGTATACCTGGTCTTTAATTTTCTCTTGCTCCTGTCTCGTATTTCTTGTTTAATCTTGACTCAAACACACGCAACTCTGCACGCAGCCGCACTCACCTCACTCGCATACTCAAACGGCCTTCATTTCAAGCGCGCATACAGACACATACAGACACACGTACACTTTCAGAAACACACACACACACACACACACACACACACACACACACACACACACACACACACACACACACACACACACACACACACACACACACACACACATTCTTCATTGATATTCCTCAAGATCCACCGATACGTCATACAAACACAGACACCATTGCACCATCCCACCTGAGTCATCCTTAACATGTAGTCAGTATGGTCAGAGGGTCTTAGCGCAGGAGTGGTGACATGTAAGGCTGTGGGCGACCCTTTATTCTACCCCCACAGTTTGAAAACAAAAAAAATGAATGAATGAATAACGTCATGAACAGCGTATACAACAGCTGAAAAACTAGAGGTCTTATGCCTAATCAAAAGTTGTGTCATTCCGCATTTGTGCACTTGGCGTGACCCACAAATGGCTTCCACAATTTATCCATATGCCTGGTCATTTTTGTGAAATGGGGTGATACTGATTAATAATTGTGATGGTGCAAGGAGAGTACCTTCATAGTATATCATTATATATACCTGAAAATGACTGCGAAGACACTTTGTTAAGCTTCACGTTTTGCTATTACTTTTGGCCTTGAAAGATAGCAGAGACGTGGCATTCAACAAATATGGATCTACATTTTGTTTAAGGGTAAGGACTAGCGTCTGATGCGACTCAGCGTACCCACATTTTTGTCTAGGTGTACGACCATAAATGAAAACAAAGGAAGTTACTTAAAACAGCTCTCGGCTGCCACGGTGCTAGTCTGTCTGTGCCACTGCCTGTGACCCCCAGTCATTTAAGCACGATGATCCAGACATCTCGAAATGAACAGAAATTTTTGCCTATTCTTTATTCAACTTTACCTGGAAGTGACATACTTTGCAAAAGGCCCTCAGCCTTTGGTTCTTAGGTTTTTCGTCCAAAATAAATAGATAACCATATATATAGGCGGCCTGCAGTCCTGATGGACCCAGGTTCGAATCCCGGCTGGGGCAGGGAACAGTTTAAGGATTTGAATTTCATAAAAAGCAGACTTTCCTGATCTACCAGATGACCCGCCGACATGTCATAAAAGTACCCCCGCTAATACCAATACACCAGTCCTGTATGAGACAGCCCTAGCATGTATTCAATATGGACGGTGGGTGTTAGCGCCGAAGTGGTGACATGTAGAGAGGTGTATGGTATGTAGGAGGACTACTGGGCCTTGAGAGCAGGCTGTGAAGCCTATGCCCAGAGTCGGACATATAAAATATATATATATATATATATATATATATATATATATATATATATATATATATGTATCAGATCAGCAGTGTATGACAAATATGTTGTATAGTCTATCTGTCTATAGCCCGATGCCCTAATGCCTCAAAGGGTAACCGCAGACAAAACGTCTCCAAGTCGCTCAGTCACCCACCATTTGACTACCCTCCCTCCAACACACTCCCCCCTCTCTCATATACCTCTCAACTCCATCCCTCCACATCATCCTCGGTCTTCCCTTCCCTTTCCCTCCCTCCACCTCACTTTCATACACCCTTTTAGCCAGTCTTTCATTCTCCAAGCTCTCCACATGTATGACACGCAAGAAAATCAGCAAAAACCACCAAGCGTTCTTCAGTCTTTCAGGTTATAATTCAGTCCCATAATGTAGTTTTTTTCCCACAGTCTTTCTTTCTGGCTTGCTGCGAATTCCCTCGGCTTGGGAGAGACGTGTTGGACTGTTGGAGTGGCATAAAGCCTTCGTATGAGAGGCGCCTCCTGTGTGATGTAAAACTGTCACGTGTTAGCCTCAGTAAAGTGATGAAAATGCGTCATTGAAGTGAAGGAATTAAGCTGTAGATCTGATTCTCATGACATTTATAGTAATTTTGCTCGGCTTCCTGAATCGAACCGGACAGCACATCCCGCCGTCATTACATTAGCCTTAGATGATAACTGAATTGATGGCTTTTCAGTATCGTTGAAAATATAATTATGTACTAAAGAGTGAGTAAATATTATTTATGTAAGTCAGTGGGAATTTATGCACGAATCAATTAGTAGGTTATATATTTAGTATAGGAATCAGCGAGCTATTATGTTTACATAAGTGAAAAATGATAACTAAAACTGAAAAAGTACGCATGAATTATGAGAAATTTATACATTGAACAAGAACTATCTTCAAAGACCTACGGCGAGACTACTGCGGCCAATTTTCAAATTTCTTTTCGTGAAACTCACAGAGTATGACCAAAATTGAAAATTACTAAATAATCAGCTGATGTGTCAGTTGATGCGACAACTGCCATGTCAGTCAATTTAGAATTTAAAGCTGAGCAACTTTGTTTTTCATAAGAAACTCGCTCAGAGCTGTGCAGGAGCAGATATTCCAACATTCCTTAAAAGAGAAAAAATAATCCCTCAGGTGTACCACTGATTGACCTGTCACCTTGGCCACAGGTAACATTAAAGAAGCGTACCTGTGAATCAGTGTGAGAGTATTATATATGAAATCAACAAGAAACTGAATAAAATATAAATGAATTTGTCAGAAGCGATGACAGAACGAGTGGATGTGACTACGTGCCTCTCCACACACACACACACACACACACACACACACACACACACACACACACACACACACACACACACACACACACACACACACACACACACACACACACACACACACACACACACACACACCTCGACCATGGAACTAGAGCTTGTATTCTCGCTGGTTAAGGACGCTCCCTAACACCACTTTCTTAGCGATTTATTTTAGGTCATGGCTGATTTCGTATTCTACTGTACGTTGTTTATACAGATTATGGCTTTATCGGAAGAATTCATATAACACAGAGGAGGACAGTAAGGTGTAATAATCAAAATAAATCGCATAGGAAATGGTGTTAGGGTGCCTCCTTAACCGACGAGAAATGGGACTGGATCTATTACTTTTTTTTTTTTTTTTTTTTTTTTTCCACTTTAACCCTTTCAGCTCGATGACGTATTTTTGTAATTTATTTTATTTTTTTATTTCCAGGCGATTTTGTCATGGATTACTTCTCGTATTTCTATGGATTGTATTCCCGTTGGGTAAGGAGCCTCCCTAGCACCTCTTCCTCAGCGATTTCTTTTGCTTATTATACGTTGCTGTCGTCTTTTGTGTTGCTTAGATCGTTGTAATATCGCCTTTCTCTGCATAAATAGCGTACAAAATTATATTAACCACCTGAATCCAAAAATAAATCGCTAAGGAAAAGGTGTTTGGGGGCTTCCTTAACCGAGGACAATACGGATCTATAACTAACCCCTCCATCTAAGGAAAGGCTGAATTCTCGTGCCGTTAGGAAGGTTACAAACACCTTTTCCTTACCGAGTTATTCTGCTCCGTTACTACATTCCTGTGTGTTATTCATGCAATCTATGTCGACATTAAAAAGATATACGAAGCAAAAATGAGGATATTAATGGACAGTCTGGAAAATAAATCGCTAAGGAAGAGGTGCTAGGAAGAATAAGGGCGAGTCTCCCCTAAGCTGAGTCAGTCGTCTGGCGGCAGGAAGAGTGACTTACAGAAGGCGTCGTGGTGGTGAAGGGGTGAATCAGGCGCTATAGTTCATTCACTCAAACTTGGTGGAGGTTTTCGTCCTGTTGAAGCTTATTTCCCGTGGCCAAGTGGCGGCATGAGACAATACTACCACTCTGCATCCTTTCCACTGCACTTCTTCGTGACTAGCGCCATATTTTAGCGTTAGTCTACCGTTTCAACTCAGCATTCAAGATGGCGAGGTGATACTTTTTTACGCCTGGTTAAAATGAACATATGGTGGTAGGTAGAGGCTCCCATCATCCACTCACTCGATGTAGTGCAGCCTCTAGGTGACTGCACTGAGTGACAAGCCAAATGGTTTCTTGGAAACCAGGAAGCCATTTACAACGCTGGGTGGTAACCATATGAGCAAATGACGCCTGGTGACTAAGTGGGTTAAGGCGCTCCAGCCAGACTGAGCTCGTGAGGGTTTACATTCGAGAGTTGGTTGGGGTTTATTGCTCATATAATGCCATTCAGGAGAGAGTGAGGCTGGTCACCCTAGCCTTATATGTCGTGACTGAGTTGCCTAGTTCCAAGCCCCTACGTTCCTGACGGGAAAAGAAAAAGAAAAGGAAAGAAAGAAAAAGAAAAAAGTAAAACTTGGATGACGAAGGATAAAATAAATAAATAAATAGGTAAAGTATAGACGATTTCATTCGGCCTCACATACCCTGTTTACTCTAACTTGGCCCAAAATTGCCTCTCTCCGTCTTGAACACTGAGCTGCAACAAGAAATTAACGGTACAATATGATGCTAGTCACGAAGAAGTTCCATGGAAAGCATGTAGAACCATAGTATTGTCTTATTACGCCCCTGAACCGCGTGAAACAAGCTGCAAAAGGACAAAATTCTGGGCCAAGTTATAATAAATACCATAGCAGTGACAAGGTTAACGAAGGCAGTATCGAACCCATCCAGTTACAGGTCTCCCGTAAGCTTAATAAATTCCTTTGAAAGTAGTAAGAATAAAACTATGCACGTGAGGAAAGGAGTGGGTGGGACGGGCTGGTAATTTGTTGAAGGGTGGGGCTGGGGCAGGGAAGTATACCTTGTGAAAGTTTGTGTTGTATGATTTGTGGTTTAAGTGTAATGAAGGGTTATTTTAAATCATCCACCGAGATTGAAAGTGTCAGAGGAATGAAGACGTGTGAGCCTGGGGGACAGAGGAGTGAGTGGGATGGGCTGGAATGATGATGGATGTGTGTGGAGACTACGCGAGAGTATACCCTGTGAAATGGTTGCTTTGGGATTAATGGTTTGACTGCACTGAAGGTTAATTTCGAAGTTTTCTCCAAGAACAAAATAAGCTCGCATTGCGCGCATGTCTGTAGTCGATTTATTTATATCAGACATAGTTTCCCGCCCTTTTTCAGCGCAGTTGGTGGCCAAGTGAAGTCAGACTGGAGAGTGGATGTGACTAGTAACCAAGGAGACTCATTTCTGCCTCATACCTAAGACACACTGAATTTCACGCAACCAGCACATCATATTTGAGTCATGAGAGTGACCCGGTTCCGTCAGGCTTAGGGTGGGTAGTTACGTGCCAACCTACTCATAGACCTAGCACTTCTTCCTTAGCGATTTGTTTTTTCTCTGTGTCTGTCTCTGAGCATTGGACCATCAGCCCGTTTAATCAGGTCCAGCTGTCCTCCAACGCGCCACACACCTTCAGCTGTCACCACTTCAGCACCAATACCCACTGTCCATGTTGAGTACATGCTAGGGCTGTCTCATTCAGGACTGGGGTATTGGTATTAGCAGGGGTGTTTTGATGACATGTTGCTGGGTGGTATGGAGGATCAGTAAGTCTGTTTTAACGACATTCAAATCAGTAAACTCGTCGTTGTGAATAAACTACCTTCTCCCCACCCTTAAACACACACACACACACACACACACACACACACACACACACACACACACACACACCGCTCTCGTATTAATGTGTACAGTCGGGAAAAAAGTTCTCTTGCTATAATCACCTCTTGGCTTCTCACTTTCGTCTGCTGGCTAATATTCCTTAAGCTGAAAGAGGCCTGGCATGTTTCCCTTCCACTTCTGCTTGTCACTTTCCTCTGCTGGCTAATATTCCTTAAGCTGAGAGAGGCCTGGTACGATTCCCTCTCCATAGATGAGTCTCTCTGATACGATGCGTCAGGGAGTAAAGTGACGAACGTGCCCTAAGTATGAAGTAGACGCAGTGGAGTAACAAATGAAATATAGATGATTCGCTTTGACTTGGTGCGTCAGGGAGAAGGATGACAGACGTAGCTAATTAAGGTGTTCTCGCGGGTCAAGGAAGCTCCCTAGCACCTTTTCCTTGGCGATTTATTTTCCTTACTCCACCTTACTGCCTTGTTTCGTGTTATATAAATCACTTTAATCACTCTCCATAAATAACGTTCAAAAAGATATTAACTAGCCATATGCAAAAATAAATCGCTAAGGAAGAAGTGCTTAGGTGTGAAGTAGAGGCAGTGGAAGTGTAAACGAACTTTTGCCCATCCTGTAGCTATCTGGCTGCCCAATCCCCGTCCCCTGCATACCTTGGCCCCTGCATGTTAATACCAACTCTATCTCTCTGCTTCCCCTCCCCGCCACGTCTTCCCAGTAGATGGACTGTTTGTTTATCGTATGAGAGAGAGAGAAAGAGAGAGAGAGAGAGAGAGAGAATGTGGGAGTGTGTGTGTGTGTGTGTGTGTGTGTGTGTGTGTGTGTGTGTGTGTGTGTGTGTGTGTGTCGGAGTACAGCAAATAATTACGGTCATCATCTCACCAAATCTGTAAGTGTACCACGTTACGAAAACACGAATGGGATTATTACACTTAAAAATACATGATAGATATATTCGGTGTGTCTTTACCCTCTAATTAACGTCTTAGAAAATACCTGTTAAGATTATGTTCAAGATGTGTTATAGAGGGAAGGTGTTCTTGTTCTGTGTGTTCATTGTTCAACCGTGATATAGAAAAATAAGGAAATTACGGTGTTTAGTGTAGGTGGAGGTTATGTTTTTACCCTCAATGTGTGTGTGTGTGTGTGTGTGTGTGTGTGTGTGTGTGTGTGTGTGTGTGTGTGTGTGTGTGTGGACCTGGCATCGTATTCTCGTCGGGTGAGGAGGCTCCCTAGCACCTTTTCCTTAGCGACTTATTTTCAAAACGACCCATCAATATCCCCTCTTTTTTTGCATCTTATATCATTTCAGTTTTGATATAGATTACATGAATAACACACAATAATAGAGTAACGGAGCGGAATCAGAAATAAACGATTATGACACTGATCTGAGGCTAAATAAATCAATCAGGGTCGGTTGTTAAGGCCTCACCACACTGTCATAGCCCGTGGAGGGGAAAGCAGGAAGGGGGTAGAACTTTTGACGGCGACTGTACACAAGGAAGTAGGAATTGATGTAAGGTGTTATGGTGAACAATTAACTCTAAGCCCTTGGCCACCCCGTTTGGGATTCATGGCGTCTGGCAATGAATGAATGAATGAATGTTATGGTGAGTGGCCTGCTTTCCTTATCACCTGCCTTCCTTCCCTCCACCACCACCAGACCCTGTTTCCCTCTTCTTCTTCCTCCTCCTCCTCCTCCTCCTCCTCTTCTTCTTCTTCTTCTTCTTCTTCCTCTTCATCATCATCATCATCAACTTCTCCTCCTCCTCCTCCTCCTCCTCCTCCTCTTCACATCTGATAACTGACCTCTTTTCACCTGCCTTCAATCTTTCAGCCAATATCAGCCGCCAGACAGCCTGTCTCACCTCTCACCCTCATATCAATTTCGCTTTAGTTTTCTCGCTATTATTTCTGGGCCTGTTTGCTCTCTCAGGCTTTTATTTCTCACTTATGGTTGAATATCATCGTTTGGCGTCAGCTGCAAGAGGACTAGAGTTATTCCCAGCATGAATGGGGTAAACGACAAGACAGCTCACCTCGCCTGTCAGTCCCAGTCAAGTTTCTTTTGAATTTATCGGCTTTTAATTCCATGGCTGGTCGTGTCCGGCAGCTCATTAACCCTATATTACATTTCTGTCAGGTGAGCAAATGTGTGTTGAATTATCGTCAAACACGCACACATACAGAGACTGACAGAGAGAGAGAGAGAGAGAGAGAGAGAGAGAGTCTGCAACAGAGAAGGAATTATTGGAGGTGAGTTTCAGGCTACTTTGATGGCAAGAGTTTCTTTCAACTGACTTTCAACTGACTAGAGAGTCTATTGTTAACCTAAATAATATACCGGTATATATATATATATTTCTGTGTGTGTGTGTGTGTGTGTGTGTGTGTGTGTGTGTGTGTGTGTGTGTGTGTGTGTGTGTGTGTGTGTATGTATATTTTAGGGTGGTTCTTAAAAAATGAAAGTTTGAAAGTTGAGTCTCCCAGTCTCTCATTTTGTTTTAATGAACACTTGATGTAACATGACAAATTTTTATAAAAATATAAATTTATTAAGGGGTCGCGTAGCGGAGCTAAAGTTTCAGCATTTCCCAAATTTCTGATAAAAAATTTCAATATAACTTTTAAATCATGCATTTTTAGGTATTGGATCACATAATGAAAATTGTGATGGAACTCTTAATGTTTACCGTTGCAAATTTTTTTCTGTTTTTTACCGCAGGGCAGCGCAGGGGATGGTTTCAACTAGTGGGGTTTGCATCAGACAATTCAGTGGCAGTGAGAAGGTTTTAGGAAGCCTCCTGAGTTGACGAGAAAAGGGGCCTTTGAGGATTCACGATTTCTCTCTTCTGTTTGTCTACCCTTTTGAAGTCATTGATTTTAGCTTACACTGACCTTGCCAGAGTGTTTACAAAACTCTGTTCGCTTTCTTGGATTCATCTGTATTATGCACCATCCCTGACTGGCTTTAAACAATATCTTTCCCGAGTAATTGCATTTATACCGACTGTTAAATTGGAATGCAGCCAAAAAATATATAATGATTGAGAATATTTGCCTTCCCTTCTATATTCATCCATAAATCCCTCATTAAGCCCGTCCGCCCGATTAGATACTTTTTAGCCTTAATCTTACTGCTGCCTGATGATTAGGCTTAAGGCAGCTTTCGAGTACTGGGGAGATTAGTGTGCGATGTGTCTGACCAATGTGAAAAGTGTCTCCGAAGCTGAAGAGGGTCATGTACAAGTCGCAGGAACACAAAATAAAGTTAATAAGTAAATAAACAAACCAGTCAACATCACTTCTAACTCAGTCTCTAGTATCATCATCATCATCATCATCATTCCAGTACCATCTCGATTATAAATTGTCTGTGTAGGGATCCACAAACAGAAAAGCGAATTCACAAAAAACAGGAACACCTATCATCAAAGTTTCCAGCAAAAATGAACTACACCTCAGTTCTATTTTAATTCAGGCCTTCAAATTTCAGCGTTAAGGAAAATACAGAGCCATCATAAGGTTGAAAATTTAAGTTTGTGACGGGGAAATCGGCCATAAATTAATTGCAGTTAAAGTTTAATGGGTAATATATCGCTCACCTTTAACGTCCTTGCCACCCCTTTCACCCTCATCATAAAATTTGTCCCTGAACCAACTCCCCAGTCTTAACCTCCACATCAAGTACAGTCGCGGACATAAATATCGATACACTAAATTACGATAAATAGCGGGGCAGTGAGCGATGGTTTACGTAATCCAGTGATGTGATATTGGGAGATGAAGACGCTTTCCAAAATAATACGTTGGAGTTTCATGACCGTTCGACGAAAAAAAAAAGTTATATTTTTACCCGAGGCGGTACTTCAAGCCACGATTAAATTCTTAGCAAAATCCCAGAGTCAACCACCGTCTTGAGGTGGCATTCTTCTCACTCTCATGACCTTGTTCTTTAACTGTGGCCTTCCTCTTCGAGCTTGATTTAGAAACCCTTCAGTTCAATTACTTACATTCTGTTTGATTCTTGCAATTTTAATTTAGGGAGATTTTTGGAACAGGAGCGGCCAGATAAGGCCTTAATTAACCACTCCACAGCTAGAGATGGTGCTGGAGAGTGGCGCCTTCACACGGTGGCACCCATATACCTCTGCCGTTCAGTTACACAAACGCCCCTCAAGTCCCTGTCTCCTTTAAGTCCCCAGGTAAGGAGGCAACTACCCACTTTGGATGGAATTATTTTTACTCCAATGGTTTATATCTTTGACCCATGACCTCCTTATCTGAACTTGACCTAGATATGGCAGTGGCGATGGGAGTGGGTCAAAGCTTTATAAACTTGAGCTAGAACAGACAGATAGACAAGCAGACATGCAGACAGACAAAGAGACAGACAGATAGACCGAATCAGAAACCCTACCTAATACCGGAAGGGCGGCAATAAATGTGCATTGGTTCTATATAAGACAGCCAGGCCACTTCGCTGCGTGTCATCCGTGTGCCGCGTCATTAAATCTTAGTTCTTGATGACAACAGGCCTCTAGTTTTTGAAGATCATTTATGGAACACTCGCAGTAGATGAGGTTAGCCTGCATCCCACCTTACAGAGTGACTTGAAAAACGATATAGAAAGATTTGTTACGTTCTGACATAAACACCTGCTTCAGATGTTGTGGTTGGTTATGGCGCGCTGACTCAAGACTCCCTGCCTTGTATTTTCGTCGTGTAATGATACTTCCTAACACCTCTTCTTTACCGATTTATACGAGGTGTCGCTAAAGTCTATGGAAGTGAAGAACGTTGTTTCTGATAGACCTCAGGGAGTGATTCACAGACTGGGTCATTTCAAGAAACGGTCCCACGTCTAAAAAGGCGTCTCTGTAGCAGGAAGAATCAGAACCAATTGTATCGTCTGCTACCTGCACGACCTGTCAGTCATTTGACACTATACCTCTTGCCAGAACATGGGCAGCCCCTCCTGGCTCTTTCAAAGAGGGTTGAAGAAACTCCGTTGGGAATTCTTGATATAAAGCACCGAAACAAAGAATGCCTTGTCAACTTCTCTTTCTAATGGTGACCCTGCAGAAGGGAACCTGCGCTCCTAAAACTCTGTCAACCTTGTCACACGTCATGTTGACAGACAGCGCCACTCCCAGAGGCTTCCCCGTTTCCTGACGGAGGCCCTGCAAAATGCTGTTCCGATCTTGACCTTTCACTTGTTGCAGCCATACTATCTGCACAACAAGCATCTGATGCATTCACCAGCATCTCTCGCATCCTTCTCAGCATGATAGCAGCCTTGCTGCCATACTGGGATAAGTGGACACACACACACACACACAGGACGCTGATGCTGAACCTGAGTGGGTGTGCTCCCGTATTAGGACACAGCTCCTAATATAAGACATCCTGGAAGTATGCAAGGCACCTGCAGTGGCACCTGCCTTCATCAGGAGGTACACAGCTTGTATCAGATTTAGTCATCGACCTACCGACTGGCTTGCAGACGCCCCCTAGCCACCCTCCTGTATCATGGGAATTCCGTGATGCGTCCTCTCCGCAGCAAGGCTTAGAGGCACCAGCCACGACCCCTCATACCTTCAAGTGACGCAGAATAATGGCCTCGTTCATCATCGCCACACCCAACACTGTACTGGAGGCGCCCCGCGGCTACCCAGCTGTGTGAGAGGACATCTAACGATACATCTCGGCCACTGTATGAACTCCAGGCAACGGTGGAGAATCCTGACACAGAGATACGGCCTTGTCTACTAATCCTGAGCCGGAAGCCGCAGCGCAGGGCAGCACACCCCATGCCCCTCCCGCTGTGCCAGGATATTAAGAGCTGCAATATCTTATTCTGCCATTGAGCTACGGGAAGGATCTCACCAGGAACCAACTTACCACTGTGCAGAGTAATGATATAATAATTTTAGGATTCGTTCGTTTAGATCCCTCATTGCATTTATTTCTTCTTTGATTTTATATGCCTGAATGGAGAGATATTGTGCATTTTACACCTTAGCTCTTTCACGTCGATGATGCTGTCTTTTTGCTGTCACCAGACGATTGTACTTACCTTGTGCCAGACCTCCCGTGGTGAAAAAGATTACTAGCAACCTCCATTTATCCTTTTGGTGTGACGACACATTTCCTTCAGTTGTTCGCGGTGATGCCAGACGATTTTATTCAGCTTGGAAAATGCCTCACGTGTTGAGGGAATTAATATTCTCTCATGCTTATTATTATTATTATTGTTTTATTATTATTATTATATTATCATCATCATCATCATCATCATCATCATCATCATCCTTATTATTATTATTATTATTATTATTATTTTTATTATGCGTTAGGTGAGGGCGCTCACCATCCACTCACTCGAGGTAGTGCTGCTTTGGGTGTCTGCCTTTTCCTCTCGTCTATCCTTCCTCTTCTCTCTTTCTTTCCTTCATTCTTTCCTCTTTCTTTTGCCTACGGGTGACTTTTCACTCCCTCCTCTGTCTTTCTTTCTTTCTTTCTTTCTTTCTCTTCCCTCTGCCTATGGGTGACTCTACACTGAATGACAAGCCAAATGGTTTCCTGTACACCAGGAAACCATTTACTACGCTGGGTGGTAACCATATAACCAAATTATGGCGCCTGGTGGTTTAGTGGTTAATTAAGGAGCTCCAGTCAGATTGAGCCTGTGAAGGTTTATATCCAAGAGATGGTTGGTATTTATTGCTCACGTAATGCCACTGAGGGATGAGTGAGGCTGGTCACTCTCATCTTAAATGTCAGGACCAACTTGCCTAGCCCCGGGCTCCTACGCTTCTCATGGGGCGGCATAGGATTGGATGATGGATGGATGAATATTATTATTATTATAGTTTGCATTAACACTTATGGCTGGAACAACTTCAGTAGAGAGAGAGAGAGAGAGGGGGGGGGGTAACAAATAAGCGCCATGGGGACTTACTTACCCATGGATGTTTGTGTGCCACGAAAACTGCTTAACATCCTTGATAAACACACCCCTGAACCACACCCAAGTACCCGTGGTCTTTGGAGGCTTCCTGCACCACTTCCGTATTAATTTTTCTTCCTTCATAGGGCACGATCTTCATTTTATGTCTATTATACTCAAACTGTGGCATCAATAACACGAAAGAGAATATTCACGAGCAATATAAAGAAATAAACTGGTGAGGAAAAGGTGTTTGGGAATATTTACGTGTTGCAGAGATAAACTGGGAAAGAGGAGGTGTTTGGAAGGCTTCGTTTTACCCGGGAGATTATAGGCTTCCCAAACACATTGCTTGAGGCACGGAATAACTCGCCGTATTTCCTCTCTTGTGACTCTGTTTTGTTAGGAAGAACTAATGAGAGAAAATACTATCCATTCCTCCATATTCTGTCTATCCCTCCATCCCTTCATCCATCTGTACATCTGTCTATCCATCTCTCCATCCATTTGTCCATCCATCTATCCAGCCATCCATCCTTCCATCTATCCATCCATCCACCCATCCATCCATCCATCCTTCCATCCATCCATCCTTCCATCCATCCATCCATTCACCCTTCCATCTATCCATCCATCCTTCCATCTATCCATTCATCCATCCATCCATCCATCCATCCATCCTTCCATCCATCTTCTAATCCTTCTAATCAAGAGCGTACAAGTCCAGGGCTAAGTCACTCATTCCCGACATTAATGTGAGAGTAACCAGCCTCACTCGCCCCTGAGTAGCAATATGTAAGCAATAAGTCCCCGTTATTCGTCCATGCAAACCCTTACACATCCCACCCGGTTGAAGCGCCGTAACCCACTAGACCACCGGGGCGTCATTTGGTTATATGGTTACCACCCAGCGGAGTAAATTATTTCCTGAGTTGCAGGAAACCATTAGGCTTGTCACTCAGTGTAGAGTTACATGGAGGCATCACTGCATCAAGAGAGGGAACTTCTCTCTCTCTCTCTCTCTCTCTCTCTCTCTCTCTCTCTCTCTCTCTCTCTCTCTCTCTCTCTCTCTCTCTCTCTCTCTCTCTCTCTCTCTCTCTCACCTAGAAAGAACTTGTGACATGGGAATATTAAACGCTATTCTTTCCTTGTTCGTCATAAACTAAAAAAAAGCTCAATTAACCTCTTCTTCTTTCACTGTCCATCCTGCAGAAACACAAGAGATTCGACACACTTCTTCCTCGTCCATCCCACAAAAAATATAAATCGTAAATAGAACAGGGGAGCACAGTAACCTTTTTTCAATCGACACTCTGTCCTCACCCAGGCAGACTATGGTATGAAAACTGATCTTAGGGCCGTAGATGATTATTGTTGCCCGTCTTTAGAAGGCGGAGCGATAGTGTTTTTGCCTGCCTCTGTGTGTGTGTGTGTGTGTGTGTGTGTGTGTGTGTGTGTGTGTGTGTGTGTGTGTGTTCCCACTATATCTCATGAACGGTTTGAGCCATCAACACGAAACCTTCTGAGTATTAAGCTATGACAAAAATCTTGGCCTAGTTCGAAAATGGGCACTCGGGGTCAAGGTCAAGGCCACCAAAATGGCTGCCAAAGGTCAACTAGTTTGTATTGCCCACCTTTAGCACCCTTATATCTCATGAACGGGTTGAGCTATCAACATGAAGCCTTCAGGGTATCAAGATATGGCCTAAATCTTGGAATTGGCCAACAGCGTATTCTGGTGGGAGATTAACATTCGGCTCCCGCATGCTTTTATTTCATCAGAATTGAGTAATTGAAGGTGTAAGGTAACATTTCTATTAAAGGTCATTTATGGAACTCCAGTAATTGTTAGATGTGATTAGCCTGCATCCCACATTACACAGTGCGGTCAGCAACCATGTAGAAAGGCCAGGCATTTTCTATCATACTCATGTCGTTCAGAAATTTCATCTATTTATCTATCACTATCTGTCTATCTATATCTATCTATAGTCAGACATCTGAATCCCGGAAGAGGTGGCCACAAACAAATCGCCTCCCTGTCAGTCTGTCCTCCGCCATTAAGCTGCCCTTTCCCCAGCCTACACCCACTTCGCTCATACACTTCACCAACTCATCCCTTCATCTCATCCTCGGTCTCCCCCTTCCCCCTTTCACCTCACTCACATACGCTCTCGTAGTCAGTCTCTCATTCTCCATTCTCTTCACATGGCCAGATTAAAGTAAAAAAACAAAAAAGTAGGAAAAAGGAAAGATGGAGGTTTGTCCACACCTTCGGGCTCTAAGTTCCGAAAATAAGGTCTTTACTTACGACAGGAAAATGAGCGTAAGTTTGTTTGTGAATGAGCGTCCTAGCCACACCCTCTGTTTTCACCTCCACACACACACACACACACACACACACACACACACACACTCAGTCCACACCCAAATGTATGTTTTCACTTTCACACACACACACACACACACACACACACACACACACACACACACACACACACACATGTATTCACAGGAACACATTACACCTCAAGCACAAGTAACAGTAACACCCCATTCTGCAGTAACCCCTCGAGGCGTAGGGGGACGAGGCTAGGC
Organism: Coenobita brevimanus; assembly: GCF_032717465.1. NCBI lineage: Eukaryota > Metazoa > Arthropoda > Malacostraca > Decapoda > Coenobitidae > Coenobita > Coenobita brevimanus. The sequence goes on along the minus strand of NC_137005.1, from coordinate 38,478,485 downwards.
TGCAGTAGGCCAGTAGATTTAAGGGTAGATGAACAGCCTAAAGAGAGGGAAATTTAAAGCTACATCTCGGGGATTTAACGGCGATTTAACGGGGATATAACGGCGATTTAACGGGGATTTAACGGCGATTCAACGGGGATTTAACCGGGATTTAACTCGTGTACTTACCTCGGCTGGCACGTTCTAGGCACTACGCCACTAAGATCCGTAACACCTTTTCCTAAGCAGTTTATTTTGCTCCTTTATTAATACTATCATTTTTTGTGTTGCCTAAATCATTCTCATATCGCCATACTCAGCAAAGGTAAGATTAAAAAAAAAATGATATTATTAACCAGCCGGACTCAAAAATAAATCGCTGAGGAAGAGGTGCTAAACGAGAATAAGGGCCTGGGTAATTAAAGTCCTTCTTGTCGCGTACGGAAGCCCCTAACACCTTCTCTTGAGCGATTCAGTTTGCCTGTTACACCTTACAGTCCTCACCTGTGTTTCATAACCTGCAGAGGGATATTACACCAGGCATATCCGAAAATAAATCGCTAAGTAAGAGGTGTTGGGAAGCTTCTTTAACCTATGAGAATAAAGACCAAGTTGCCCCGACCTAATGAACTGCACCTCCTTTGCTAACTACAGACTACACATTACTTTGTAGCGTCGCAAATAACCCCTCTCATGGTCGCGTCAACTCTATTATTTTACTTTATTATCGCCACGTCAATTTTAAAATCTCACTTATAATAAATGGAGACGATTTTGTTCTATTGAAAGTGAACCATAGGAACCGAAGTGTTACGCACAGTACTATGACACCCGCCATCCACTCACTCGATGTAGCATTGCATTTAAGTGACCACACCGAGGGACGAGCCAAATTGTTACGTACAGTATATATTATGACCCCCACCATCTACTCACTCGATGTAGTGCTGTTTTTAAGCGATCACGCCGAGGGACGAGCCAAGTGGTTTCTTGTTTGTCAGGAAGCCATTTGCTACGCTGGGTGGTAACCATATAACCAGTTGTACGATCGATGGAATAGGGGGTTAAGGCGCTTCATTATAAAATTGCCCTCTCTCAACCTTGAACAACGTTGTAACAATAGATTAACGCTAGAATATTATGCTAGTCATGAAGAAGTGCTGTGGACAGGATGTAGAACTGTCATACTGTCTTTTTCTGCCGTTGTTTTGTGATAGAAACTGCAAAAGAGCGAAAATCTGGGCCAAGTTAGTGTAAAAGGAGTATGGTCAATTTTGCCTTAAATGATGGGACTAAGTAGCCTAGCCCCGGACCCCTACGCTCTTAATGGGATGGTGAAGGATAAATAGATAGATACATAGATAGACAGATAGACAAACTGACTGACAGGTAAACAGGTACACGTACACACCTGACACACGGTAAATATCCCTCAAGTCCAATTTACCCGAGCCTATTTATAATTACACCATGTATACTTCCTCGATTTATTGTACACACACACACACACACACACACACACACACACACACACACACACACACACACACACACACACACACACACACACACACACACACACACACACACACACACACACACACACCTAAATCATCCTAGCTCATCCATGTCGGCCTAACCACTCCATAATTCTTTCACACCCTTTGCATTCAAACACCGAACCATTTCTCCTGCTCACTCATACTGCAACCCACTCAAACCCCCACTCGCCCACTCAGCTCACACCTCGCCACCCACTCAGATATCCACACCCACATCCATTCACTCATATCTCAACACACAGCGATCCTCTTGCCGCATCCACACCTCCATCCAGTCACATCTATACATCAATTATTCAATCCACACTGATCTCATCCATCCATCTACTTTCCACAACACTTACACCTTCATCCACCCCTCCTTTACTACCCACATACACCCCTATCCACTGGTAACTTGAATCTCATCCATTCGTCTACGTTTCTTCACATCCACACACCCCTGCCCTTACCTTTTCCTTACATAAGTGTCCATCCATCTTCTCAGCCCTTAACGTGCACACACACACACACACACACACACACACACACACACACACACACACACACACACACACACAATCTATCCATCCTCCCCTTCCTCATCACACCTTTCCATCCACCCACTCGTCAACACACACACACACACACACACACACACACACACACACACACACACACACACACACACACACACACACACACACACACACACACACACACACACACACACATTTCCACACCCATCCACCTACCCACCATCCCGCACCGCACTCATCCATCGATTCACCCACTACCCACCACACCCATCCCTCCACCACGCCCACACCCCCGCCCACACAAGGGGCTGGGCGTGGTTGGTAGTGCATCCCTGGTGGTGTGATATGGTCTGCATAGTTCAAGGTGAGGCAGACCACGGCTCCTGTTTGGTCTAGCCCTTCCTGTATCAGCTCACTGCGCACTTCATCACCACACATTATTCTCTCTCTCTCTCTCTCTCTCTCTCTCTCTCTCATCATTATCCCCATGATTATCCTAACCTTACAATTACTAGCCACAAATGTGATGTGTTGGATCTAGAAGTAGGAAAAGGAAAAAGCCAGTGTCAAAAATAATAATAATAATAATAATAATAATAATAATAATAAATGTACCGCCAGTTCTTTCTTTGAGTTCTTTGATTTCTTTGGTTTCAAGTTCAAAGAATCGTGCAACCCTTGACGTGTTTTCTTCCATATATACTTAAGCTGTCTGTGTCTCTCCTTAGCCAATAATCTTTTCCTTTCCCAGTCACCAGAGTCACTTCCAAATCCTTGCACGCCCTTCTTCTCCCATCAGACTCCCTCACATATACCCTTTTCACCACCTCACTCATGCCCATTATCTGTGTGTCACCATGCCAAATAAGCGCGCACACACACACA